>NC_137010.1:30000468-30305468 GCF_032717465.1 Coenobita brevimanus
AAACATTTTGGGCACTTACAAGTCCCTGGCTCCTGGACTGGTTTCAATCGTAAGTTTGCAGCCCACAGTTAATCCTTTGCACTCTAAATTCTAATTTCTTAACACTGCACAACACTGCAAATTCCCATGTGTTCTAGTGACGAGGTATTGCAGTTTAGTCACTGTTTATTCACAAAAAACGAGCACCTGTGGCTTGCATTGCTATAAGCATCTGCTCTCGATCGGAGTTAGGCTGTGACTGTTGATGATGGTGTGGTAACAGAGTTGCCAAATCGAAATGGCCACATTACCAAACTCCTCAATTTTCAATACCATTTTTAACTTTCATTACCAAATTCGTAAAGCTAACATCTATTCTTCACTAATTATATACACAAGTGGAAAAATGTAATCACTCTTCTTATAATTAACAGCATGTTGATTATTATCACACTATATAGGCTACCAAATAAATCAGAGAGAGCAAACAATCCACCATCTCCATCCTGTGTAATCTCATCTATTCTATCTATCTATAGCCTGACACCCTATCCCGCAAAGGGTGGCCACAGACAAAACACCTCCAAGTTGCTCTGTCACCCACCATTTGACTACCCTCTCCTCAACTCACTCCTCCCTCCCCATATACCTCTCAATTCCATCCCTCCACCTCATCCTCAGTCTACCCCTCCCTCTCCCTCCCTCCACCTCACCTACATACACCCTCTTAGTCAGTCTTTCATTCTCCATTCTCTCCACATGTCCAAACCACCTCAGTGTATTTCTCCTAATCTTCTCAACCACATCCACATCCACCCCACAACGTTCCTTCACTTCTTCATTCGTCAACCTGTCCCTCCATGTCACTCCACATGCTCCTCTCAAGTACTTATTTCCACTGCTCTCACTCTTGACTTGTTCCCCTCTTGCAAGGTCCACGCCTCATTTCCATACGTCAGGGTAGGGATCACAGTACTATCATGCAGTGACTTCTTAACTTCCATACTCACCTCTCTATTTCTCATCACTGCTTTCAGTGAACCAACAACCTTCCTTCCCTGCTGTACCCTTTCACGCACTTCATCCCACAAAGTTCCATCCTTACTCATCACACTACCCAAGTACTTGAATGCACTCACATTCTCCATATCCTCACCATCCAACCTCACAGTACATTCTGTGACTTCATTCCTCTCAAACACCATAACTTTACTTTTGTTTACATTAACTTTCAGCTTCCTCCTCCTACACACTGTCCCAAATTCATTCACCAAACCTTACAACTCTCAGTCATCTTCACTCAGCAATACTGTATCATCAGCAAACAGCAACACCGGAATCTTCCAAATCTCACCCTCATTCATTAGTGCCACCCCCACATCCACTGCCCTACCTTGCACCTCCTTTACAACCCCATCCATGTATATATTAAACAGCCAAGAAGACATCACACAACCCTGTTTCAGTCCCACATTGAGATAAAAGAACTCACTCAGCTCACCATCCACTCACACCGTAGCCCTAGCTCCTTCGTACATATTCTTCACAGCATTCAACAATTTCCCCTCCACTCCATATATTCTTAATACCTTCCACATACCTTGCCTATCTATTCTGTCATAAGCTTTCTCCAAGTCCATGAAGGCTGCATACACTTTCTTTCCCTTCTCTAGATACTTCTCCACTAAACATCTTAGAACAAATATCTGATCTACACACCCAGTTCCCTTCCTAAATCCCCCTTGTTCTTCTCTAACTACCTCCTCTGTCATATGCCTAACCCTATCAATGAGTATTCTACCATATATTTTACCAGTCACACTAAGAAGGCAAATACCCCTATGGTTACCACATACTTCTCTCTCCCCTTTTCCTTTATATAAAGGAACAATTATACCTGATTTCCAATTCTCTGGAACCCTTCCCTCTTCCCAAGCCAATCTACACAACTTCCATATCCACTCCACAACAATCTAACCCCCATACCTCAGCATTTCACCACACACTCCATCAATTCCTGGGGCCTTTCCCATCTTGATCTTCTTCATTGCTTCCACTACTTCCACCTTACTGATCTCTTCCTCCCTCCTCTCATCTCTTCTTCTCCCAGCCATTCCCCAACCACTAATACTCGCATTGCTCTCGCTCTCTACATTCAACAAATCCTCAAAGTGCTCCTTCCATCTCCTCAATTTCTCTCTCTTCTCCACCAACAATCTATTATTCCTCTCTTTCACTCCCCTACTATATCCCCTTTCACACTGCCTTACTTTCTTTACGTTTTCGTTTTTAAATGCTCCAACATGCTTGCATGTGTCGGCCTTGGTCACCTAATGGCGGCTCTCCACGCTGCACGATCCATTGCAGCCTTCCTGTTCAGTCCCTTAACCTTGAGGTCACACTTAATGACCTCGTCCCATGTCTTTCTCGGTCTACCCCTCATAACCCCACCCCCAATATTAACACTTCTCACCTTCCTCACCCAATTATCATCCCCCATCCTCTCCACATGTCCAAACCATCTCAATCTACCTCTCCTCATCAAAACACCAATACACTCCAGTCCCATCCTACCTCTCAACTCTTCCATCGTAAACCCAGCCCCTCCAGGCCTTGAACGCAGGGACGCACTGCACATCCACCTAATCATTGTCATTTCTGTACGTCTGAGCGGGTGAATATCTTCCTCCTGCACTGCCCAGGTCTCACTACCATACAGCATTACACTCCTAACATATGCTGCATACGAAGACCCCTTAGCACGTAGGGAGAGTCCTCTCAATGTCAGGAGAGGCAAGAGCTCCCTAAACTTCTTCCAACCACTTCTCACCCTAGCCACAGAGCTAGCTCCAGCCCTACCTCCAGCACACAACATGTCTCCTAAATAACAAAACTCTTCCACACACTCAAGAGTTTCACCAGCAAGTTCAATCCTTTCACGTCTGACAATCTCCACCTGCTCACCCTGACACGCCGCACACATAAAATCAGCATATCTCGCAGTCTACCTCTGATTCCACAACATCTCTTATGCATTCATTTATCACAAACACCGCACAAGATGAAATTACTTCCCACGCCCTTGTGGCAAACTGCACATGGCCACTCTCCCTCGTCTTTGACAGTACCGCCACCAACCCTAGATATCATCACTTTTGTTTTATCTCCATTTACCCTTAAACCCTTGTGCCCCATACCATCTCTCCACTTCCTAAACCTTTCCTCCGCCTCCCTTTCGTTCTCTGCAATCAAAACCAAATCATCAGCATACAACAACTCCCACGGGAGTCCGTTTCTAAAGTCACGTGAAAGGGCTTCAAGTACCATGATAAACAACAGGGGACTCAAGACTGACCCCTGATGCACACCAACATTCACGGAAAACTCATCACTCAAATCTCCATTCATTCTTACCTGGGTGTGAGCACCCACATACACAGCCATAACCACCCTAACCAGCCACTCCTCCAACCCAAGCTTTCTCATTGCCCACTTCACCACCTCTCCAGGGACTCTGTCAATAGCCTTTTCCAATTCAACAAAAACAAAATAAAGATCCCTTCTCCTACCAATATATATTTCCTGAAGCTGTTGAACAATGAATATAGCATCGGTGGTCCCCCTACCTGGCATAAACCCAAACTGCATCTCATCAATATTCACTCTTTCTCTAATCATACCTTCTAAAACTCTTTCCATTACCTTCACTGTCTGATCTAAAAGCTTTATCCCTCTATAATTTCCTCTTTCTAGGCCATCAACCTTCCCTTTATACACATTTACAATTACACTCTTCAGCCAATCATCTGGGACAACACACTCATAAATAATCCTATTTATCAGGTTAGTGACTAACCTCACCCCTATATCACCTGAGGCCTTCAACATTTCGGCAATCAACCCAGACACACCTGCTGCCTTCCCCACCTTCATCCTGCCTATTGCCTCACTCACAGTAGCAGTATCAATCAAAGGCCAAGGGCCAGACACTGGATCTGCTGCCTCCAAACCTTCCCTGTCCCATTCAAACTCCTCATTCAACAACCGGTTATAATGCTCTCTCTATGCATCTTTAATATCCTCACTGTTCATCACTACCCTTCCTTCATCATTCTTCACACACTGCTCACCTATAATATCCCGATTATCCCTCTTCACCTGACTTGCCACCCTAAATATCATATTTTTCCTTTCCCCATGATTTAGGTTATCAAGTAAAAGTCTCTGTGACTCAGACTTTGCCCTATATACCTCTCTTCTAGCCCTCCGCTTCGCAGCATAATATTCCTCTTTGCTACCACCCTTCTTCCATTCCCGGAAAAGCCTTCTTTTCTCCCTAACTGCAGCTTCTACACCTCATCCCACCACCAAGTTACTTTATGTCTTGGTGGTCCTCTTGTCCAACCACATGTTACATCAGTAACTCTCAAGAAATTGTTCTTGAGGGCTCTGTACTGTTCATTAACGCCTCTGTCTACAGCTCCCTGTTCAGCCACCACTCTCCTAAACTCGCTATAGAAGGCATCCCTTACTACTTGGTTTTTCAGCTTCCATATTCTCCTCCTAGGTACATAAGTCCTCTTTTTCATCACTTGTTCTTTAAGCACCATATCACAAATCAATAGTTTGTGCTGCTGCACACACTCCTCACTTCCTATAACTTTAACATCCCTCACTAACCTCCTATCAGCCCTCCTAACCAGAAAATAATCTATCTGACTGCTATCTCCCCCAGACTCATACGTAATTAACCTACTGTCTCTTCTTCCTAAAATATGTGTTGCACACAATCATGTCCGTTGCCTCCCCAAGCTCAAGTATCCTTTCCCCTTCTGCATTTCTTATACCATACGCACATCCCCCATGCACTTCTTCATAACCTTGTGCTGCTTCACCTACATGACCATTTAAGTCCCCTCCCAAAACCACTATCTCATCATCCCGCATACCACCCACTACACGTATTAAATCATCCCAAAATCTATCTTTCTCTGTATCATGCAATCCTGCCTGTGGAGCATATGCCGATATAATTGCAGCTATCTTTCTACCCAACAGAATTTTCACTACCAATATCCTATCACAAACTCTCAAAACATTCATAACATATTCCACCCATTTCTCCGCAACCATCACACCAACACCTCCATATCCGTCTGTCCCCCCCTGCCAAAACAACTTATAGCAACAGTCCTTCCCAACAATCTATCTGACTGATCCACCCCTGTACCGGACTTCCTTGAAACACACCACATCCACCCACCTCCTACTGAATGCCTCAACGACTTCCCTCGCTCTTCCCCTCAAACTTCCCACATTCCATGAACCCACCCTCATCCCCTTGGGTGATTTACTGTCCTCAGGCTTGCTTTGAAACTTATTTTGTTTTGTCATCTTCAGTATTAATAAAGGGGGATAGACATAGCACAGGCCCCACTCACTGCACAATCCCAGGTCCAGGCAATGGATCTGGGACCCCTAGCCCACCAGCTTACCAGTGGCTGTGGTAGTGGCCTCGGGGCACCCTGCCAGGACAGCTGCAGGGACACCCTCCTTCCAAAACAATTTCTTACTCTCCCTCCATTTCACACTCAGATTCCTCACAAACTCTTCATCCACTTTCTTCTTACTCTCCTTCACCAGTCTCTTCACCTTCCTTCTCCTGCTCACATATACCTCTCTCTTCTCTCTCTCATCTTCTCCCTTACCTAAACTCGCTAACCATTCACTATATGCCTTCTTCTTTTGTTCCACAGCTCGTTTCACCTCATCATTCCACCATGCTGTCCCTTGCACACCCTTGCATCTCCTCCTAACTCCACAAACCACCTCACACACTGCGCCTATCGCTTCCGTGAATATCTTACATACGTCTTCCACCCCTTCCATCTGCTCTATCTCATACCTTCCTAATCTTTCTTCCACTATACTCTTATACTCTGTCAATTTCTCACTATCTTGCAAATTCTCCACTCTTCTCACAGGGGCTGTTTCCTCCTGTCTTCCCTTTCATCTCCTTAACCATTTTCTTTGCAGCTTTATCTTGGCCATCACTAAGTGATGGTCCGAGACTCCATTCCCCCACCCTCTCCACACTCTTGCATCCAACACTTGTCTTTTCATTCGCTCATCCACTCACATGTAGTCTATCATTGCCTTTCGTTCAACAAGTTCACCATCCATCCTCCTCATTACACTCCATGTATACCGGTGGATCATATTATGCCGAAAGTAGGTGTTGGCTATTGCCAACCTCTTACCAGCACAGATGTCCACCAAAGCACTACCATTCCCATCTACTTCAGCTGGCACACCCCACTGACCAACCACTCCATCCACTCGTACATTCCCAACTTTGCCATTCATGTCTCCAATCAAATGCACTCTCTCACTCCTCATACATGTGAAAAATCCATTTGGTATTGTATTATTCTGATTCATTACCAAATGAATTTTTCATTACCAAATTGGCCAACATTTGGTAATGAAAAATGCCAAATGGCAACCCTGAAAGGAGAGGGGTGAGGGGGGAGGAAGGAAGGTGTGAAGGAACCATGGTTTAACAGCCGTTCGGTGCCACCCGGCAATTTCAAATTATGGGTGGGAAAAAAAGTCAGATTTTTTTTTAATTTTTTGTGGTTTTTGGCCCATTTTGGTGATATTGGATCCAGGGACGAAAATGGCCGGATATTGGGGATGTTCGGAAAATGGGCGTCCGGATATCACAGGGATTACTTACATATATACAGTATATATATATTATATATATATATATATATTATATATATATATATATATATATATATATATATATATATATATGAGAAGGGTGGGTGGTGAACTGAATGAAAGGAAGGCAATGATTGATTATGTGTGTGTGGATGAAAGGATGCGAAGATGTGTAATGGATGCAAGAGTTTATAGAGGTTGGGGGAGTGGACTTTCTGACCACTACTTGGTGGTGACCAGAATCAAGGTCCAATTAGAATGGAGAAATAGAAGAAGGGAAAGACGAGAGGAAGGAGTAGTTGCAAGGAGAGTGGAAAGGTTACAAGAGGATGAGAAAAAGGCAGAGTATAAGAGAGAAGTGGAGGAACGATTGGGCAAATATGAATTGGAGCAGATGGGAGACGTGGAAGGTGTGTGTAGAATATTTACAGAAGAAATATGTGCAGCATGTGATGTGGTGTGTGGAAGGAAGAGAAGACGGAGGGGGGTGCAAGGAACAGCGTGGTGGACTGAAGAGATGAAATAGGCTGTGGCACAAAAGAAGAAAGCATACAATGAATGGATGAGAAATAGGGGCGTGGAAGAAGTTGAGAGGCAGAAGAGAGAGTTATATGTAGAAAGAAAGAGAGAGGTGAAAAGATTAGTAAGAGAGAGTAAGAAGAGAGTGGATGAGGAATTAGGAAGGAATTTGAGTGTAAAGTGGAGGGACTGTAAGAAAATGTTCTGGAGAGAGGTGAAAAGAGTAAGACAGGGTGGAAGTGAAGTTAGCAGGGGAGTGAAAGATAAAAATGGTAGATTACTAGTGGAGAAGGGAGAAAAAGTGAGCAGATGGAGAGAACACTTTAAGGAATTGTTGAACGTAGAGGATGGAAATAATGCGAGTATAAGTGGCTGGGGAGTGGCTGGGAGAAGGAGGGAGGTGAGAAGACAGGAAGAAATCAGTAGGATAGAAGTTGTGGAAGCAATCAAGAAAGTTAAATCTGGGAAAGCCCCAGGAATTGATGGAGTGTGTGGTGAAACGCTGAAGCATGGGGGAGAGATAGTAGTAGAATGGATGTGGAAGATGTGCAGATTAGCCTGGGAGGAAGGTAGAGTCCCGGAGGATTGGAAGTCAGGTATAATTATTCCCTTGTACAAAGGAAAAGGGGAAAAAGAAGTGTGTGGTAATCATAGGGGCATTTGTCTTCTTAGTATAATAGGAAAAGTGTATAGGATACTTATTGACAGAGTTAGAGAAAGAACAGAGAAATTAGTTGGAGAAGAACAGGGAGGCTTTAGGAAGCGAAGAGGTTGTGTAGATCAGATATCCATGGTTGTTCAATCTGTACGTGGATGGGGTAATAAAAGAGGTACAAGGTAGGGTAGTGGATGTTGGAGTGGCCCTGGTGAGAGAGGGTAGTGTTTGGAAACTCCCTGTACTGTTGTTTGCAGATGATACTGTGTTGTTGAGTGAAGACGAACGGGAGCTGCAAGGCTTGGTGGATGAGTTTGGGAGTGTGTGTAAGAAACGGAATCTGACGGTGAATGTAGGGAAGAGTAAAGTGATGGTCTTTGAGAGAGGTGAAGTCAGTGAATGTACAGCGAGGTTGGATGGTGAGGAATTGGAAAATGCGAGTACGTTTAAGTACTTGGGTAGTGTGATGAGTAAGGATGGAGGTTTGGAGGGTGAAGTGCTTGAAAGGGTACAACAAGGAAGAAAGGTTGCTGGTTCTTTGAAAGCAGTGATAAGAAACAGGGAAGTGAGCATGGAAGTGAAAAAGTTACTACATGACAGTATTGTGATACCAACTATAACGTACGGAAGTGAAGCTTGGACGTTGTTGGAAGGACACAAGTCAAGAGTGAGAGCAGTGGAAATGAGTTATTTAAGAGGAGCCTGTGGAGTCACATGGAGAGATAGGCTGACGAATGAGGATATAAAGGAACGTTGTGGTGTTGATGTGGATGTGATAGGGAGCATTATGAGGAACACACTGAGGTGGTTTGGCCATGTGGAGAGGATGGAGGGTGAAAGACTGACGAAAAGAGTGTATGTGAGTGAGGTGGAGGGGGAAAGAGGGAGGGGGAGGCCGAGGATGAGCTGGAGGGATGGGGTGGAGAGGTATATGAGAGAGGGGGGTGTGAGTTGGGAGCAGGGTAGTGAAATGGCGGGGGACAGGACGACTTGGAGGCGATTTGTTTGTGGCCGCCCCAAACAGGATTGAGGCGTCTGGCAATAGATATAGATAGATAGATAGATAGACAGATAGATATATATATGGAGCCTCTGTGGTACAGTGGTAAAGTGTGCATTTTTGTACACAGAAGAACGAAGGTTCGTGCCACCGCCAGGGTAATAAACTTTGGGAGCGTTCTTCAAGCCACGTACTGCATTGGCGGACACAAAGGGTGCTGTGGTTGAACCAGTGTCGCATACTATAAAATATGCTAGCACCCAGTCAGCTTGTGCGGCCGATTACAGTTGGTTCACAGACTACACACACATCCAAAGCCACTCCAACACTACAAGTACACTTACAAGCACTTCTCACCCTACATACAATCTCTACTAGACAGCCTAAGCCACTTGGTAGAGATACATTGGCTGATCATCCCCACTTCAGTCGGGATAGGCCAGTCCTGCAGTGGACACTCAAACGGCTGATGAGATGAGATATATATATATATATGAGATGGAGGGATGGGGTGGAGAGGTATATGAGAGAGGGGGGTGTGAGTTGGGAGCAGGGCAGTGAAATGGCAGGGGACAGGGCGACTTGGAGGCGATTTGTTTGTGGCCACCCCAAACGGGATTGAGGCGTCTGGCAATAGATAGATAGATAGATATATATATGCAGTATATATATATATATATGTGTATACAGTAATCCCTCTACTTTCCGGACGCCCACTTTCCGAACATCCCCACTTACCGGACATTGTGGGCCTGGACCTTCGGAACCCAAAAATGGCCAAAAAATGAAAAAAAATCCCCCAAAAATCTGAATTTTTTCCTGACCGAAATTTAAAATTGCCGCGCGGTGCCTAACAGCTGCTTACACCGTGGCCCCTTCACCCCTTCCTTCCTCCCCCCTCCCCCCTTCCCTGTCAGGGTTGCCGTTTGTTAGTTTTCATTACCAAATGTGGGCCAATTTGGTCATGAAAGATTCGTTTGGTAATGAATCAGAATAGTGCATTACCAAACGGATTTTTCACACATATGAGGAAACACAGGATGGATATGGTGGATTGTTTGCTCTCTCTGATTAAGCAGCTACCCTACATAGTGTGAAAACAATCATCATGCTGTTAATTATAAGGAGAGTGATTACATGTATTTCCACTCGTATATATAATTAGTGAAGAATAAATGCTAGCTTTACGAATTTGGTAATGAAAAATTAAATTTGGTAATGAAAGTTGAGGAGATTGGTAATGTGGCCGTTGCGATCTGGCAACTCTGTTTTCCCGACTGTCCGACATCAACAGTTTCTCCCTTACTTCAATTGTGGGTAGATCGTCAGCACTCTGAAAGCCACACTTGCTCGTTTTTTGTGAATAAACAGTAAATAAACTGCAATACCTCGCCACTACACCACATGGGAATTTACAGTGTTGTGCAGTGTTAAGAGATTAGAACTTAGAGTGCAAAGGATCAACTGTGGAGTGCAAATTGGCGGTTTAGACTGGCGGTTAAAAACTCCCGTGGTGCACTTAAGAACAATGTGCAGTGTTCTATCTATCTATCTATTGCCAGACGCCTCAATCCCGTTTGGGGTGGCCACAAACAAATCGCCTCCAAGTCGCCCTGTCCCCCGCCATTTCACTCCCCTGCTCCCAGCTCACACCCCCCTCTCTCATATACCTCTCCACCCCATCCCTCCATCTCATCCTCGGCCTCCCCCTCCCTCTTTCCCCCTCCTCCTCACTCACATACACTCTCTTCGTCAGTCTTTCACCCTCCATCCTCTCCACATGGCCAAACCACCTCAGTGTGTTCCTCATAACGCTTCCTATCACATCCACATCAACACCACAACGCTCCCTTATATCCTCATTCATCAGCCTGTCTCTCCACGTGACTCCACAGGCTCCTCTTAAATAACTCATTTCCACTGCTCTCACTCTTGACTTGTGTCCTTCCAACAACGTCCAAGCTTCACTTCCGTACGTTAGAGTTGGTATCACAATACTGTCATGTAGTAACTTTTTCACTTCAATGCTCACTTCCCTGTTTCTTATCACTGCTTTCAAGGAACCAGCAACCTTTCTTCCCTGCTGTACCCTTTCAAGCACTTCACCCTCCAAACCTCCATCCTTACTCATCACACTACCCAAGTACTTAAACGTACTCACACTTTCCAATTCCTCACCATCCAACCTCGCTGTACATTCACTGACTTCACCTCTCTCAAAGACCATCACTTTACTCTTCCCTACATTCACCGTCAGATTCCGTTTCTTACACACTCTCCCAAACTCATCCACCAAGCCTTGCAGCTCTCCTTCGTCTTCACTCAACAACACAGTATCATCTGCAAACAACAGTACAGGGAGTTTCCAAACACTATCCTCTCTCACCATGGCCACTCCAGCATCCACTACCCTACCTTGTACCTCTTTTATTACCCCATCCATGTACAGATTGAACAACCATGGAGACATGACACATCCCTGTTTCAACCCAATCTTCAAAGAGAAAAATTCACTTAGTTCACCATCCACATGCACTGCAGCCTTCGCACCATCGTACATACTCTTCACAGCATTCAACAACTTTCCATCTACTCCATATATTCTTAACACTTTCCACAATCCTTGTCTATCCACCCTGTCATATGCTTTCTCCAAATCCATGAATGCTGCATACAACTTCTTTCCCTTCTCTAGAAACTTTTCCACTAAAGATCTGAGAATGAATATCTGATCTACACAACCTCTTCCCTTCCTAAAGCCTCCCTGTTCTTCTCCAACTAATTTCTCTGTTCTTTCTCTAACTCTGTCAATAAGTATCCTACCATACACTTTTCCTATTATACTAAGAAGACAAATGCCCCTATGGTTACCACACACTTCTTTTTCCCCTTTTCCTTTGTACAAGGGAATAATTATACCTGACTTCCAATCCTCCAGGACTCTACCTTCCTCCCAGGCCAATCTGCACATCTTCCACATCCATTCTACTACTATCTCTCCCCCATGCTTCAGCATTTCACCACACACTCCATCAATTCCTGGGGCTTTCCCAGATTTAACTTTCTTGATTGCTTCCACAACTTCTATCCTACTGATTTCTTCCTGTCTTCTCACCTCCCTCCTTCTCCCAGCCATTCCCCAGCCACTTATACTCGCATTACTTCCATCCTCTACGTTCAACAATTCCTTAAAGTGTTCTCTCCATCTGCTAACTTTTTCTCCCTTCTCCACTAGTAATCTACCATTTTTATCTTTCACTCCCCTGCTAACTTCACTTCCACCCTGTCTTACTCTTTTCACCTCTCTCCAGAACATTTTCTTACAGTCCCTCCACTTTACACTCAAATTTCTTCCAAATTCCTCATCCACTCTCTTCTTACTCTCTCTTACTAATCTTTTCACCTCTCTCTTCCTTTCTACATATAACTCTCTCTTCCGCCTCTCAACCTCTTCCATGCCCCTATTTCTCATCCATTCATTGTATGCTTTCTTCTTTTGTGCCACAGCCTGTTTCACCTCTTCAGTCCACCACGCTGTTCCTTGCACCCCCCTCCGTCTTCTCTTCCTTCCACACACCACATCACATGCTGCACATATTTCTTCTGTAAATATTCTACACACACCTTCCACGTCTCCCATCTGCTCCAATTCATATTTGCCCAATCGTTCCTCCACTTCTCTCTTATACTCTGCCTTTTTCTCATCTTCCTGTAACCTTTCCACTCTCCTTGCAACTACTCCTTCCTCTCGTCTTTCCCTTCTTCTATCCCTCCAACTTTCTTGTACTTTAATTCTGGCCATCACCAAGTAGTGGTCAGAAAGTCCACTCCCCCAACCTCTATACACTCTTGCATCCATTACACATCTTCGCATCCTTTCATCCACACACACATAATCAGTCATTGCCTTCCTTTCATTCAGTTCACCACCCACCCTTCTCATCACTCGCCATGTATACCTGTGAATCATTTTATGCCTGAAGAGGGTATTGGCTATCACCAACCCCCTCCCAGCACAAATGTCCACTAACGCACTCCCATTCTCATCTATCTCAGCAGGCACACCCCACTCACCAACTATTCCATCCACCTTCACATTCTCAACTTTACCATTCATATCACCAATCAAAAACACTCTCTCATTCCTTCCAAACTTTTCCATGCACACTTCTACATTTGTCCAGAACTCTTCTCTCACTCTTCTAGCACGATCTTGCGTTGGCGCATACACACACACAATCGCCCACATTTGTATTCCAACTTTCAACTTTACCCACACAATCCTTGACCCAACTGATCCATACTGTCTTATGCTCCTCTTCCATCTTTTACTCACAACTATACATACTCCTTCCTTTGCCCTCTCATTCTCACCTACTCCTGCACATATACCCCATCCATACTCCCATTCTCTCACACTTTCTCCTCTCCATTTTGTTTCAGTTATTCCACATACATCCACTTTCGCATCCTCAAGCACCTGGACAATCTCTCTCTCTTTCACCTCATCATTCGCTCCCCTTACATTCCAGGTTCCAATTACAATGTCCTTTGTCCGGTCCTTGGTCGTCATCGTTTGGTCAGTCCTTGTCCGAGGCTTATTGTTTGTTTTTTTAGTTAGTTGTTTTCCAGGGAGGGGCACTAACCCTCTGCCAACCCTTTTAGTCGCCTTTTACGACAAGCAGGGATACTGGGGGAGTATTCTGTACGTGCTTCAAGAGCATTTTCACCACTGTCAAAACCTTAGAAAGGCAGCCACAAACGTGATGTAAGTACCGTGGCAGAGGTAGTCACTTGTAATTCCTCATTCTTTGGTTCTTTTTCATTTATTTCATGCTTTATGTCCATTATTGGTGTGAATAAGGTCTTAAATAGGTTTAAATAGGTGCAATGCATGTCCGGTAGGGAGTTATTTAGGTGGCTTTCAAAGTTAGGCTGGGTTAGGGTCCATAAGTACCAGTCCAGGGGCCACTGCCCACTATCCGGACAGGACCACTTTCCGGACATGCCTTTGGCTCTATTACGTCGGATAGTGGAGAGATTACTTATATATATATATACACCTTGGTCCCAATTAACGCACTTATATGGTGGATGTGCAAGCATGCGGTATTTGATATCGCACTAATTGAAACACATATCTTAAGGGGAAACATTCATTTGGTGGATGAGTGACTCCAACTTTAGGAGTTAAACTTTTAAACACTGATAATTACCCCAGTACTAAATAACAGTATACATACATACACGCATATGTGTACACATACCCTCGATGAGCTGGTCTACTGTAAACCGGTTTGTGCCCCCCCCCTCTCTCGTAAATAATACGAAGTAATACGTACCCAAATCGCACTAAAATCATAGTAGAGTGCCTGAAAGTGTTATTTAATATTATACTGAGAATTACTGTGATAAAATACAAGTGATTTAGTGATATTTTTGCAATAACCAAAGAAGCCATAAGCTAAGCGCATTGGCACGCGAACGTTCTGCGATTGCAAACTGTGTAGCTGTGTTATGAAATTACTCATGACATTATATCAATAAGCTTTATAAAAGTAAGTGGTAATAAAAGTCATTCATGGTTTGATAAAGTTTGTCAAGAATTTTCTCACATCATTACTGTTTTGCTAAAGTCTAAAGTAAACACTGGAATATCATAACAAAATCATAGGAGACTGGCTAGAAGTGTTTATTTTTATTATTACTGGTGGATGAGTGACTCCAACTTTAGGGGTTAACCTTTTAAACACTCACAATTACCCTAGTACTAAATACACGTAATGGTATACGTACATACACGCACATGTGTACACACACCCTCGATGATCTGGTCTAAACCAGATTGCGCCCCCCCCTTACTCTCGTAACTAATACGAAGTAATGCGCACCTAAATCGCATTAAAATCATACTAGAGTGGCTGAAAGTGTTATTTTATATTATACTGTAAATTATTGTGATAAAATTCAAGTGATTTAGCGATATTTTTTCAATAATCAGAGAAGTCATGATGCTAAGCACATTAGTTACCAATCATTTTTGCGGCTGCAAACTGTGCAGCAGTGCTATGAAATGATTCATGACATTATATCAATAAGTTTTACATAAGTGAGTGGTAATAAAAAAGTCATTCATGAAGTTTTATAAAGTTTGTAATGATTTTCCTCTTATCGCTACTGTTTAACTAAAGTCTAGCATAAACACTGGAATATCGTAATAAAACCATACAAGACTGGCTAGAAGTGTTTTTATATTTATTTATTATTATTATTGTAATTATTGTGATGAGGTAACGCTGCAGTAACCCTAGTTTGTACGGAAAAAAATCTTGTGGTTTGGTGGAAATTTCCATCTTGTCAGACAATCAAGACACCTTGTATTCTCTCAAATCATTCTCCGAGCCTGGAGTGCATAAGGACATGCAGTTTGTTGCAAATGATAGTAAAAAGACTGAAGTTTGTCTGACAAAAATATTAGCTCTTGAGATTAAGTAGGATAAAACACGAGTTGAAAACACACCATTTTTTTCTTATTTCTCTGCACTGAGCACATTTCAGTAGGCTATCATCATGGCTGCTGCAGCCAAAGGGTTAAGGCGTCAGCAGCAGCCAAAATTAGGCTGATCTGCATTATGGAGAGCTCTTCTGGTGTTGCTGGCATCCGTGTAACCTCATCTTGTCTTACCTCCTGTAATGCATCCTCGACAGATGCTGCAGTAATTACATCTTCTGCTGTGGTGGCTTCACCAGCATTATTAATCTGAGACGTTGTGTATATAAAGAGACAGCTCGCACTAATTGGGAATCGCACTATTTGATCAAGCACTAATTGAGACCTAGATGTATACATATATATATATAAATACAGTAATCCCCGTACTATCCGGACGCCCACTTTCCGGACACCCCACTTACCGGACATTTCGGTCCCAGGATTCAATATTCCCTAAATTGGCCAAAAAGCGCAAAAAATTTGAAAAAAATCCGACTTTTCCCCCCCCGTAATTTGAACTTGGCGCGTGCAGCGCGGACCAGCTGTGTTTTGGTGCGTAGTTCCACTGCTATCCGCTAAAGCACCCCTGCATCCTCCCCACTTACCGCCCGTTTCTTGTTGTGAGGGCACGCTCATCATCATGGTCGCCCACGTACTCACTTTTGTGGTGGTGCCCTACCTCCTGAAGGCGCTGCTGCTACTCTCCTGCCTCTTGTTAATGTGAGTGATGATGGCCTTGCCGGCTGAGAAGAGGAAGAGAGTGGTTTTGACTCTGGAGACGAAGAGGGAGATACTGGACAAGGTGGACGCGGGATGGTCAACCTCACGCATCCTCCGTGAATTCAACCTGCCCCAATCTACAGTAAGACCTCACTATAACAGACTAATTGGGGTGCAAGCCATTCCGAAAAACGCGAAATTCCAATAAAAGTGACATCCGGACTTCCCCCTGCTAACCCGGACTTTTTCCGATATATCAGACATCAGTTCGGATCTCATGAACAGTTTTTGAACTGTTTTGACTACCACTTCAGTACTGTACTGTGTTATAACTTCACTACATTAATCAAATGGTATAGTTTATATAAAAATACTGTACTGTACAGTGATAAACATGTCTTTTATTTACCTTATTGTGGAGAACATACCTGAAGTGGCCAGGCAGTCCAGGCTGCTTCTGGCTTTATCGGACTTTTTCCGATATATAGGAATTTAGTCCAGTAGCTCCTCAAGTCCGATAAAAGCGAATTCCAGTCTATTGAAGTCTGTTATATTGAGGTTTTACTGTACTTTGTTTGACATCAAGAGATCCCGCGACAAACTCATGCAGTACACGGTTGACTTCTTGTCGAAGAACAAACGCAACGTGGAGAGGAAGATGATGTTTACTCCCCGGTATGCTGAAGTCAACCACTCCACGTTGATTTGGTAACGACAGCAACGTGCTGCTGGTGTGCTGGTGAGTGGCATGGAGCTGAAGCTGCTGCTGAGAAGTTCGCAAGGCTTCACGACGCCCCAGACTTCAAGGCATCTGAGGGTTGGCTCTTCGCATTCAAGTTACAACATGGCCTTACCAACCGTAAGGCCCATGGCGAAGCATTGGATGCCAATGAGGATGGAGCAGAGTAGTTTCAGCACAAGGTGATGCGCTTGATCGACAGGGAGAGTCTCACTCTCGGTCAAGTCTACAATGCTGACGAAACTGTTTATTCTATCGCTCTTTGCCAACTAACACTCTAGCCGAGGAGACGGAGAAGCGTGTACCTGGCCACAAGCTCCGCAAGCAATGGATATCTGCTTTGTGTTGTGCCAATGCTAACGGCATGAACCGGCTTATGCCTGTTACTGTTGGCCGTGCAAAGCAGCCTTGGTGTCTTCGTGGAGTGATGGATGTCCTTCCTGTCGTTTGGTACCATTCTTTGAAGGCATGGTTCACTGCCCAGATCTTCAAAGACTGGTTCCACTGCCATTTCGCCAAGGAGGTCATCAATTACCAGAAGAACAGAAGAAGACACTGGGAATCCCACGCGACCAGGTAAAGGCCCTCCTTCTCCTCAACGATGCACCTGCCCACTCGTGCGACAAGGACTTGGTGGCAGAGAATGGGCGCATTAGGTGTATGTTTCTGCCACCTAATATGACTGCTCTCATCCAACCAATGGACCAAGGAGTGATCATGGCAACGATGAGGCTGTACTGAAGGAAGTTCCTCGACGAGGTGATGGTTGTTCTCGAGGACGAGGACGAGCGCAGGGAGGGACGGGACACGCGAGGCCAGCGGACTTTGGAAAACTTTCGCCGCTACAACATCGTCTGCAATCTACAACTGAGCCAGTGCATGGAAGGAAGTCCCTGTCAAGACTCTAGAAAATGGTTGGTCTCGTCTGCTTCTCGGAACGGATGTGGAGCACGATTTCCTAGGTCTTAACATGGATGACTTCCATGCACGTCTACGTGCGCATAGCGACGATGTTGATGTGGACGAAGTACGTGAGTGGTTGGATGACGACGAAGGCGATCCTGGGTATCAGACCATGTCTGATATCGAGATCACATCTTCAGCTGCAGGTGTCAGTACCCAGCTTGAAGATTCCGACAAGGACGGCGACAATGATGCGGACTCCTCTCAGTGTGACACTACTCCAGCCATCCCCAAGCTGAGCGCACTCCGGGAACACGTAGAGTTTGTTCTTGACTACCTGGAACACCCGGACTGTGATTGGGAGATGGGGCCCTTGGGACTTGTGGAGGAAGTGCGCGCTTTCAGGCAGCGCATCATTAATTGCCAAAATCGTCATTCCTTGCGTCAATCAACCATTGACAGCTTTTTCAGACCCGTGACCCTTGCTGTGCCCAGCCCTGGCTCCACACCATTGCCTCCACAAGACAGGCCCTCATCCTCCGAGCCACAGCCCAGCACGTCAGCCACGGTGGAGTCACCACTGGACGTGAGTTTGCGCCTCTTTTCAGAGTCGTCTGCAGTGGGTAGTCCATCACCACGACCTAGCGATGCACCTCTAAGCCACCTGCATCAGCTATTCTCAGACTCTGACAGTGAATAAACAGCAAGAACTCGCCACTAGACCACACGGGAATTTACAGTGTTGTGCAGTGAAAAAAAAGACAGTGGTAGTGTTAAGAAATTAGAATTCTAAGTGCATAGACTTAATTGCAGAGTGCAACACTGATGTTATTGACGTTCAATGGAACACAAATTAGACTACTGTAGAGTGTGTAGTGTTAAGAGACTGGATTTATGAGTGCAAAGACTAAAGTGCAGAGTGCAACACTTATTTCATTAAGGTGCAAGTAACACTAGAGTGTGCAGTGTTAAGAGAATGGAATTCTGAGTACAAATGACTAAGTTCAGAGCAAGACTTCATGTACAGTGCACTGCAGGTGCTTCAGGTACTCCTTTTTATTGTCAGAGTCTGAGAGGAGGCAGGTTATTCATCGAGATGCCCAGGGACTTGTTGTAAGTACCCAGAAAGTTTCATGTGGTACTGTATTCTCCATACTTACCTCTAAAACCTCATTTCACTTTTTAATGTTCCTTCTTTTTGTTGTGAATTGGGTCTTAGGTGATATGCATGTGCAGCAGGGAAGTGTTTTTCTGAGTTAGGCTAGGTTAGGGTCCATAAGTACCAGTCCAGGAGCCAGGGACTTGTAAGTATCCAGAATCTTTAATACAGTATTGTATAAACTCACCTCTAAAACCTCCTTCTCTGGTTCTTTTGCATTTATTTCAGTCTTTTATGTCCCTTACTGGTGTGAATTGGGTCTTAAATAGGTGCTATGCATGTCCAGTAGGGAGCTGTATAGGTGTTTTTCTGAGTCAGGGTAGGTTAGGGTCCATAAGTACAGGTTCAGGAGGCTGGGGCTCACTTTCCGGACAGGACCACTTTCCAGACATGCTTTTGGCTCTATTGCATCGGAAGGGATTACATTGAGAGGGCTCTCCCTACGTGCTAAGGGGTCTTTGTATGCAGCATGTGTTAGGAGTGTAATGCTGTATGGCAGTGAGACCTGGGCAGTGAAGGAGGAAGATATTCGCCGGCTCAGACGTACAGAAATGACAATGATTAGGTGGATGTGCAGTGCGTCCCTGCGTCCAAGGCCTGGAGGGGCTGGGTTTACAATGGAAGAGTTGAGAGGTAGGATGGGACTGCAGTGTATTGGTGTTGTGATGAGGAGAGGTAGATTGAGGTGGTTTGGACATGTGGAGAGGATGGGGGATGATAATTGGGTGAGGAAGGTGAGAAGTGTTAATATTGGGGGTGGGGTTATGAGGGGTAGACCGAGAAAGACATGGGACGAGGTCATTAAGTGTGACCTTAGGGTTAAGGGACTGAACAGGGAGGCTGCAATGGATCGTGTAGCGTGGAGAGCCACTATTAGGCGACCAAGGCCGACACATGCAAGCATGTTGGAGCCTTTAAAAACGAAAACGAAAATGAATATATATACTGTATATATATTTGAGTACACCGTTTCCGGTCCGATCAGCGAAGTTAAGCAACGTTGGATCTGGTTAGTACTTGGATGGGTGACCGCCTGGGAACACCAGATGCTGTTGGCATCCCCACGTGTCAAGTGGGGTTGGTGGAGGATTAGTGCCCCTCCCTGTAAAACAATTAACTCTAAGCCCTTGACCACCCCGTTTGGGATACATGGCGTCTGGCAATGGATGGATGGATATATATATATATATATATATATACATATATATATATATATATATATATATATATATATATAAACAGATATATATATATATATGTATATATATATATATATACAGTAGTGCACCAACTTTCGCTACAGCAGGATTCGTGGAATCCACTTTCGCGGCATGCACCAAATATTCCCTAACTTCCACTTTCGCTTGAAAAAAATCGATTTTCGCGCACAAATTTTGGGTTTGGGACAATATTTTGAACTTTGAATTTCCTGCACCGCCTGCCCGCAACCCACCGCCATCTTGAATGACGTCATGTCAACACTCTGTCCACCCATTCCCGCCATTATGTACAAGCGTGCTAGCTCCATTGTGTTGGATTCTCACGGTTCAATGGCCTCTACTATACCTTGCTTTCAATCAGCACTAAGTCTGATCGGTGAAGTGTTCAATAAACGCATCCATGAAGGGCAGCAGGCTCTTATCACACGCTACCTGCAGAAGACTAAGGAAATAACGGAGGTGGAAGTACCATTGGAAGCCGAGGGGGCAGCCGACCATGGTGCTATCCCTACTGACAGTGCCATAGAGGAGCTTAACCTGGATGAAGATTTCGATGGATTTGTTCAAGAGAACCTAGCACAAAGGGAAATTCAGCACAGAGTGGAAGTGTTGCATCAAGTTGCATCTGAGGAGGCAGAGAGAGAGAGAGTGGTAGCGAGGCAGCAAGAGGTGGCGCCAATACGTCTGGCGTGGCTAAATAAGCCCGCCACGCGCCTCGGATACTTACCCCCAACATCCATTAAACACCTCAACCTGGTCTCTGTGGTATGTTTCTCCTCATATAATGTGTACTGTACAGTTTTTATTGTTTGTATCTCACAATGCAATGTACAATAGTGATTTGATGTACTGTATTGCAAGTGAAAATGAAAATCTGATGTTACTTTAGGATAACCGGGAACCAATTAGCCTTTTTGCCATAAAGACAATGCCCCAACTTTCGCTACTGCCATTTTCGCGCATTATTTTTGGACCCAATTAGGCGCGAAAATTGGTGCCCCACTGTATATATATATATATATATATACAGTAATCACTCCAATATCCGACGTAATAGAGCCATAGGTAGGTCCGGATATTGGGCCCCAGCTTATGGACTTGTAATTATGGACCCTAACTCAGAGAAACACCTATACAACTCCCTCTGGACATGCATAGCACCTATTTAAGACCCAAATCACACCAATAAGGCACATAAATGACTGAAATAAATGGAAAAGAAACATAAAATGAGGGTTTAGAAGTTGGTTCATACAATAATAAACATTCTGGTGACTGGCTCCTGGACTGGTACTTATGGACCCTAACCTAGCCTAACTCAGAAAAAACACCTTCCTACTGCACATGCATAGCTCCTAGCACCCTATTCACACCAATAAAGGACATTAAAGAGTGAAATGAGGAAAGTATAGTATGGAAAAAAGTACAGTATGAAACATTCTTATGTCCGGATAGTGGGGATGTTCGGATATTGGGCGTCCGGATATTAGAGTGATTACTGTATATATATATATATATATATATATATATATATATATATATATACTGTGTATATATATATATATATATATATATATACAGTAAAAGTCCTTTAATCTGGATTGCAGCAGCCTACAGACTGTCCGGATCATCAGATTTTCCAGACTATTGGACAGATACTAGAAAATGTTAAAAAAAAAAACACCCTCAAAATAATAAGTCCTTCATCAGCGCACCCTTCTCCAGCCGTTGCATTATTTCTAATTTCTTACTAACACTAATTGTAACATGCTTCCTCTTCATACCAGTAGTAGGTAGTGTAGTAGGAGCCATTCTAGTGAAATACTGAAAAAAAGAACAAGCAAATTCGGTAGACAACGCATGGAATGTACAACACACACAATCAGCTGGGTAAACATACAGTCGGGAAGATTTGGAACCTTCAGAATGTCAGCGCGGGTTGTTGACTAAGCTTTGGGTGCAGAATTGGATAGTTCGGCGCACCGCTTTCGGCTATTTTTCGATAGTTCTCTATTTTTTTCATATTTTATCTCAATTTCATACCCCAAAAAGCTAAAAAGGACCCCGGGTTGAAAAGTCCGAACAATCGCGATTTCCGGACCACTGGGTGTCGGATTAAAGGACTTTTACTGTATACAGACAGATAGATAGATAAATAGATAGATACAGATATATAGATAAATAAATAGATATAGATGATATAGATAGACAGATACTGTATACAGACAGATAGATAGATATATACTAAATATATGTATGTATATATCTATCTATTGCCAGGCGCCTTAATCCCATACGGGGTGGCCAGGGGCGTACCTAGAGATTTGGGGGCCCTGGGGTCTAGGTTCTTTGTGGGGCCCCCTTCCTGGAGGGGGGCCCCACAAAGAACCCAGCCCCCCTCATTCTCAAAACTTATCTAATATCTCAGCCGGGATCGTCAGGATGATAAATATATCTATCTATCTATTGCCAGATGCCTCAATCCCGTTTGGGGTGGCCACAAACAAATCGCCTCCCCATCACCCTGTCCCTCGCCATTTCACTGCCCTGCTCCCAACTCACACCCCCACTCTCTCATAAACCTCTCTTATCCCTCCATCTCATCCTCGGCCTCCCCCTCCCTCTTCCCCCCTCCACCTCACTCACATACACTCTCTTCGTCAGTCTTTCACCCTCCATCTTCTCCACATGGCCAAACCACCTCAGTGTGTTCCTCATATATAGATATCTTTAAATATTAATAAAAAAGCTTATAAATTTTTAAGGCTTTTGGGGACCCCCCCTCCATTGGAGGCCTGGGGGGCAGTTTCAAACAGCCCCCCTGCCCCCTGCTCAGGTATGCCACTGGGGGTGGCCACAAACAAACTGCCTCCACGTCGCCCTGTCCCCCACCATTTCACTGCCCTGCTTCCAGCTCACACCCCCCTCTCTCACATACCTCTCCACTCCACCCCTCCATCTTATCCTCAGCCTCCTCCTCCCTCTCCCTCCCTCCACCTCACTCACATACACTCTCCTCATCAGTCTCTCACCCTCCATCCTCTCTACATGGCCAAACCACCTCAGTGTATTCCTCCTAACGCTCCCTATCACATCCACATCCACACCACAACGCTCCTTTATATCCTCATTTGTCAGCCTATCTTTCCACGTGACTCCACAGGCTCCTCTTGAATAACTCATTTCCACTGCTCTCATTCTTGACTTCTGTCCTTCCAGCAACATCTAAGCTTCACATCTATACGTTAGAATTGGTATCACAATAATGTCATGTAGTAACTTTTTCACTTACATGCTCACTTCCCTGTTTCTTATCACTGCTTTCAAGAAACCAGCAACCTTTCTTCCTTGTTGTACCTTTTCAAGCACTTCATCCTTCAAACTTCCATCCTTACTCATCACACTACCCAAGTACTTAAACGTACTCACATTTTCCATTTCCTCACCATCCAACCTCACTGTACTTTCACTGACTTCACCTCTCTCAAAGACCATCACTTTACTCTTCCCTATGTTCACCTTTAGATTCCGTTTCTTACACACTCTCTCCCAAACTCATCCACCAAGCCTTGCAGCTCCCCTTTGTCTTCACTTAACAACACAGTATCATATGCAAACAACAGTACAGGGAGTTTCCAAACACTACCCTCTCTCATTAGGGCCACTCCAACATCCACTGCCCTACCTTGTATTTCTTTTATTACCCCATCCATGTACAAATTGAATAACCATGGAGACATGACACATCCCTGTTTCAACCCAACCTTCAAAAAGAAAAATTCACTCAGTTCACCATCCACACACACTGCAGCCTTAGCACCATCATACATACTCTTCACAGCATTCAACAACTTCCCATCTACTCCATATATTCTTAATACTTTCCACAATCCTTGTCTATCGACCCTGTCATATGCTTTCTCCAAATCCATGAGGGCCACATTCAACTTCTTTCCCTTCTCTAGAAACTTTTCCACTAAATATCTAAAAATGAATATCTGATCTACACAACCTCTTCACTTCCTAAAGCCTCCCTGTTCTTCTCCAACTAATTCCTCTGTTCTTTCCCTAACTGTCAATAAGTATCCTTCCATATACTTTTCCTATTACACTAAGACAAATGCCCCTATGATTACCACACACTTCTTTTTCCCCTTTTCCTTTGTACAAGGGAATAAGTATATCTGACTTCCAATCTTCCGGGACTCTACCTTCCTCCCAGGCCAATCTGCACATCTTCCACATCCATTCTAGTACTATCCCCCATGCTTCAGCATTTCACCACACACTCCATCAATTCCTGGGGCTTTCCCCAATTTAACTTTCTTCATTGCTTCCACAACTTCTATCCTACTGAATTCTTCCTGTCTTCTCACCTCCCTCCTTCTCCCAGCCATTCCCCAGCCACTTTATATATACATATACATATATATATATATATATATATATATATATATATATATATATATATATATGAGCCTCTGTGGTACAGTGGTAGAGTGTGCGTTTCGTACACTGGTGAACCAGGGTTCGCGCCCTGCCAGGGTAATAAACTTTGGGAATGTTCACTCGGCCATGTACTGCATTGGCGGACACAAGGGGTGCTGTGGTTGAACCAGTGTCGCTTACTATAAAGTATGCTTGCAACCAGTCAGCTTGCGCAGGCCGATTATACTTGGTTCACAGTCTACACACACATCGAAAGCCACTCCAACACTACAGTTACACTTGCAAGCACTTCTCACCCTACATACAATCTCTACCAGACAGCCTAAGCCACTTGGTAGAGATACATTGAATGTATCGTCCCGACTTCAGTCAAGATAGGCCGGTCCTGCAACGAATACTCAAACGGCTGATGATGATGATGATGATAAGATATATATAAATATATACATATATATAATATATATATATATATATATATATATATATATATATATGAAAATTTTAAAAGTCAATCAAATCATGGTCAACAGCCCAGCACTGTCAAAGCTATAATCTATAATTCAGTGAACAGGAGCCGAGTTTCCCCACAGATTTGTTTGGGGCGCTGATGACCAGTGTAGGTACAGTATGAACACTGGCTCCCTGGTTCCAGGTACTGCTCATGTGTAGACAGAAGGTCGCTTATTATTTCACCTGTTCTGCTCTTCTTTATTGAAAATTTTTTTAAGAGGATATAGTGGTTGAGCACCTGACTCAAGACCCTAGAGTCGTGAGTTTGCACTGCAATCGGGTAGGCTGTCTTGCCGAGAGAGGTAATGCTCTCCTATCACCTAGCTGGCTGTAGCAGCCGTGGCTCAGTGGGTTAGAGTGCTCTGCCTGAAGGGTCAGAGTTTGAGTCCACCCAAAGGTCATTGGTATACTTCAGGAAGGGCATCCGGTCATAAAGTGCTAGAAGCTCCAAAACTTAAGTCCTCTACCCAGAGCCAACATCTTAGCCTTTATCCAAAAAGAGGGACATGGCAGGGGGGGGGGGGAAAGACTGACCATCCTTATCATAATTTTCACCCCAACCCTAATTCCCAACTACAAGCTAAGGTGATGTAGAATCGAAAACAGATGTATAAAAGGTGAACTATCAAAAAGCAAGGCCACTAAAATGACTCATACAATCTTTCACACCTTCAAAATCCTGACTCCACTTCAAAGGCAAAAACCATTCCCAAATAGTATCCTTCCAATTAGATGCACTTTATGCACATCCATGGAATGTGCTTTATTATTCATACTTCATAAATCTATTTTGATCCCTTCTCAACTCCAAAACATCCTCAACTTCCCTATTTTGCTCCTTAACACACATTTTTTACCATGTCAATCCACCTTCTTGGCATACCACATTTCTTCCCACCTTCAAACACACTCATATATTGTGTACCCTCTTCATCACCCTCCCCATACTCATTCTCTTTCCATGGTCATACCATTTAATCGCACCCTTTACTGGCTTACTCTAAATCTTTTTAAAATCTGTACATTTCTCATCCTATCCACTCCAAACAGCACGCACACACACACACACACACACACACACACACACACACACACACACACGCATGCACACACACTCCTTAACAGTGCCATTTCGATTGTTCTAACTTGTGACTTTTCTTACTCACACAATAACACTCACATCCACATGTTAAGGTGGAATTTGACATATAGTACAGACTATGCTCTTACAGCCTCCATTCTTAGATCAGTTCCATATTAAGTCCTTCATAGCATAAGTAACCTTCCTTGTCCAGTCACTCAACCCTCCTCTTCCTATACATAGTGAATACACTTCTCTCCTCTGTTAGTACTCCAAAGTAATGTACTTCAATTCATCTATCAATTCACATCTCTCCATGTTTTAGCACATCACATGAAGTCACCTTCTTTCTCACTAAGAATAATTTTCCCTTTATATGCATTTTTAAAACTTTTTACTGTACAGTACTTTCAACCCAGATCACGTAAATAAATAAAGCATGAATCTGCTTGCAAAAGTCATCTTCACTAACCTTAACCACACAGCATCATCTATACACAGTAATCCCTCGATTATCCGCCACAGGTATGACCAGATATAGGTAATGTCCGGATACGAAGCAATATCCTCTACTGTGCCAATATCCTACTTATACCCATACCCAACCTGTATATGCAGCATCCCTCCCAATTTTGGCAGTGTTCTGTGGTCTTTTGGCTGATTTTAGACATAAAAACACACATTGCAATATGCAATGCAATCATAAACACTAAAAAAACAATCAATCAATCAATCAATCGTTTCCTGTGGCACCCCACGGGATGCATAGGGCCTCAATGAACTCTCTCCACCAATATTTGTCTCTTGCCATCTCCTTCAGGTCCCACCAACACTCCTCTCCTGCTTCTTTTTTCACTGTCCTCAACCAGGTTTCCCTCGGCCTATCTCTACCTCTTCTTCCTCTAGCAGTCCACTCTGGCACATCCTGCATTAAACTGCCTTCTTTTCTGTATATGTGCCCCAGCCACTTCCAGCGAGACAGTCTCAAATATTCATTAACTGGTTCCACTCTCGTAATATCCCTTACTCTTTCATTTGTAACTCTGTCTTGCCACTTTACCCCAAGAATCCTTCTCAGTATTTTATTCTCAAATCCTAATACTTTCTGATCTGTTGCAATTGTACTGTACCATGACTCATGCCCGTAAATTAAATTTGGTCTAACCATGGACTTGTAAATTTTCACTTTAGTATGTACCGAAAGCATATTATTATTCCAAACAGATTTCAACATTCCAACAGCTCGCCAAGCCTGTCTAATCCTCTCCTCAATTTCACTGTTTAATGATCCATTAGATGATACAATCGTTCCCAGATATTTAAAGTTTTCTACATTCTTCACCACATTATTCCCAATTACACAATTGATTTGGTTCTCCACGTTCATATTAATAATTTCAGTCTTTCCACAATTTATTACCAATCCCACTTTTTCTCCTTCCTCCACCAGACAATCGAGCACCCTCTGCATCTCGTAAATACTTCCGCAAATCAGTACAATATCATCAGCATAGTCCAAATCCATCAGCTTCTTATTTTCTGTCCAGTTAATTCCTGCACCTGTTCTCCTTACAACCTTTTTCATAACATAATCCATAACCAAAACAAACAACAATGGCGAAAGAACTCCTCCTTGAATCACTCCTGACCTAACTTGAAATGGATCACTCAAAGAACCACCCACCATTACCTTACAAAAAGTACCTTCATGCAGGCTTCTAATAATATTAACAAACTTTTCTGGTATACCATAGAATCTCATAATTTTCAACATAGCTCCACGTGAAACACTATCAAATGCCTTTTCAAAATCCACAAAACACATGTTAAGTGGTATTTTCATCTCATTAGTTTGTTGCATTAGATGCCTTACAATAAAAATCTGATCATTACAACCTCGACCTTTTTTTTTTTTTTTTTTTTTTTTTTTTTTTAAAGAAAAAAACAATGCATTAAAAAAATATCTATCTACAGGTATCTATCTATCTATTGCCAGATGCCTCAATCCTGTTCGGGGTGGCCACAAACAAATCGCCTCCACATCGTCCTGTTCACCGCCATTTCACTATCCTGCTCCCAACTCACACACCCCTCTCTCATATACATCATCCCATCCCTCCATCTCATCCTCGGCCTCCCCCTCCCTCTCCCCCCCTCCACCTCACTCACATACACTCTCTTCGTCAGTTTTTCACCCTCCATCCTCTCCACATGGCCAAACCACCTCAGTGTATTCCTCCTAACGCTTCCTATCACATCCACATCCACACCACAACGCTCCTTTATATCCTCATTCGTCAGCCTATCTCTCCATGTGACTCCACAGGCTCCTCTTAAATAACTCATTTCCACTGCTCTCACTCTTGACTTGTGTCCTTCCAACAACATCCAAGCTTCACTTTCATACGTTAGAGTTGGTATCACAATACTGTCATGTAGTAACTTTTTCACTTCCATGCTCACTTCCCTGTTTCTTATCACTGCTTTCAAAGAACCAGCAACCTTTCTTCCCTGCTATACCCTTTCAAGCACTTCATCCTCCAAACCTCCATCCTTACTCATCACACTACCCAAGTACTTAACCTTTTAAACGCGGATCATCGCGTTTGCGACGCTCGGCGAAAAGGACATAACGGCGGATCGTCGCGTTTGCGATTCTAGTAAATTTTGAATAACCGTGGGCAAGCAGGCTCCAGCTGGTATTGTCTATCAGTACCACCACCCTTTAGCTACTATTAGCACACTTGACCTTTGTACCACTGACCTCCGTTGTTGCCAAGTATCATTTTTTTTACCCACCCACACACCGCTGCCCGGCCCCCCTCATCGTGTTATATGGCAGCGCGTGGACAGCTCAGACATGTCAATCTGCGCCTTCCTCTCGCAAGCACTTTATGCTAATAGGAAACGCTTGTTTCCCCAGTTGTCACACTAGCTTTTTTTCCCGCGGTTTGCCCCTGTTTAGTGTCAGTTTACCGCAGTCTTTGAAGGTGACACCATGTCTCATTCTAGCTCTTCCGAGTCAGTGCCTTCCAGCCCTCCGAAAAAGGGCTTTGTGACCTCTACCCTGTCCAAACCCTTACTAGGAAGTGCTAAGGGCCTTAGTGAGTCGGCTATAGGTACAGAATTATTGAAAGCTTCTATGGATTGCGGTAGTGACGTTGGAGTGTTATCAAGCCTTGCCGAATCAGACACTCTATCGAGTGCTGAGTCTGAGGTGCAGGAAGAGACAATTCCCGTGCCTAGCACCTCATCAGGCAAGGCTCTAGTGCAAAAGGGAGTGGTGTATGGTAAAGGGGGCCAAGAGGAAGCGAAGTGGTGACCCCGATTCCCAGCCATTGTTCTCCTCAGACCGGCCATTGTCCCCTACCCCAGGTCACGCTGCCGCCATACCGCCTCGCACTCCCAGCCCCATTCTCTCGTCATCTTCGTCTGCTGTGCTTTCTCCTGAGTCTTCGGAGTCTCCTTCACCACCTCGGAAGGGAAATAGGCAGTCTGGTTTGCATAGAGGTTTTCGTAGGCCCCGTGTTCGTGCTGGCATGAGTAGGAAAGTGTCTCCTAGTGCTAGAATTAGTGGTAAGGTTTCCCGCACTAGGCAACTCACCACTCAGGTTACTGCGAGTGACCTTGAACCCTCTCCTAATCTCCCCACCACCACCACACAGACACGACCTAGCTCACCCTCTGCCACACGGCCTGCCTCACCCACTGCCTCACCCCCCGCCGCCCCCACCCACTCCCAGCCTAGGCAAGGCACTCTGGATGCCTTCGTGTGGTCTGAGGGCTCTGATTTTGTGCCAGAGGATCTGCCCTTTGATGCCACTGGGTGTGGGATCCAGGCTGACTTCCCTGTCCCCGAGGGTGGTGAATGTTTGGACTACCTGTTGGCCTTCCTGGATAACGAAGTCATGGAGCAGATTTGTACCGAGACAAACAGGTACGAAGGAAAATGTGCTGCAGTTCGTGAAGGTGAAGGTGCAACGCCATCCACGTCGCGGATGGCAGCATGGGTTCCTGTGACGATCCAGGAACTATTTGTATTCATCGGCTTGATGCTTCTCATGCCACACAACTGGAAGCACAAGCTCGAGGAGTACTGGAGTGCTGACGATCTTTGCCCCACACCCATCTTCAACAAGTACATGAGTCGTGATCGTTTCAGGCAACTCATGACGTACCTTCACTTTGCCAACAACGATAAGCCTTCCCGGACTGACCCCCTGTGGAAAGTGAGGGGAATCCTGAACATGATCAAGGACAAGTTTATGATGTTCCTTCGGCCCTTCAAGAAAGTAGTGATCGATGAGTCCTTGGTTTTGTTCAGGGGCCGTCTTCGGTTCGTGCAGTATATTCCAAGCAAACGCCACTGCTTTGGAATACAGTTTTTCGTGCTGTGTGACTGCAAGACGGGGTTCATCCTAGACTTCGTTATCTACACCACCAGCAATGTGGACTTGGACAAGACTGACCCCCTTGGATTCTCTGGTTCTGTGGTGAAAGTGCTTCTGGAAAAGTACCTTGGCAAGAATCATGTCCAGTATACGGACAATTATTATACAACTCCCAAACTCGCCAAGTACCTTTCAGAGCATGGCGTCGGATCCTGTGGCACTGTCAGGAGCAATAGGACACACTACCCTGCCTTCCCCGAGGCTGAAAGATCAAAGCGGGGAGACGTGCACCTGAAGAAATCCGACAAGATGCTGGCGATCAGGTGGCACGACAAGAGGATCGTCAATGTGCTCATCACAGCTCACAAGGGGGAAATGCAAGCCACAGGGAAGGTTGACAGAAGGACTGGCGATCTTGTGATGAAGCCTGATGCTGTAATTGACTACAACGTCAATATGCGGCTGGTGGACAAGTCAGATATGATGATCGGAGAGATAGACTGCCTGAGGAGGAACCGTCGCTGGTACAGGAAGGTGTTCTTGCACTTGCTTGATATGTGCATGCTGAATGCCTTCATCCTATATAAAATCAAGAACAGGAAGCCAGCTAACTACTCTCTCAGGCGGTTTTCTAAGACTTGTGTCTACCAGCTGCTTCAGCGTTTTGGGCAGGTACTGCCATCAGGTCCCAGGCGCCACTCACACACACCTCCAGACCGCCTACAGTGCCAGGACTACCTTCAGCGACACCGCCTGGAGCCACTGCCTAGCACTGCCAAGAGGGGAAAAGCACTGAGGAGGTGTCATGTGTGCAGCCACACTACCCGGCAAGACAGAACATTTAGGCGCACCTCCTTGCAGTGCAAAGAGTGCCAAATTCCCCTCTGCACTTACCCGTGTTTCTTTGACTACCACAGCCTGAGTAGATATTGAAAATAAGGGTAAAAATCTTGTAAATAATACTGAGTGACAGTGATACTAGTGTTTAGTTTTCTTGTACATACTGACAGTGACAGTCTGTTGAGTGTAAATTAGTGTATGTAGTTGTAAAAGCACTGACAGTGACAGTGATTTCAGTGTAAATAATTGTACACAGTAATAATATAAGTATTGAGAGTGACAGTCACTCCAGTAAGAAGTTGAATGCATATTTTTCTATTCTATGTTATGACAGTGGCAGTTTGGTGTGTAGAAAATATTATTTTTATAACTAATGACAGTGACACTGATGAATAAGGCACTAAACTGACAGCGAGAGTGAAAGTGAGCGATAGAAATGAAGTGCGAGCGGCCGACAGGAGCGAGAATAAAGTGCCTGGCGTAAGGGAGAATAAAATCGCGCTGCGGTGGTCTTTCTCATTCCCGCTTCAAAATACTGGCAGTGACAGTGATTTTTATGGCCGTAATAGTGCCATGCGAGCCTTTGGGAAGTACTATGAAGGAAAATAAGGTAGTATACGTGTTTTTAGCTGTGAAAAGGGAAATGTGTGTTCAGTGACGGGAAGACCGCCGCCGCGCTGCATGTCGGCTGTATGCTCCGTTGATTGTAGCCTTATTTTCAGTGCTTATTGTACAAATATGGATTCCAAAGTACCTGTACGTTGTTGTATAAAGTTTACTGTGACAGATTGAGGCTGTGGTAGAGGGGAAACCGGGTTGCTGGAGGTGTGAAAGTGAAGACTTTGTTACCCAACTTAGCAAGTCTCCACAAGTCCTTGGGTAGTCCACGAAGGCTCAACACCTGTCTCAGGAGAAAGCTGAATGTAAGTACTATATGCCATAAAAATTTTAATGTTCTAGGGTTAATCTTTGATTTTTAGCAAATATTTTCCCACAGGTACTCAGACCGCGATACAACCCCGCCACACGGGGGGGATCGGCTGTTCACGGCCGCGTTTAAGGGGTTAAATGTACTCACATTTAACAATTCCTCATCATCCAACCTGGCTGTACATTCACTGACTTCACCTCTCTCAAAGACCATCACTTTACTCTTCCCTACATTCACCTTTAGATTCCGTTTCTTACACTCCCAAACTCATCCACCAAGCCATGCAGCTCCCCTTCGTCTTCACTCAACAACACAATATCATCTGCAAACAACAGTACAGGGAGTTCCCAAACACTACCCTCTCTCACCAGGGCCACTCCAACATCCACTACCCTACCTTGTACCTCTTTTTTTTACCCCATCCATGTACAGATTGAACAACCATGGAAACATGACACATCCGTTTCAACCCAACCTTCAAAAAGAAAAATTCACTCAGTTCACCATCCACAAACACTGCAGCCTTAGCACCATCATACATACTCTTCACAGCATTCAACAACTTCCCATCTACTCCACATATTCTTAATACTTTCTACAATCCTTGTCTATCGACCCTGTCATATGCTTTCTCCAAATCCATGAAAGCCGCATACAACTTCTTTCCCTTCTCTAGCAACTTTTCCACTAAAGATCTAAGAATGAATATCTGATCTACACAACCTTTTCCCTTCCTAAAGCCTCCCTGCTCTTCTCCAACTAATTCCTCTGTTCTTTCTCTAACTCTGTCAATAAGTATTCTACCATACACTTTTCCTATTATACTAAGGAGACAAATCTTCTTTCCCTTCTCTAGCAACTTTTCCACTAAAGATCTAAGAATGAATATCTGATCTACACAATCTTTTCCCTTCCTAAAGCCTCCCTGTTCTTCTCCAACTAATTCCTCTGTTCTTTCTCTAACTCTGTCAATAAGTATTCTACCATACACTTTTCCTATTATGCTAAGGAGACAAATGCCCCTATGATTACCACACACTTCTTTTTCCCCTTTTCCTTTGTACAAGAGGATAATTATACCTGACTTCCAATCCTCCGGGATTCTACCTTCCTCCCAGGCCAATCTGCACATCTTCCACATCCATTCTACTGCTATCTCTCCCCCATGCTTCAGCATTTCACCACACACTCCATCAATTCCTGGGGATTTCCCCAATTTGACTTTCTTCATTGCTTCCACAACTTCTATCCTACTGATTTCTTCCTGTATATACAGTACAGATATATATATATATATATATATATATATATATATATATTATATACAGTACTCGTCAAAAGTATTCAGCGTTGTCTGCCAGGCGCGCAATACTTATGGCCCAAAAAGAATCACCCATTTTTGGGGGTAAGAATTGAGCCACAAGTTTGAGCTCCGAGCATGATGTCACGGTAGCCTGAGGCCTTCCGATGCGCTGGTTGGTTCCCACCTCAGTTGCCCACGGGCTGCCTGAGAGAGAGGAACTCCGCCGAGTGTCCCTCTCAAATTGCGTCATTTTTTACCGAGTGTCCTGCAGTGTTTTGGCCTTCAAAACTTTGTTATGGCACGTACCCGTGAACTATCGAGTGAAATCATATCCCAGATCATTGCTCTAAAGGAGGCAGGCCACCAGACAAAGGAAATTAGTGAACTGGTTGGTGTGGCACGATCGACAGTGCGTCATTGGTGTGCACGGTTTTGAGTGGAAAACAGTGGTGAAGTTCCCACAAAGAAACCGAGGTCTGGTAGGCCTAGGAAAACTTCCCCAAGGTCTGTTAATGTTTTAAAACGTGCAGTGGAGTTTAATCCTCGTGTGAGTGCAAGGAAAATTAAGGAGAGCAACCCAGAAGTGTTTGGTGAGGTGTCTGTGAGAACAGTGTCTCGTAGGGTGCATGAGCTTGGTCACACAAGTCATAGGCCTGTGAAAAAGCCTCTTCTCACCAAGAGCCAGAGAATTCATAGGCTTGCCTTTGCTAATAAATATCTAAACTGCGGTGAGGAGCAATGGTTGTCAGTGTTGTGGTCTGATGAGGCAACGTTTAGTGTTACCTGTAACAGAGGAGCACGTGTGTATCGACGCAAAGGTAGTGACCCACTTGACCCACGGTATGTAGAAAGCACAGTTAAACATCCTGATTCACTCATGGTATGGGGTTGTTTCTCAGGGAAGGGTTTGGGGAAGCTTGTTGTACTTCCCAAGAACCTCAGAGTGAATCAGGATGTTTACCTGGAGCTTCTGTGTGATCATTTACCAGACTCCTTCGAGCTAACAGGTGCATGAGTGTTTCAGCAGGACGGTGCACCTGCTCACAAGGCCAAATCGGTCACCAATTGGCTTCGTGACTGCGAGGTATCATTCATGACAGACTGGCCAGGAAATAGCCCAGACCTCAACCCGATTGAAAACCTCTGGTACCTCGTAAAGAGGAGTCTCCAAGGGAAGGACGCGAGCTCTCTGCCTAAGCTGGAAGCCGCCATTCGTGACTCCTGGGACAAAATACCCCTCCAGCACCTCAGGAGCCTCGCCCTTTCACTTCCAAGACGTCTCAGGTCCGTGAAGAAACGTAAAGGCTACCCTACGAAGCACTAAAGGTAAATAAAATGCATTATTTATATGTTTTTTCAATGTTGAAAGGTTTGTTTCTCAGAAGGGACGCAGGGCGCTCCATATTTCTGACGAGCACTGTATATATATATATATATATATATATATATATATATATGTATGTATGTATGTATATATATATGTATGTGCATATATATATATATATATATATATATATATATATATATATATATTCATCCATCATCCAATCCTACGTTGCCCCATGAGGAGCATAGGAGGCCTGGGCTAGGCAAGTTGGTCCTGACATTTAAGATGAGAGTGACCAGCCTCACTCATCCCTGAGTGGCATTATGTGAGCAATAAACCCCACCCACCCCTTGGATATAAACCTTCACTGGCTCAATCTGATTAGAGTGCTGTAATTACCCGTTAAACCACCAGGCGCCAAAATTTGATTATGTGGTTACCACCCAGCATAGTAAATGGTTTCCTGGTGTACAGGAAACCATTTGGCTTGTCATTCAATATAGAGTCACCCACAGGCAGAATGAAAAGGAAAGAATGAATGAAAGAAAGACACAAAAGGTAATGTAAAGTCACCCATAGGCAGAAGGACTAGAAAATAATGAAGGGAAGAAAGATAGAAGGGGATGGATAGAAAAAGGGAGGGAGGAGAGGAAAGGGCAGACACCTGAGAGCAGCACCACATCAACTGAGTGGATGGTGAGCATCCCTACCTACCACAATTTACAGTATATATGCAAAACCCTACCAATATGTATAGTATCCCCTTCTAATTTTGGCAGTGTTCTGTGGTCTTTTGGCTTATTTTAGACATCAAAACACACATTGTAATATGAAATATTATCCTAAACACTAAGAAAACAATTAAAAAGAAAACAATATGCAAAGCCCTACCAATCTGTACAGTACCCTTCCTAATTCTGGCAGTGATTCTGAGGTCATTCTGTTTTTAGACATCAAAACACACACTGCAATATGAAATACGGTATTGTATAATCCTAAACACTAAGAAAAAAAAAAAAAAAAAAAAAAAATTGCAAAGTACCCCTCCAAATTCTGGCAGTATTCTGCAGTCTTTTGGCTGTTTTTAGACATCAAAACACACATTGGAATAAGCAGTGTAATCCTAAACACTAAGAAATCAGTGCATAAACAATAACAATTATTGAAAAAAAAAAAAAAATGTAGCACCCAGTGAACAGCAGACAGGCATCGCAACCCACCAGGTTGCAGCAGGTCTACAGGTATCCCATGTGGTCCAGTGGCTACCATAGCCACCTAGCAAAGGTCAAAGAACTCCTCCTCCTCCTCCATCTGCTGAAGTCAGCCAATGAGCAGGGACGTGCGGCAAGGTGATGGAGTCCTACCCACCTCAGGACTCTCTGAAGACAGCTGTAAGCTCATGTTTATCGGTGACTAAACGGCTGTTGATGTTCTCGGTTTTGGGTCCAAGAGTAAAGACTGGGATTGAGTGGGTGATGGTGATCGTGATGGGGAAAAGATGCTGGCACTCGTGGGAGTGGCAGACTTGAAAAGGAGTCGATCTTTGTCTGACAATAGGTGCAGCAATTTTGTTGAAGGATGACAGCGTCCCTGACTGCCCCCAGATCCATTGCCAGCTTGAGTGGCACCAACTCTCTGTTGCAATGAGAGTGCTTGGCATATTCGAGTACCTGCTCAATGCCAGCCCACAGTGCACCAAGACAAGGGAGTGTTGGAGTAGCAGGGTGGCCGGAGTCAGGGTCTTCGTCCTCTTCCTCATCACTTTCCTCTGTTGGCCCCACAGAGACAACAGTGGCGATCTCATCAGACAGCATCTGATAACCTGGATCACAGCTGTTGTCATCCAGCCAATCCCTCATGTCACTAATGTCCACATCCTTGCCTGTGTTCCATTGGAAATCACGTCAAATTCTTCAAAGTCGTGCACGGCCTCGCATCTCTGAAGGAGACAAGACCAACCACCTTCCAAGGTTTTGAATGAGATTTTCTTCCAAGCACTGGCCCAGTTGAAAACCACAGACTTCATGTTGTAATGCCGCAGATTCTCCAAGGACTGCTCCCCACGTGTGTTGACCCCTTCCTCGTCCTCAAGTGCCACCATCACCTTGTTGAGGAACCTCGGATGGTACAGTCTCTTGACTGCCATAACAACATATTGGTCCATTGGTTGAATGAGAACAGTCTTATTAGGTGACAGAATCATGCACCTAATACGGCCAATATCAGCAACCAAATCCTTCTCTAACAGATGCACAGGAGCACTGTTGTGGATCAAGAAAGCCTTCACCTTGGCAAGAGAGATAACAAGTTCCTCTGTCTGATAACAGATACCCTCCCTGAAAAGTGTCTGTGGAACCAATCACTGAAGATCTTTGTGGTAAACCATGCCTTCACAGAATGGTACCACACAACAGGCAGGCTATCCATCAACCCACGGAGACAACATGGCTGTTTTGAGCGGCTAACAATGATGGGTTTGAGGTGGTGCATCCCGTTGGCATTGGCACAGCACAACACCGAGGCAAGTTGTTTGGACAACTTTCAACCAGGCACAGTCTTCTCCGTCTCTTCTGCCAGGGTGTTGGTGGGCAAGGAGTGGAAGAACAGGCCAATTTCATCAGCAGTGTACACCTGACTGAGAGCAAGGCCCTCCTTCTTGATCCGGCACTGCTCTTTCTGGCAAAATGGCTCAACATCCTCCACTGTCACATCCAAAGCCTCTCCATGTGCCTTACAGGCAGTAAGTACATGTAGAAGTTTGAACCAGAAAAGCCAACCCTCAGATGCCTTGAAGTCATGCACGTTGTGAAGGCATGCAAACTTTTTGGATGCAGCCTTCAACTCGGTGCTACATACAAGCTTGTCAGCATCCCGTTGCTGGCAGAACCAAACCAAAGTCGACTGGTCGATGCTGGTGTGGCAGTGCTTGAACATTACCTTCCGGTTGCCTTTGTGAGTGGTATTGCCATAGTCCTGTCCGTACTGAGTCAGCTTGTCCTGTGATTTCTTGACATCAGACAAAGTTATGCAGGGCAAGCCAATTTTATGCAGAGTGCGTGAAGTTGGCCAGCCTGCATCAACCTTGCCTATTAGCTTACACTTCTTCTCCAGGGTCAAAACCCTCCTTTTGAGTTTCTTGGGTGGTGGAGGGGCCAGCATCACACACACAAGAACACCACAGAGGAGAATTAAGACCTACAGAAGGTAGGGCAACACCACAAACGCAGCAATGGAAGCTGCCGTTGTTTTACAACAGCCAAGCACGTCCACATGCGGAGTGACAAAGGCAAGAACTGAGGAGCAGTAGTGCTTGGGAGTGCATGGCATTTTCATGTCTCTACTCATGCTTGGCTATAAGCATGCAAGCAAAAAGGGGAACAATGATCTACAAGCACAAGGGTTCTTTTCGCTTGCTCAGGCAAATGTGGTAATGTGGCAGAAACACTGGGTCCCCTTACATCATGAACCTAATGAGTGGCTGAGTAATCCGGATGGCAACGTGACTTTGACCACTCTGTCAGGGGGCGGATGGCCATGCAAGGCTGGGAATTTCCGACAAATCCAGGCGGTGGGGGGGGGGATTTCGACCATGTGGTAACACTCTGTACAGCCATTCCTGCTCAGTTGTGGGTTTTGCTCTGTCTTCCTCACGTGCTGCTGGTATGTTACCGGTGATCGGAGTGGCCAGGTGCTTTCGACCATATGGTAGGGATCCACTCGTACAGCCATTCTCAATCGGCTGATGGGTTAAGGTCTATTACCTGCGCGTGGACAGAGAGACCAATCATCCAAGGAAAGGACCTTTTTTATTTTGTCGGCCGGCCTGCCGCTGAAGCTGGAACTTTTATGTCCAGTTACAGATAAATAAATCCAGATACTGTTATAACAGAGCCAAGGCCTAATGAACGGATACGGACCGTCTGGACAATCGAGGGATCACTGCACATCAGACCCGAAATACTCCATCATCCTCCATTCACCATTGACCCATCCTTCTTTCTACAGCTCTAATTTTGTGACCTGTCATAATCCATCAATATACTGAACTGGAATGAATGGATGGATGGAATAACCATGGGGGAACAAAAGACTTACTTCTCACTCAAGAACTGACACAGAAACTCACCTTCAACTATAAACCACTTCAGAACCTTATGAAGTATAATCTTTAACTTTTTAGGTTCAGGGTGCTTCCTTTAATTGAATAATTCAACTAACAGTAACCAAAATATAGTCCTTGAGCATCCCAGCCATTCTCAAGGAGATAATGTTCATCACCTAGACAGAAGAGCACAATATGCACACAAACCCATATAAACAAGTTGAAATAACTTTATACAAAGCACAAGTCACTTTCCTTGCAACTACTACACTACTAAAAAAAATCAAACAACTTTACACACATTCAAGACTTACAATTATTCAGTTACTAAAATATTATAACCCATACCTGTATATTGGACTGTCAGTAAAGTTTCTGTACTTACAGATGTTGTACTTATGCCTGGTTATAAGTGTTGGTGGGTCTTGCAATGGCTGACTTAAATACAGTACTACAAAAAGGAATGGATGATGAAGAAAGGGTGAGATGATGACTGGAATGAATAGTATAAAAAATGAGATGAGGGGGAAATCTGGACACAATAATAAAACAGAACAATGACAGAAGAGATAATGGAAGGAGGGGTCCTTATTAACAATTTCCCATTCCAACCCCTCTTCAACTCACCACCCAATCCCATTCTTGTTTGCTGTCACAGCCCTTAATGAGATTCTCAAGAGCTAATTTGAATTATATCTTTTGTAACTCCACAAGTATTGCTTTTTTTATGAGCATAACTTACTTGATGGAGTCTAGCACACCCAGGGCCATTCAGAGAATGGTTGATGCCTCAGGATATTCAATGAATAGGAAGGTGTTAAGTAGGGACAGATACTTATGTCAGGTGATCTTAAACAGGGAGAGACACTTATATCAGGTGATCTTAAGCAGGGACAGATACTTATATCAGGTGATCTTAAGTAGGAAGAGATACTTATATCAGGTGCTCTTAAGCAGGGACAGATACTTATATCAGGTGATCTTAAACAGGGAGAGATACTTATATCAGGTGATCTTAAGCAGGGACAGATACTTATATCAGGTGATCTTAAGTAGGAAGAGATACTTATATCAGGTGATCTTAAGCAGGGACAGATACTTATATCAGGTGATCTTAAGTAGGAAGAGATACTTATATCAGGTGATCTTAAGCAGGGACAGATACTTGTATAAAATTGATCTTAAACGGGGACAGATACTTATATCAGGTGATCTTAAGCAGGGACAGAAACTTATATCTCAAGCTCTTAAGAAGGGACAGATACAGTACTTATACCTGCAACTCTTAAGCAGGGACACACAATTATATCTGGAGCTCTTAGGCAGGGACAGATACTTATATCTGGAGCTCTTAGGCAGGGACAGATACTTATACCTGGAGCTCTTAGGCAGGGACAGATACTTATATCTGGAGCTCTCAGGCAGGGACAGATACTTATATCTGGAGCTCTTAGGCAGGGAGAGATACTTATATCTGGAGCACTATTTACCAAGGCTACTCCTCAAAGCAGAGTATAAGAAAATGATGAACATGCTAAGAAAACACATACAGTTCTATAACAGAAGGTAGTGAAGTATCTTCCCCAAAAAATGTGGGGAGTCATACTGAGGTTTCAGGAAAAAATCTTAATTTAATGACATTAAATATTCATATAAAATTTCCCACTGAAAAAGTTTACATTCTTATATTCATTCTGGAGTCTGGAACTAAGAAAAACCTTTTTGGACAAAAGAAGAAGTCAGAACTACAATACTCAAAATTTTTATATATTAAGTGTTGAAACATTTTAGAATCACTTTACTACTTTATAATATAGATATATTTTAAAATCTGAAAACTGAACAGCCTGAAAGATGTAAAAACTGATACTACCACAGTTTCTATAGATGCTGTATTAGTGTGTAGGAGACTCAATAACATAATACTAACAATGTTTAAAATATAAATGAAACAGTAAGAAAAAATATACATATGGCAGAGAGAGAGAGAGAGAGAGAGAAAATAATGTACATAAGAACACAAGACAAAACAAAAATGAACAAATATAAAAAGTGAAGAATGACTCATTTCCAGGGGCTTAGACCGCTCTCTAACACGTCTACCTTAGGAAATTATTAAGCATATTTCACTTTATGTAATTTACTAGCATTGTGTCCTCATTTTCCTAATGAAAAGAAAAGGAAGAGGGGACCCTTGATGATACAAATATGGAATACCTACAAATGGTTGTTTGCAGGAGTAACATCATCCTAACTACATTTTCAACTAACATATGAGGGCAGGAGGAAGATAATGAAAAGGAAGGCACCAAAGCAGAAATACCACTAACAAACTTCCAGTGAAATAAACTAAGCAACTATTCAATCATCATTCAAACCTTTGAAATTCTTTGCTCCAAGTTCTTTCTATCCATCTATTGCCAGATGTCTCAATCCCATAAGGGGTGGCCAAAAACAAACTGCCTCCATGTCGCCCTGTCCAATGCCACTTCACTGCCTTGCTCCCAGCTCACACCCCACTGTCTCATACACCTTTCCACTCCATCCCTCCATCTTATCCTCGGCCTCCCCCTCCCTCTTCCCCCCTCCACCTCACTCGCATACACACTCCTCTTTAGTCTCTTGCTCTCCATCCTCTCCACATGGCCAAACAATCTCAATGTATTTCTCCTAACGCTTTCTATGCTTTCTATGACATCCACATAAGCACCATAGTGCTTCTTCACATCCTCATTTGTCAGTCTGTCTCTCCATGTAACTCCACATGTTCCTCTTAAATAACTCATTTCCACTGCTCTCACTAAAAAGACATAAATAACAAGTTAAAGACAAAAATAACATGATCATTTAAGATGGTCTGGCCATCTGGAGAGGATGGAGATTGAGAGAGTCACTTGAAAAGTGTATGAGAGAGAGAGAGAGAGAGAGAGAGTGTGTAAGTCTTACCTAATTGTATCTTTACAGGAATAAGTCACGCTCGTACTGTCCCGTGTATTAAACCATTTTTGTCATACATATCCTTATATTTATGAAGAGTTATGGCACACACTATGTCATTTGGTAGTGCATTCCACCAATCAATTGCTCTATTTGGAAAACTGAATTTCCTTACATCTTTATCGCCTCTCTTTTTATGTAGTTTTATGCAGTGTCCTCTTGCTGATGCTTCCCCATAGGTTATACTCGTATATTCATTTATGCCTATCTTGTCTTTCCCTGAGATGCATTTATACAGCATAATCATGTCTCTTCTTTTTCTTCTCTCCTATAGTGATGGTAGATTCAATTTCTCTAGTCTCTCTTGGTAGCTCAGATCCCTTAAGCTTGGTACCCATCTTGCAGCTGCCCTTTGTACTTTTTCAATTGTATCTATGTGTTTTCAGAGATGAGGATTCCAAATTACTGAAGCATACTCCAGGGTTGGTCTGATGAATGATGATGTTATCTTTCTCAGCAAGTCTTCAATTACATATGTGAATGTTATTCTCATATTAGCAAGTACAGTAATCCCTCCTAGATCCGATGTAATAAAGCCAAAGGCATGTTTGGGACTTGGTTTTGTCAGGGACTTGGGAAAAATGCCCCTGGTCAGGTACTTATAGACCCCAACCCAAACCTAACTTTGAAAGCCACCTAAATAACTCCCTATCAGACATGCACAGCACGTATTTAGGACCCTATTTACTGTACATAAATAAGGGACAGAAACCATAAAATAAATGAAAAGGAACCAAAGAATGAAAAATCAGAAGTGAGTGTGGAAAATATTCAGCAGTGTAAAGGGTACTTACAATATGCCAATGACTGTTGCAAAGATTAACCCACCTCCTCTAAGGGTCTGACAGTGGTGAAGGTGCACTTGAAGCACATACAGTAATCCAATGTTGCGCTCCACTTAATCCTTTGCACTATGAATGATAAATACTGCACATTCTGTTCTTACTTGTGTCACGCCAGTGTTGCACTCTGCACTTAATCCTTTGCACTCTGATTTCTAATTTCTTAACACTGCACAACATTGTAAATTCCCATGTGGTCTAGTGGCAATGTATTGCAGTTTATTCACTGTCCACCATAAAAGCGAGAACATGGGCAGCCATGGCGACAAGCATGCAGTCACAACGGTAGGCAGGCGTGAAGTGGGGAGGATGCAAGGGCGCCCTAGAAGACGCTGCTGGAACTACGCGCCAAAACACAACTGTTCATCACTGCACGGCAAATTTAGAGTAGGGATGAACACATCAGCTTTTTTTCTGCATTTTGATGTTTTTTGTCCAGTTTTGGACCCAGCCCAAAATGTCCAGGACTTGGGAATCTGGGTCTTTAAGGGATTACTGCAGTGTATACATGTTACATACCTTCTCAATGCTGCAGCAGCAGGAGATAGTCTGTTACTGATAATTACTCCTTGGTCCTTCTCCCTTTCTGATATGTGTAGGGTTAAACTTCCAAACTTATAATCCCAATCTGGTCTTTTTTCACTTCTACCTAACTTAATTACATGACATTTGTCCACATTAGTTTCCATTTGCCATTTATTGCTCCATGCACGAAGCTTACTTAATTCTTCTTGTAATTCTTTGAAAGAATCTCTGTTAGTAATTTTCTTTTGTATTTTTTGTATCATCACCAAACATATTTAGATAGTTTTCATTTACAATGTTACTGTTTGTCATAAATATATAGTAAAAACATAATTAGTGCTAGCACTGAGCCCTGTGGAACTCCGCTCCATGATGAGTAATTATTACTTAGTACTGTTTTCATTTCCCTTTTTCTGAGAAAATCCTGCACCCAACAATACAGGTTGCCTTGGATACCTCCTTGATGGTACAGTTTCCATAAAAGTCTTTGGTGAGGTACTCTGTCAAATGCTTTCCTGAAATCTAAGTAGATACTACCCACCCATCCTTCTCTTTTCAGTAATGTTTCTGTAACTCTATCATATTAGCTTAATACAATAACACATGATTTTCCCTTGCTAAAACTGAATTGCCTATCTGTTATCATACTGTGTTCTTCTAGATGGTTTACCCAAATTTCTCTAATCAGCTTTTTTAGTATCTTACAATGCTAGTCAGTGATACTGGCCAGTAGCTGTGTGGATACTGTCTATTCCATTTCTTGAATAAGGGAACAATGTTTGTTTTCTTCCAAATACCAAGTAGTTTACCTTGACCAAAGGATTCCTAGAATATTAAATACAATGGTGTGCTTAACTCTTCTGCACATTCGTGTAGCACCCAACCTGAAATTTTGTCAGGACATATGCTTTTCATTTATGTAATTTACTTATCCCTTCCTGTACTTTTTTTTCTGATATTTATATAGTAAAAGTCCTATTATTCGGCAGATCCGATATTTCGGCAGTTTTGAGAAATAGTCCCATTTACAAAAGTTTCTGATTGTTCAGCAGATGCCGGGAATCATCTCAGCAGTCCAGGTGTTATCTGTGACTTGGAGGCCTACTGTTTTATTACACTTGTATATGTTCACTAGTTTCTATATTTTTTGGATTCAGGTATAGTACTGTACTGATTACAATTTTGTACGGTATCATAAAGTACAGCAACCACCCCGAAATTAGCGAGGGTTACATTCCATGCCCCTCGCTAATTCTTGAAATTCCCTCATTCTTGATGCCTTCCTGAAAATGACATTTACCGGTAGTTAGGTAGCCCATGAACGACTGATACTGTAATGCATTACCCATAAATAAACGATGCTTGTTAAATCAGTTTCCCCGTTGTTTTTAGGTGTACAGCTGTGACAGCTCTTGTACTTTGATTCCTCAGCAAAATGGTGGAAGGGACTGTCCTAAGTGATTAAATAAACCTAACCTAACCGAGTTTAACTGAACCTAACAATTTAACCAAACCAAACCTAACCTAAAGTCAGAAAAATACATAAAATAAACCGGAGGAATATGAATTGATAAAGTCTTTCTGATAAAAGTTAAACATACATTCAATGCTCATTCTTTTGTTCGTTTTTGTGTTTATGTGTGAAAGAGAGAGTATTGATGCAAACAGTAATGTATTCCATTAACCCCTTAATAACCCCCAGCATTGAACAACCCTTTACAGTACCGATGTCAGTGTCTTGGAGTTAGTGTGAGTTATAAAAAAACGTGAACAATTATAGGAAGGGAACGAAGGTCACTGGTACGTTTACACAACTCTACGCTACGATTCCAAGCAGTCAGGCGGTCGCTTAATCTCAGATGTTTTCTCCCATTTGGTAAATGAACCGTAACTTTATCAATTCTTCCGTGAATCATAGCAAATCACAGCATGGGTTTAGGAAGCTAAATAACACATTGCTAGGTGCGCCAGACGGTTCTCTTCCTATCTTTAAGAAAATTAAATTGATATTGGATGAATGGAAGAAACTTACTCTATGTACTCAAAGATGGATTAAATTTCTTCCATTTCATTTTCTGAAAGATGTGAAGTGAATCGTCTGGCACACCTAACAATGTGTTTTTCAGCTTCTTTAACTCATGCTATGATTTGCTATGATTCATGGAAGAATTGATAAAGTTACGGTGCATTTATCAAATGGGCGAAAACAGCTAAGATTAAGCGACCACCTGACTGCTTGGAATCGTTGCGTAGAGTTGTGTAAATGTACCAGTGACCTTTGCCCCCTTCCCACAATTGTTCACAGTCTTTTATAACTCACACTAACTCCAAGACACTGACACCTGTACTGTACAGGGTTGTTCAATGCTGGGGGTTATTAAGGGGTTAATGGAATACATTACTGTTTGCATCAATACTCTCTCTTTCACATATAAACACAAAAACGAACAAAAGAATGAGCATTAAATGTACATTTCACTTTCATCAGAAAGACCTTATCAATTCATATTCCTCCAGTTCATGTATTTTTCCAACGATTTTATTTTGTGTTTGGAGAGAGTACTATATACTCATTCCAAACGCATTTGTAATAATATAAGTAGTGGTGACAGTGTTCTCCAATACAAATTATGTACTGAGCTGGTAGGTAATATTCCGTATCATTTCGGCCATCCAGGAAGTGTTACCTGTGATTTGTAAATTTACTGTGTCATTACACCTGTATATGTTCACTAATTTATATATATTTCAGATTCAAGTACTGTATTAATTACGGTATTGTACAGTATTACACATTTGTAATACCATAAGTGGTGATGACAGTGTTCACCAATACATATAAGGTAGCCTACTGAGTGGGTAGGTATTTGGATTATTCGGCACTTCCAATTTCTCGGCATCAGCCTGGTCCCATAGATGCCGAATAATAGGACTTTTACTGTATCTGGTAATATGTGTGCGCATGCATGCTCCATATAATCTCTTTAAAATTATTTTCATCTGAAAAAATTGAGTGGAAATTTTTATTTACTGCTTCACATATATCTTTCTCTTGCGTACTGACGATCTCCTTGTCTGTGTTGGACTGTATTATATCTTTAACTTAGGTTTTGCTTTGGATGTAGTGGTAGAATAGCCTAGGTTGATCACTACTTTTATTTATAATGTCTTTCTCAACCTGTCTTTGAGCTTCTCTCCTTATCCTTCTATAATAATTTCTTGTCTATTTATAGTTGCTATACAGCCTCTCACTACTGTGTCTTCTGTATCTATTACACAGCAAATCTCTTTTTTATTTTGATTTTTTACATTCTGTATTAAACCATTTATTTTCATGTCCGTTTCTTTGTGCTGAGGGATGTAATTTTGAAATCCTATTTCATAAAAATCAAAGAATGTTCTACATTTAACATTTAAATCTTGTCCTTTAAGCTCCTTTTCCCAATCTATTTCTAAAAAGTACTTCTTTAAGTCATGTTAGCTGCAATTTTTGGAGTTTAGGCTCTTTTTTGTAACTCTCATTACTGTTAACTTTTGTCATATGCAATCCTGAAGTTGCAATTTAGTACTGCATGGCTGCTTTTGTCGAATGGAGAGTGATACATTATGTTGTCAATATTATTTTCTTGCCTAGTAAATATAAGATCTAGTACTGATGGGTCATCAAGTCCTCTTTTTCTGGTGTTTTCCTTTACATGTTGTGTTAGGAAAAACTTATCCACAAGATCCAGGAGCTCTTGATCCCAACAGCTTTCATGGCTTCTTACATCTAAAGTATTCCAATTCATATTGGTATTGAAATCTCCAATTAATATAATTCTTTCAGATTCCTCTTCCATTCTATGTAGTAATGTTCTGAATTGTACTTTCTGCCAAGTCTTCATATTCATCTCTTTCCCAAGTGTCTGTTTTGGGTGGCATGTACTGCCACAATTACGTTCCCTTCAGATGTATTAATCTCTACTGCAAGCAGTTCTACTTGTGAAAGTATATCTACAGTCAAGTCACCTAAGGTGTGGGTAATTGGTTCTGGAACAATCCCGCGCCATAGAAAACCGTGCCATAGAAATAACTAAATTTATGGGAAAAATGGAATTTGGTTCTGGACATTCACCCAAAGTCCTCTTTTTCACCCCACTTTTCCCCATTTGCTCCCACTTTACACAGGCACACAATCAAGCAATCAGTCAATGCATGTGTTACACGTAACAACAGGCACAAAAAACGGGAGGGTGATCAGCCTTGTGTCTACTCGGGCATAATACAATCTTTGTAAAACCGGTATGAACTGGTTAGTGACAAAGTACCTACCTCTGAGCTAAGACGGAGCATAATGCCTCCCATCATCATCATCATCATCATGTACTGTATATAAGAATGATTATTACTGTGTTAATTGTGAGTTTTGTTGACACTTGAGCATACAAACTTCATCAAATAAACTTCTTCAATCAGTGCTGGACCAGGGAGCATCAGCCATCTTTAATGTTTTGGTAAAATTAAAGATGGCAGATGCTCCCTGGTCAAGCACTGATTGAAGAAGTTTATTTGATGAAGTTTGTATGCTCAAGTGTCAACAAAACTCACATTTAACCCATTAATAATCATTCTTATATATGTGATGATGATGATGGGAGGCATTATACTTCGTCTTTGCTCAGAGGTAGGTGCTTTGTCACTAACCAGTTCATAGCGGTTTTAAGAACAAACCTATAAAGTAGTCACAATACCCAAAGAATCTTTAATGTTTTATTACGTAACATAATGAATTTGATGAAGTTTACCCTCCTCATAAGAGAGGAAAAAGTCCATAGTTGCAGCACTTGTAGTATGGAGCTGATCTCCATCTTCTTTGTTTACAAACAGGTTGCCTGGAGGTTTCAGACCTTGCCGTGCCGCCGCACCATAGGTATTTTAGGCGCGTGGTTCGTTTTTTTTTGGTTCTGGCACCTTGCCGTGTCATACGAAACCACGGCATGGAAGTCAGTGCCATAGGTGACTTGACTGTAGTTCTATTTCTTTGACTTGTAGATTTTTCGTTGTTAAGAATATAATTGCTCCTCCCTTTCTTAAATTTCTGTCTCTTCTCCATATACTGCATTCCTCTAAAATTTAGGGTATCATTTCCATCTTTGGGGTTAATTTTGTTTCAGTCAGGCAAATAATATGTGGTTCCTTTTCTTTGGTATAGTCTTTTATCTCTAATAATTTAGAAACCATTCCATCTACATCTGAGTACATCAACTTAGTCATCTTGTTTACATACTTGCCATAGCTTAAGTCTACTACCTTCCTTTTTTTATTCCCTGTTCATTATGTAGCACTTTCGTACCTGCAATTAAATTACTTTATAAAAAAATTTACTCTCCTCTTCCTCTGATCTTTCCTCATTCTTTCTTTTTGTTTCCTCCCTCTTCTCCTTTAGTATTCCCAATTCCTCTTGAGTCAGGCATCTTTTTATCCATTCTATTTATATTCCTCTTTTTCCATGATTCTGTTTGCATTTTTTAGTATTTCCTCCACAGTGTTCACACAATGAAAGGTTACTTTCAGAGGCCTTGACTTATTTTGTCTCATATTTCCCTAGCCTTCTGTGTTCCTCTATGTCTTTATCATAGATTTCCTCTGATACTTCCTTCAACATGCTCATTATATTTACCATCCCCTTTTTGTCTTGGAAATATCGTTTCTTATTTCTTCTTTATCTATGCCAGTGATATTTTTTTTTTTTTTTTTTTTTTTTTTTTTTTTTTTTTTTAAATGCGAGGAAGAAGGAACCAATGGCATCAAGCCCGTAAAACTGTTCCTTCCAAAAGGAAAACAAAATACAAGAGAGAGCCAAATTCAAGATCCGATCATTTTGAGATGCCTGGACACACTGTGTTTGAAAGACTGGAGATCATAGAAAGCAGGAAATACAGACAGAAGGAGACAGTTCCAGAGTTGACCTGTTGCATAAATGAAGGACTGGGAGTAACGGTTAACTCTTGCATTAGAGAGTTGGACAGAAAAGGGATGAGAGTTTGCTGCTAAAAGGGTGCTATGCACCCATAGTAGAGGTGGAGGAATGCATGCAGACAGTTCAGAGGAGCAGTGACCATTGAAGTAGCGATAAAAAAGAGATAAAGATGCAACAGTGCGCCTAAGAGACAGAGGTTGAAGGGAGACAGTAAGAGGAGGAGAGTTAATGAGGTGAAAAGCCTTTGACTCCACCCTATTGAGAAGAGCTGTATGTGGGGAGCCTCCCTACACATGAGAGTTGTACTCGACGCGGGGACAGATAAAACCCCTGTATAGAGTCAACAATTGTGCAGGGGTAAAGAAGGAACGGAGTCGTCTTAGCACACCCAATCTCTTGAAAGCAGATTTTACAAGAGATGTAATGTGATCTTTCCAAGATAAGTCCTGAGTAAATGAAACCCCAAGCATGTTCAAGGATGATGCAGGATTAAGCTGAATGTTATTAAACATTAGTGGGTATACATGTTGAAGATTTTGTTGGGTTAATAGGTGCAAAAACTGAGTCTTTGATGCATTAAAAACAACCAGATTATTTTTACCCCAGTCAGAGATACGAGCCAAGTCAGACATTAGGTGTGTCATAGCCTCATCCCTTGTTTGTTGAAGTAACTGCTGAGATGGACGCTGCAGGAATTGAATGGAAAGGTGAAGGGTGGAGTCATCAGCGTATGAGAGGATAGGGTTAGATGTACAGCTTAGAAGGTCATTGATGAATAAAAGGAAGAGAGTTGGTGATAGGACAGAGCCCTGAGGAACACCACTGTTAACAGATCTAGGAGAAGAATGATGACCGTCTACATCAGCGGGTATAGAACGACCAGAAAGGAAGCTAGAGATGAAGGCACAGATAGAAGGATAGAAACCATAAGAGGGCAGCTTGGATATTAAAGATTTATGCCAGACTTGATCGAAAGCCTTTGAGATATCAAGTGCAATGGCAATGCTTTCGCCAAAGTCCCGAAAGGAGGATGACCAGGAGTTGGAAAGGTAGGTGAGAAGATCGCCTGTAGAGCGTCCCTGACGGAACCCATACTGACGATCAGAAAGAAGGTTGTGATAGGAAAGATGCTTTATCTATTAAGAATAGACTCAAAAACTTTTGAGATACAGGATGTTAAAGCAATTGGACGATAGTTAGAGGGTTGGGAATGGTCACCCTTCTTTGGGACTGGCTGAATGAGAGCAAACTTCCAGCAAGAAGGAAAGGTACAAGTTGACAGACAAAGGCAAAAGAGTTGGCCTAGGCAGGGTGTAAGCACAGAAGCATAGTTCTTGAGAACAGCAGAAGGGACTCCATCAGGCTCATATGCCTTGTTAGTACTGAGGCCTGTGATGGCAGAAAATACATCAGCTGAAGAAATTTTAATGTCAACCATGAGGAAGTCAGAGGGGGGAAGTGAAGGAGGAACAGCACTGGAATCATCTTAGGTGGAATTAGAGGAGAAAGTCTGAGTTAAGAGATCTGCTTTATCAGTAGAAGAAATAGCTACAGAGCCATCAGAGTAGAAAAGAAGAGGGAAGGATGATGAGGTAAAGTTGTTAGAAAGATTTTTGGCAAGGTGCCAGAAGGAGCGGGAACAATTCGAGTTAGTGAGTTGAGAGCATTTAGTACGGATGAAATTATTCTTAGCAGAGCAAAGAACAGACTTAGCTATTCCAAGCAGAAATGTATTAAAGATGTGATTCAGGGGTGGGTTGGCTCTGGTACCTTTTATAGGCTCTCCTTGTTGCGGACAGCATTAGAACAAGCATGATTAAACCAAGGCTTTTGTGCATTAGTCAAAGGATATGAGAAAGGAATATACTGTATGCTTCCATGCCCAAGAGAATAACCTCCGTAATGTGCAAGGCACACTCAGATGACTCCCGGCCATGGAAGCAATAATCATTCCAGGGAAAATCAAAGAAGTACTGCCTGAGGGCCTCCCAATCCGCAGCTCCAAAGTGCCACAGACGACATTTCTTTCGAGGGTCCACAGGCCATATCGGAGCATTAATACAGGTTAAGATGATAAGCTTGTGATCAGAGGAGCCCAACGGAGAGAAAAAATTAACATCGTAAGCAGAAGGATTAGTTGTAAGGAAGAGGTCAAGTATGTTGGAGCTCTCTCCAAGGCGGTCAGGGATACGGGTAGGGTGCTGTACAAGCTGCTCTTGGTTATTAAGGATAGAAAAGGTGTAGGCTTGTTCACCAGGAAGATCAGTGAAAGGATAGGTGAGCCAAAGGTGGTGGTGAACATTGAAATCTCCTAGAATGGAGATTTTAGAGAAAGGAGAAATGGATAGAATGTGTTCCATCGTAGAAGTAAGATAGTCAAAGAATTTTTGATAGCAGAGTTAGGAGATACATAAACAGCACAGATACATTTAGTCAGAGAATGACAGGAAAGCCAAAGCCAGAGTGTAGAGAATTCAGAAGAATCGAGTTCAGGAACACAAAAGCAAGATAAGTTGTTGCGTATACATAAACAACAGCCACCTTTGGCTTTGAAATGAGTATAGAGAAAGTAGGAGGATACAGATAAGGGTCTGCTGTCAGTTGCCTCAGACAGCTGAGTCTCAGTTAGAAAAAGAAGATGAGGTTTAGAGAAGGAGAGGTGGTGCTCAACAGAGTGCAAGTTAGAGGAAATGCCAGAAATGTTGCAGAAATGAAGAAGAAGAGAGTCAGACAGTGGTTCCAGGCATCTTGAGTTGTCACCGGGAGAGGGGCAGAAGGTGGGGTCATTTATGGTCCCCCCCGCCCCCGGGGACTCCAAGGCTATGTTATTCGATGCCATTTTTTTCTCCAAATTTTGAAAAGGATGTCTGGTGTGTACTGTGCATGTAGTTTCATGTAGATATTTAGAGAAACTTGTATTGGAGAGCATGCTGGCCTGCTCTCTGTGTTACTGAGACTGAAAAAGTTCAGCAAAGGGGGATGGTCGGGACCAAGTCCCGAGGGCTGATGAAACGGAAGCTCCAGCTTTCCATCCACCTTGGGAGTACTGTCCTGCTCGACTGGTGCTACAGTCTACTCCTACTATTGATTTGTTGATATCCACCGAACCTTTGACCAGTTTTGGGTTGTTTTTAATTATTTCTTTCACTTTCTTTCTAATGCTTTTCTTCTTTGACTATTGTTTCTAAGTCTTTCCTTACTTTCACCATTTCAGCATACATACTTTCTACTTCATCTTTGCAATTTCTCATTATTTCATTCACTTGGGTTATCTTCTCTTTAATATCACTGCTTCGGTCTATCAGACTGCTTGCTTGCCTAACTGTCTCTGTATCATTTCTGATCTCCATAATACTCTCATGGTTGACAACTGCACTTGCTATTTCACTAGTCTTCCTTCTAACTGAAACTATCTCAACTGACAGCTCATCTATTGTTGTGCCTTTTTTGTTAAATACTTTTACTAATTTTCATTTTTTTCCTGCCACTTGCATAACTCCTTAATTTCATCAACTTCACTCTGAAATGTTTTCTCCATTTTCTTCACTTTCTCTACTAAAATGTATTACAGTATATGTTTCCACTTCAACCAGTTCTGGGTAGAAATCATCATCTTGTTTTCTACCATCCCTTTTCTTAACTCCTTTCACATTCGCTTTACTAAAGATGGTACTCATCTTGTAGTAATTCTCACTTGGAAAGATCACTTCTACTCACAAGTTTGCATCTCCCTGCTAGCTGCCTGGTGACAGATGACACCCAGCTGATGATACGTTGTATCAGCGGATTCTTGCACTTACTGAATGTACAGTATTCTATTAATTGGAGAACACTTTTGCTTATACTTGCTCTACTATATTAGAACATCACTTAATTTAACCCCTAACAGGCAGGCAATGTTACGAAACGTCCACGTGTGAGAAGGCGGTGTCATTATGTAACATCTGGCTATTTTCTGTCCTAATTTATTGGTGAAATTGGGCGACATGGCATCCTTGTCACTTACTGTCCTGCCCTCAACCCATCCAAGCCTTGAAACAAGTGAAATGGAATATACAGTAATCCCTGTAATATCCGGACGCCCATTTTCCGGGCATCACCAATAACCGGACATTTTCATCCCGGGATCCAGTATTCCCAAAATGGACCAAAAACCGCAAAAAATTAGAAAAAAATCCGACTTTTTCCCGCCCGTAATTTTAAGTTGGCGTGCGCGGCGCGGGCCAGCTGTGTTCTGGTGTGTTGTTCCGCCGACATCTGCTAAAGTGCCCCTGCATCCTCCCCACTTACTGCACGTCTCTTGTTGTGTGTGCACGCTCGTCATCATGGCCACCCACGTGCTCGGTTTTGTGGTGGTGCCTTCCCTGCTGCAGGCTCTCCTGCTGCTCTCGTGCCTCTCCTTCATGTGTGTGATGATGGCCCCGCCGCCTGAGAAGAGGAAGAGAGTGGTTTTGACTCTGGAAAAGAAGAGGGAGATAATGGACAAGGTGGATGCGGGATGGTATACCTCACGCATCCTCCGTGAATTCAACGTGGCCCGATCTACTTTGTTTGATATCAAGAGATCCCGCGACAAACTCATGCAGTACATGGCTCACTTCTCGTCGAAAAGCAAACGCAATTTGGAGAGGAAGGTGATGTATACTCCCAAGTATGCAGAAGTCGACCGCTCCACAATGATTTGGTATCGACACAAACGTGCTCCTGGTGTGATGGTGCGTGGCACAGAGCTGAAGGCTGCTGCTGAGAACTTTGCAAGGCTTCACGACGCCCTAGACTTCAAGGCATCTGAAGGTTGGTTCTTCGCGTTCAAGTTACGACGTGGTTTTACCAACCGTAAGTCTCATGGCGAAGCTTTGGATGCCAACGAGGATGGAGTAGAGGAGTTTCAGCACAAGGTGAAGGGCTTGATCAACAGGGAGGGCCTCACTCTTAGTCAAGTCTACAACGCTGACGAAACTGGCTTATTCTATCACTCTTTGCCTATGAACACTCTAGCCAAGGAGACGGAGAAGCATGTACCTGGCCGCAAGCTATGCAAGCAATGGATATCTGCTTTGTGTTGTGCCAATGTTAACGGCATGCACCAGCTCAAGTCCGTTATTGTTGGCCGTGCAAAGCAGCCTCAGTGTCTTTGTGGGGTGATGGATGTCCTTCCTGTCGTCTGGTACCATTCTTTGAAGGCATGTTTCACAGCCCAGATCTTCAAAGACTGGTTCCACCGCCATTTCGTCAAGGAGGTCATCCATTACCAGACAGAGAAACTAGGAATCCCACACGACCAGGCAGAGGCCCTCCTTCTCCTCGACAATGCACCTGCTCACCCGTGCGACAAGGAGTTGGTCGCTGAGAATGGGCGCATTAGGTGCATATTTCTGCCACCTGATACTACTGCTCTCATCCAACAAATGGACCAAGGAGTGATCGTGGCAATGAAGAGGCTGTACTGACGGAAGTTCCTGGACGAGGTGATGGTTGTTCTCGAGGAAGAGGACGAGCGCATGGAGGGACAGGATATGCGAGGCCAGCGAACTTTGGAAAACCTTCGCCACTACAACATCAAGTCTGCCATCTACAACTGGGCCAGTGCATGGAAGGAAATCCCTGTCAAGACTCTAGAAAATGGTTGATCTCGTCTGCTTTTGGGAACAGATGTGGAGCACGATTTCCTAGGTTTTGACGTGGATGACTTTCATGCACGTCTACATGTGCATGGGGATGATGTTGATGTGGACGAAGTGCATGAGTGGTTGGATAACGATGAGGGCGATCTTGGATATCAGACATTGTCTGATATCGAGATCGCATCTTCAGTTGCAGGTGTCAGTACCCAACTTGAAGATTCCGACGTGGACGGTGACGATGATGCGGACTCCTCTCAGCGTGACACTACTCCAGCCATCCCCAAGCTGAGCACACTCCGGGAACACCTAGAGTTCATTCTGGACTACCTGGAGCACCCGGACTGCAACAGGGAGATGGGGCCCTTGGGACTTGTGGAAGAAGTGCGCGCTTTCAGGCAGCGCATCATTAATCGTCAAAATCATTATTTCTTGCGTCAATCAACCACTGACAGCTTCTTCAGGCCTCCGCTGTGCCCAGCCCTGACTCCACTCCATTGCCTCCCCAAGACAGGCCCTCATGCTCCGAGCCACAGGCCAGCACATCAGGCACGCTGGAGTCACCACTCGACATGAGTTTGCGCCTCTCTTCAGAATCGTCTGCAGTGGGTACGCCATCACCACGACCCAGCAACGCACCCCTAGGTCACCTGCATGTGCTACTCTCAGACTCTGACAGTGATTAGACACCAAGAACTTCTCCACTAGACCACACGGGAATTTACAGTGTTGTGAAGTGAAAAAAAAAACAGTGCATAGTGTTACGGAATTTGAGTTCTGAGTGAAAAGACAAAGATTTAATGGACTGTCAATGTAACGTAAATTAAATAGAGTGTGTTATGTTTAGAAAATGGTTTTATGAGTGAAAAGACTTTAAGTGCAGAGTGCAACACTTAATTCATTAAGGTACAATTGAGCGCAAGTAAGACAAGAGTGCGCAGTGTTAAGAGAATGGAATTCTGAGTGCAAATGACCAAGTTCTGTGCAAGACTTCATGAACAGTGTACTGCAAGTGCTTCAGGAACTCCTCCTTACTGTCAGAGTTTGAGAGGAGGTGGGTTATTCATTGAGATGGCCAGGGACTTGCTGTAAGTACCCAGAATGTTTCATATTGTACTGTATTTTTAACACCTCATTTCACTCTTTTATGTCCCTTATTGGTGTGAATAGTGTCTTAGGTACTATGCATGTGCAGTAGGGAGGTGTTTTTCTGAGTTAGGCTAGGTTAGGGTCCATAACTACCAGTCCAGGAGCCAGGGACTTGTTGTAAGTACTCAGAATGTTTAATATTGTATAAAGTCACCTCTAGAACCTCATTTTATGGTTCTTTTGCATTTATTTCTGTCTTTTATGTCCCTTATTGGTATGATTTGGGTCTTAAATAGGTGCAATGCATGTCCAGAGGGAGTTGTATAGGTGTTTTTCTGAGTTAGGGTCCATAAGTACAAGTCCAGGAGGCTGGGACCCAATATTCGGACAGGATCACTATCCGGACATGCCTTTGGCTCTATTACATCAGATATTGGAGGGATTACTGTACGTACATAAGTAGTACCATAGTGTTATAACTGTTCAACTAAAATAGAATATATATATGTTAAGTTTTGTTAAAATTTTCAAGGAAAATAGAAAACATGTACGTAAGTTTTGTTATAAGTTTTCAAGTAAAATAGAAAACATGTACACTCAACCCCCTGCTATCACGCGTTCAGCTATCACACTTATCTGCTATCATGCACACGTCAAATGCACAACCATACATGCTATCACACACCCTAAGACCGCTATCACGCGTCGAGTTTGAAGACAGGCTAAGCGAAACTTATTCACACAGCAATTCATACGAGGTTTGCAGAGGATACGATGGTTAATCGGAACGGTAACGTGGTAAAATTCCCGATTATAGCACGGGCATTTGGAATGCATCTGAACGGATTCCTGCCGAGGACACAACGGGCAAAACAGTGACCAAAACCCATTTGGCTCGAAAGAATATATCGTACTACAGCATTGAAATTTAGCCTAATGCTGAATACTGTACTTATTAATATTGTATTTTAGAATAAATATCAATTGTTTTGAAACCCTTAACCCCTACACCGCGGGCATGTTTACCGATGTTTTGCGTGTGCCGCGGGGTTATTCGGGCTCCGACAGACTCTCAAAAAATATTTGCCAAAAATCAGTTATTAGTCCTAGAATATCAAAATTATATATGCTTATGGCACATACCTTCAGCTTTCTCCTGGAATGTTTGTTGAGCCTTCGTCAGTTAACGTAGGACTTGTGAAGACCTCTGAAGTTGGGTAACAAAGTCTCCACTTTACAGTTCCCGACAACCCGTAATATGATTACCACAGCCAGATATAAACACTATAAATACTACTCTATGATTTTCAAGTAGTTTGGGATCCATACTCCAAAAAAAAAACCACTGTGAAAGCAATGAAAATTATGAGCGCGTCTGACCGCCGCACTTCCGCTAGTTCGCTCTTGGTACTCTGTCATTTATTATTCATAAAACCCGTCACACTTTATATTTCTATAACTACATAACACTTATATATATCTACAGTCTTTATCCATAAGTTTCCTTCAGTAGTATTAGTTTATTGCCACTGTAGGGATTCAATTTCTTTCAGTAAAATACGTAGCATTCACTTTCTCGTCCTGTATACTGGCATTGAGAGTGAATGTCACTTTCATCTTCACTCTCATAACTCATAGTATTCAGACATGCTATAGTGAAACTTTCACTTTCATTACTCCTAGGGTATATACTCGTATTCTTATAATACTACTCATTTACATTTCTATTTACGTTCTCTATTTTATTTACGTTATTTACATTTCTATTTTATTTACACTGTGTTATGCACTGTCACTTGAAGTAACTTATAAAACTATTTTCCATTGTTCACGTATATTTACATTCATTACTTTCACTTGCTGTTTACACATTATTTACAATTCCACTTGCACTGTTTTACTCAATAGAAAGATCGTAGTCACTCTTTTATCAATTGTCAGCCCTTTACCTCTTTCCACACGAGGTTTAGTAGGGGGTAAAGGTCACAGGGCCCTTGCATGGGGGTGAAAAAAGGCCCTGAAGTCAGCAAGAGGATGAGCCGTACCTCCTCTTCGGAATCTGAGAGAGAACTGCTAGGAGGGCCGGCCCGGGTTGAGAGGCCTACTTGAGGGTTATTCAGCACTACCAACGTAGCTCTTGAAACAGCTAAGTGTAGCACTGATATGATTGGCAGGAAATCTAGACAATACATTATAAATTTGGTAGTTCCAGGTGAATGTAAATATCACTTAGGCTTCTCCCTTCCCTCCTTACATGTATATTTATTACAAAAATAGATTAGAGGCCTACTTAGGAGATATATAATCAGAGCTACCAATGTTAAATCTTGAAACAGCTTTGTGTAGCACTGATATGATTGGCAGGAAATCTAGACAATACATTATAAATTAGGTAGTTCCAGGTGAATGTAAATATCACTTAGGCTTCTCCCTTCCCTCCTTACATGTATATTTATTACGAAAATAGATTATACGGCATATTTCAAGGAGAAAAAAACAGCGAAAATTAGCGAACGAGTGCACGTGAGGTGTTCTCAGGTGATAATTAGCCAATTCCAGGTGTATGGCACTCTCACTTACCTTATTTCTTTCTTGTATATATTATTTGGTATAAGAATACGACATAGGGCTTATTTCAATGGATGAAATCAGTGAAAAATTCCAGGGAAGATTTACTTAGCGTAGCATGGCCGGGCAGGCGAAAGGATAGGGTAATGGAGGGGGGGTAGGGAGGGGAGTCAAGAACGGGGAGAAATGGCTAAATTGTCAACAATGGATGGGAGTACAGATGAGATTAGGAGTGCTGACTAGTGTTGCACATCAGCAGTACTGATAGATGATACAAGCCCCCACTTGGAAGCCCGGGTGAATTCAAAATAACACAGAATCACAAAAGCGACGCCCCGCGGTATGATCCCTTGCTCCCAAGCATCACGAAAGTGACGCCCCGCGGTTAAGGGGTTATAAAGAGTTAATATTTCTTATGCCGAAAAAACTGTGATGTTGATAAAGTAATCACGTGTTTACAACTGAGACGGGGCTCTAACGACAGTGTGAGGAACGTGTATGATAGCGTGCAAGTTTTGTTCCACTTAAATGTTCCTCAGCCATTCCTGATATAAGGTACCAGGCGGTACCCCCTTTAGCTGTGGACACTAAAGAAATGGAGACAGCCAAAGAGATCTGGCAGCAACTAAGCCACTCCCAAGCCTCGGAACCCATCAAACCACCCAAGCCGTAATCCTTATAAAAGTTTGATGGCCTTTTATGTTGTTTATTTATTCATTATACTGTTATTATTAATATAATAATGCTTTATTTCATGTTAGAGGAGAGATTGGCAGGAAATCTTAGGCATAAAGTGGTTAAAAGTTAGAAAAATGGGCCATCGAAAAACCAATTAGAAATTTTCCCACTGATTGATCAGTTCAGCTATCACGCGCGTTTCCTGTGACCAATTAGGCGCGATAGCAGGGGGTTGAGTGTACATGAGATTTTGAAGACACTGAACAGTGTAAAGAATGCATAAATGAATTTAGTGTTCAGTGGTGAAGAAAAAGAAAATGAGTACCAGGCGCACCTGGTGATAAGCTGCATGCCCGAGCTCCTCCCTCACTCTTCCCCTCCTCCTATGGTCAGCAGAGACATATTATCATGTAACACCTTCATTTTTCATCCATTTTCACTGACTTATGCATGTTTAGGCTTATTCCTTGATACTTTATTTTTCCGAAAATATGCCACCCCACACGGTTGTATAATAGAAAAGTCGTCTGCCCATATAGGGTTAACCTAGTACAAAGCTTGACTTGTATAAAGATACTATTTAGGTGTGGCCAGTTGTGGCCAAGGGTGGCCAGCGCAGAGCAAAGTGAGAGACGTCATGCCTCTCTGGCTGTGTGTGTGTGTGTGTGTGTGTGTAATTCACCGGGTTGGTCAGGATCACTTGATGGTCGTTAGCTTTTTACCCTCCCGGAAGGGAACTGAGAGCTCATATAGTCCGATCTAAGAGCAAGGCTGTGACCTTCAAACATGCACGCACCCATCCCCTTGCTCTAGGGGGACAGTAACCATCCACTTTGTCAGCGAAACTATTCGCAACCTGAGCGAGGCACGAACTCCCGTCTACCATATGGCAAGCAAGAACGTTACCACTATGCCAGCGAGTGGTGTGTGTGTGTGTGTTCTTACCTAATTGTTCTTACCTAACTGTATCTTTACAGGAATGAGTCAAGTTTGTACTGTCCCGTGTCTTAAACCATATTTATCGTACATATCCTTAAATTTGTGAATTGTTTTGGCACACACTATTTCATTCGGCAGTGCATTCCACTGATCAACTGCTCTATTTGGGAAACTAAATTTCCTTATGTCTTTATCACCTCTCTTTTTATGCAGTTTTTTGCAGTGTCTTCTTGCTGATGCTTCCCCATATGTTAAGTAATCATTTATGTCTATTTTCTCCTTCCCTGATATGCATTTATATAGCATAATCATGTCACCACTTTTCCTTCTCTCCTGTAGTGTTGGTAGATTCAGTTTATTTAGTCTTTCTTCGTAGCTTAGATCCTTTAAGCTTGGTACCCATCTTGTAGCGGCCCTTTGAACTTTTTCAATCTTGTCTATGTGTTTTTTGAGATGAGGACTCCAGACTACTGATGCATACTCCAGGGTTGGTCTGATGAATGATGTTATTATCTTTCTTAGCATGTCTTCATTTATGTATGTAAACGCTATTCTCATATTGGCAAGCAGTGTATACATGTTCCATACCTTCTCACTGATGTGGTCAGCTAGAGATAGTCTGTTATTGACAATCACACCTAGGTCCTTCTCTCTTTCTGATGTGTGTAGGGTTTTATCTCCTAATGTATAATCCCAATCAGGTCTTTTTCCACTTTTACCAAACTTGATTACAAGTCACTTGTCCACATTGAATTCCATTTGCCATGTATTACTCCATTCATGAAGTTTATTTAATTCTTCTTGTAGCTCTTTACAAGAGCCTGTTAGCAATTCTCCTTTGTATTTTTGCATCATCTGCAAACATATCTAGATAGCTTTCATTTCCAGTGTTACTGTCTATATCATTTATATACACTAAAAACATGATTGGTGCCAGCACTGAGCCCTGTGGTACTCCACTAGTCACTTCTTTCAATGATGAGCAATTTCCCCTTAGTAATGTTCTCATTTTTCTTTTCATGAGAAAATTTTGCATCCAACAATACAGTTTGCCTCGAATTCCTCCTTGACGGTACAGTTTCCATAAAAGTCTTTGGTGTGGTACTGTGTCAAATGCTTTCTTGAAATCTAAATAGATACTGTCTACCCATCCTTCTCTTTCCTGTAATGTGTCTGTTACTCTGTCATAGTAGCTCAACAGATTAGTAACACATGATTTTCCTTTCCTGAAACCAAACTCTCTTTCTGTTATCATACTGTGTTCTAGGCGATTTACCCAAGCTTTTCTAATACCTTGCTTACAACACTGGTTAGTGATACTGGTCGGTAGTTAAGTGGATTTTGTCTATTCCCTTTCTTGAATAAGGGAACAATGTTTGCTTTCTTCCAAATATCAGGTAGTTTACCTTGCCTCAAGGATTTCTTGAAAATTAAAAATAATGGTTTACTTAACTCCTTTGCACATTCACGCAGCACCCAACATGAAATTTCATCAGGACCATTTGCTCTTCCTTTGTCTAATTTACTTAGCTCCTCTTGTATTTCTTTTTCTGATGTTTGTATATCTGGTAGTATGTGTGGGCATGCATGTTCCACATAATCCCTCTCAAAATTTTTTTCCACTGTAAAAACTGATTGGAAATTCTTATTTAGTGCTTCACAAATATCCTTCTCTTGTGTATAAGTGATTCCATCGTCCGTAATGGATTGTACAGTATTTTATCATTTACTTTGGTTTTGCTTCTGATGTAGCTGTAAAACAGCTTTGGTTGATCACTACTTTAATTTATGATATCCTCCTCAAACAGTTTTTGGGCTTCCCTCCTTATTCTTGTATAATCGTTTCTTGCCTGTTTGTAATTATTATATGCCCTTTCACTATTGTGTCTTCTGTATCTATTCCACAACAGATCTCTTTTTTCTTTTGATTTTTTACATTCTGTATTGAACCTTTTCTTTATTTTCTTTTCTACTTCTTTGTGCTGTGGGATGTACTTGTGGACTCCTATTTCATTGAGTTCACAGAATTTTTCATATATAGCATTTAAATCTTGTCCTCTAAGCTCCTTTTCCCAAGCAATTTCTAAGAAGTACTTCTTTAGGTCATGATACTTTCCCATTTTATAGTTTAGGCTCTTTTTGTAACTTTCATTGCTGTTATCTATGTCATATGCAATCATGAAATTGCAATTTAGTACTGCATGGTCACTTGTGCCGAATGGAGGATGATATATAAAATTGTCAATAACGTTTTCTGGCCTAGTAAATATGAGATCTAGCACTGAGGGCACATCGAGTCCTCTTTTTCTGGTGCTTTCCCTTACAAGTTGCGTTAGGAAAAACTCTTGCACAAGATCCAGGAGTTTTTGGTCCCAACAGCTTTCTTGGCTTATTATATCTAGAGTGTTCCAATTTATATTTGTATTAAAATCTCCAGTTAGTATAATTCTTTTTTATTTCTCTTCCATTTTATGTAGTAATGCTCTTAAACTCTGAATTGTACTCTCTGCCAGGTCCTCATATTCATCCCTTTCCCATGTGTTTGACCTGGGTGGCATGTACAAATTGGCTACAATTACTTTCCCTTCAGATGTATTTATCTCTACTGCAATCAATTCTACTTGTGAGGGTATATCTAATTCTATTTCTTTGACTTTTAGACTTTTCTTAGTTAATATTACAATTCCTCCTCCTTTTTTTAAGTTCCTATCTCTTCTCCATATATTATATTCCTCTAAGTTTAGGATGTCATTCGATATCCTTGGTGTTAATCTTGTTTCAGTTAGGCATATTATATGTGGTTCATTTTCTCTGACATAATCATTCATCTCTAATAATTTAGATACCATTCCATCCACATTTGAGTACATCAACTTAATCATCTTGTTTATATACTTGTCATGATTTGGTTCTACTACCTTCCTCCTTTTTATTCCCTCCTGTTTATGTACCACTTTCGTACCTGCAATCCAATTACTTTGTAAAAAAATGTATTCTTCTCCTCCTCTGATCTTCCCTCATTTTTTGTTTTTGTTTCCTCCCTCTTCTCTTTCAGTAATTCCAGTTCCTCTTGTGTTAGGCATCTTTTTATCCATACATTTTTGAACTCTTTTTCCATAAGTTTCTTTGCATTTTTTAGTATCTCCTCCATGGTGTTTACACTCTGGAAGGTTACCTTTAGGGGTCTTGACTTGCTTTTCTCGTATTTCCCTAACCTTTTGTGTTTCCTCTATGTCTTTACTACAGATTTCCTCTGATACTTCTTTCAATATGGCCATTACATTTGCCATCTCCTTTTTGTCTTTTGAGATCTTGTTTTTTACTTCTTCCTCTTCTATACCAGTGATTACTATAGATTTGTTAGTATCTACTGAATCTTTGACTAACTTAGGATTGTTTTGGATTAGTCTTTTCACTTCCTTTTTAATGCTTTTTTCTTCCACCCTTGTTTCGAAGTCTTTCTTTACTTTCACCATTTCAGCATAAGTGGTTTCCACATCATTTTTGTAGCTTTGCACAGCTTCATTCACCTGTGTTATCTTCTCCTCAATATCACTGCTCTGATTTATCAGACTGCTTACTTGCCTAATTGTCTCTGTATCATTTTTGAACTCTTCCATAATACTCTCGTGGTTGACTACTGTACTTGCCATTTCACTAATTTTCCTCCTAAGCATACCTACTTCAACTGTTAGCTAATTTATGGTTGTGTCTTTCTTGTTGACTTCCTTTCCTAATTTTTCTATTTCTTCCTTTTGCAAGTGCATCTGTTTCTTAATTTCATCAATCTCATTTTGAAAAGCCGTCTCTAACCTGTGTACACGTTCAACCAGTTTGTTGTAAGTCTCCATTTCAACCAGTTCTTGGTAGAAATCATCATCCTGCTTTCTACCTTTATCCCTTTTCTTTTCCAAACTTGCTTTACTAAAGTATGTGGTCATTTTGCAGTACTAAAAGCGCATATAGTGTGTGTGTGTGTGCGTGTGTGTGCGTGCGTGTGTGTTTAAACTGGAAGGAGGGCAGCCAAATGGTAGAGTACAGGGCAACATAGAGGCAATTTGTCTTTGGTCACCCATTATGGGATTAGGGCATGTGTGTACAGACAGACAGACCATTAGATACAGAGATCATTGCTATCATCATGACTCCTATTCTCACCTACAGATAAAGTGAATTGAATAACATAAGAAAATTTTCACATGCCATATACAGAAACACAACTGTAAGAAAGAGGTGCTAGAAAGCTCCTAGGCCCAGAAGAATATGGTCACAGGTAGCAGAGATCTAGAAACTGTACCTTGTGAAGATGAGGAAACAGCAGTGATGGTGGTGGTTTTGACAACTGTGACGCTACTCCCCGAGGCGGAGGTGGTGGTGGTGGAGATGGTGGTGGAAGAGGCTTCCCCGCTCCCCCCTCCCTTCACTTCTACCCCTCCCTTCTCCGCCAGCTTGAGTTCATCCCTACATGCACACGGAGAGACATACAGGCCACGCATAAACACACATCTTAAACATACTGTACATAGGTAAAGCCACGAAGCATTAACACATAATGTACAATAATACTGTACAATAATACAGTACTGTATAAAGATTAATCAGGCATATACACTACAAGTAATTCCTCAGTGTAAGATAAGGATACATACATTATATATATATATATATATATATATATAGGTAGTCCCTTAGTTATGATGCTCCAACTTACGATTTTTCAACTTTCCAATTTGAGATGATAATATACATTTACAGTAGTAGATGTGCACTTTGAATTTTGAGGGCTAACGACATATGGTACTATACAGGTACTATCTCATAATGCTGGGGAGTGGCAGCAAGCTGCATCTCCCAGTATGCCACGCAGTCACTAGTGTATACAGTACACCAAACACTCATTTTTTGACCAATCAGTATTTGACAATTCATTATCTCGACATTTATAAATCTTTACAATTTTTGTTTTTTTACATGGCTATCCCCACCATATCGACAATCCAAACCACGCGCCGCCAGACAGACTGCCTGAGCTGCCTGTCTCCTGTGCTCTGCCCTGCTAATTGGCTGCCTCTTCATCTGTCTGCATATCTTTTTGGCCTCATGGAATACTACATCACCACCATGGCTCCACCCAAGACCCCTACTATTACCTCTATCAAGCGTAGTCATGGGCTCACCAACCTGAGTGAGCGTTTCGCCATCGCATGTTTGGGTGATGATCACGGCTGCCAGATCTGAACTCAGCCACTTTACCAAACACCTCAATTTTCATTACCAAATTTAACTTTTCATTACCAAATTCTTAAAGCAAGCAATTACTCTTCACTAATTATATATACAAATGGAAATAATCACTCATAATTTGCAGCATGTTGATTATTTTTGTGCTATTTAGGCTAGCAGATTAATCAAAGACAGCAGACATTTCACTGTGTCTATCCTCTGTATCTTCATACATGTGAAAAATCTGTTTGGTAATGGATCATGCTGATTCATTACGAATTGAATTTTTCATTACTTAATTAAGCCACATATGGTAATGTAAAATACCAAATGGCAACCCTGGTGACAATTGTGCCAGTGATTAACGAACGCTCTTAAAGCACGATATTGTTTGGCGCCAGTTCTACAGAATGCACATCATAGTTTGCACTAGGTTAAGTAGGTTATAATCATAGGGGGTGCTGGGGGTGAAGCCTCCTAGTTAGGTTTCAGCACTTTCAGTAAGGTTTCCACTGCTGTTTACAGTTTTAAACTGAATACATTTGAGTTTGTTTGGTGTGGTGGTGATATGTCCAGTCAGCGGAATCAGTAGTAAGCATGCTATCGAAGGCGTTCAGGTGGCTTTCTTTAATATCGCTAAGTAGGTATATTATGTTTGTTCTCAAAAATTTTTTTGATCAAAAATCAAATGTCAATCATCTGAGTTGTATGCAGTACTAAAATAATATTCCTTGAGAATGGAAGTCTGCAAGAAAATAGCTCAAATCCCCGTGTCACTTCCATTCATATTTACCGGTGTATTTTTCATCTTTATTGAATATTTTTTTAATGATGAAGGTGGTCGGGAACCTAACCCACCTATTTCTTATAAGTCTTATGGGAAAAATTAGTTCGTTATTCGACCAATTCGTTTTTCAACCACTTGTTATGGGATGCATCTCTGTTAAATAGCGGGGGAGAGGTGTATATACTGTATATATACAGTATATATCCATCTATCCATTCACCATCAAATCCTATGCCTCCTCATGAGGAGCATAGGAGCCCAGGGCTAGGCAAGTTGGTCCTAACATTTAAGAAGAGAGTGACCAGCCTTACTCATCCCTGAGTGGCATTTCGTGAGCAAAAAACCCAAACCACCCCTTGGATATAGACCTACGCAGGCTTAATCTGATTGGAGCGCCTTAATTACCTGCTACACTGCCAGGTGCCATATATATATATATATATATATATATATATATATATATATATTTGTTTAACAATACCTGGAAGTGTGTGTGTGTGTGTGTGTGTGTGTGTGTGTGTGTGTGTGTGTGTGTGTGTGTTTTGGAGGGGCAATAAGTACAGAAATATGAACAGATTTGGAAGTGAAACTTTACATAAGAATAACAAAATACAATGAATAAAACCTGAATACTGCATGACTCACTGTGAGCTTCATAACAGATGAGCTAAAACATATGGGGACTTATAATGAGGAATTACCACACAATAAAGTCTTGAAAAGAACAACACAATTCCAAAAATCAGCATTACCTACAAGTACTCCTCATGTAAAGTCCAGGATGTGTGCTGGAAAGATAATATACTAGGTCCAATGATATTACACAATATAAAAGCGCCAGAATCAAAACTAAGTGGTTATCTATTCCATCCATCCATCATCCAATCCTACATTGCCCCATGAGGAGCGTAGGAGCCAGGGGCTAGGCAGTTGGTCCCGATATTTAAGATGAGAGTGACCAACCTCACTCATCCCTGAGTGGCATTACATGAGCAATCAACCCCAACCATCCCTTGGATATAAACCTTCACCAGCTCAATCTGACTGGAGCGCAATAATTACCCACTAAACCACCAGGTGCCGAAATTTGGTTATATGGTTACCACCCAGCGTAGTAAATGGTTTCCTGGTGCAAAGGAAACCATTTGGCTTGTCACTCAGTGTAGAGTCACCCACAGGCTGAAGGAAGTGGAAAGAATGAAGAAAGAAAGACAGAAGAGGAACTGTAAAGTCACCTGTAGGCAGAAGGACAAGGAAAGAATGAAGGAAAGAAAGACAGAAGAGAATGGAAGGAAAGAAGGATGGAGAGGAAAGGGCAGACACCCGAGAGCAGCACTACATCGAGTGAGTGGATGGTGAGCGCCCCCAGAAGAAGAAGAAGAAGATGCAAAACATATGTGTTATCTCCTCAGCACCATATTAGCTAAGGAAAATATGACTTGAGTAACTTTAAATGAGGAGTTATGGTTGACCAATACTTTAATGGCAAACTAAGCAATAAACAGACACTGCAAAAACACGCCACTAAATGCAACAATAAACACTTGGCTCAATAAAGAAGCATCATACACAATAAAACATCAAGCAGATAAACTTCAACACTTAGAAATGGCAGTTTCCACACTTAAAACAGAAACACGAAAAATGTACACAAACACAAGCTAAAATATATAATTACATTCCCACCCCATTCAAAATCATCAAAAAGCATAACATCATGAGAAACAGTTTAAATCACTTTACCCTTGCCGAGCTGCAGACCTCATATGAGGCAAGGGTCTACGTGGGCCAAACTGCATGCCTCATATGAGGTACAATTTACACAGGTTATAAAACAATGACTCAGGGGAGATAAACTACCTTACAAAGAATCAGCTTGGCAATGGTTAATTAGCAGGTATCACAGTTAACCCTCACTTTAAAAAACTGATTAAGATTTTCAGTTAATATTATGAAATCCACATTAAAAGAGCATTCCCGTAAAACAAGCTACTTCAGTATACTTTGTGAGACAAAGAAATTTTAAGTATGACAAGACAATACAGAATTTAAATTTACCACTGATGTTCTGATGCCAACTGGGGAAGATTAGATGTAACAGAAAAAGAAAGGGTTTGGGAAAGAACAATGGGGAGAAGAGAAAAGAGGAGATGGGATGAGGGGACGGGAGATGACACGAGGGAGGAAAAGAACTGTGAGAAACAGGTGAGACAAAAGGAGAATGAAGAACTGGGAGGGATGCTGGGTAAGGGAGAGGCATAAAAGGAGTAATGATGAATGAGGAAATGGGGGAGAAAGAAAAGAAGAAGAAGAAAAAAAAGAAGAAACGGAGAAAAGGGGCTAGAGGAATGAAAGGATGTTAGAAATATGAATGGGAAAAGAAAGAAACATGGATGGTGTGAGACAAATTATGATATAAAAAAAAAAAAAAAAAAAATCCAAATAGGAAAGGAACAAATAAAGTAAGTCCACATTACACATAACTTTACTGACACTTTCTTTCCTATTAAGTCACAAGTAAGTTCAGAAAAACTGTCTCTTAAACATCCATTGCTAACTAAAAAGTTGATCTGCCAGATTCTCCCAATTTACAGAGGTTACTAGTAATATGTAAATTCCTCGATTATCAGGATGTTCATTATCCAAACAGTACATTATCCAAACACTGTGATCTGGCTGTGTTAAACCAATATACACCCCTTTTTCCATTTTATCCAGACAAAATGCTTGCGTCCGGGTGGAAATTATGGCCACACAAACATTTTCGTTCGCCTGGGCGGGAATAGTACGGTGGTGCCATGCTGTCTAGCTCGGTAGTTCATCCAGCACCTGATAGAGACCCCCCTAGGTCGTTCCCAGTTTCTGCCCGGTAACTGTGTAGTGAACAGCTCCTCTCCAACAGTTATGGTGGTCCATGCTGTGGCTTTTGTGGTTATTCCCTACCTGTTTCAGGCCTTGCTATTACTTGCATGCTTCTTCCTAGGGTGAGTGATGATAGCCCATCCACCAGTGAAAAGGAAAAGGGTAGTACTGACACTGGAGAAGATGCAGGAGATCCTGGGTAAGACTGATGTGGGATGGTCAACTTCCTGCATCTTAAAGGAGCATGACCTGGCCCACTCAAGCCCACATGACATAGTAATTGTGTGGCTGTGGTTAATAGGTCTGCTTGACCAGATGGAGTAGTGTTAAACAACAGGAAAATGTGCTGTACGATGTACTGTAGTGGCCTTTTACAATGGCTTTCAAAGTACGGTTATGTCTGAAGAGGGGGCCTGGGGAGAAGTCCATTATCAGGACGGATCCACTTTCCAGACATGCCTCTGGCTCTATTACAGCAGATAACTGAGGGATTACTGTATTTTGGAATACATCCCTGATTTAAATGAGGATTTACTGTCAATTAACAAATACTGAGGCAAACCAGAAATCAAATGAAGTGTATGGATGTAAATGATCAATAAAAGATGAAAACTGCAAAAATATACTACTCTGCAAGTATATGGAAAAACAAAGGTAAAATAAATATGTGATGACAGATATAAGAAAGCTTTGTTTTTCCAAGGTTACTGTAACTGAATTCTGGGATTAGCACCATTGTGACATCTTATTAATTTGTTTGTGCTACCACCAGATGATGATATTCATTGAGGAGACACACCAAGTGATGAAGGGATTAGAAACTACATTAATTAATCCTTTAATTATGAAGGGCCTCCCTATAACTAAGTGAAGTCATCTGATAATGCCAAGAAATTGAATAATCTATATCAGCACAACATGGGTTAAACCTTTTCACCATGATAACACCTATTATACTATTTTTGCAATATCCAGCCAATTTTATTCAGCTTCAAAAAAGCTTTCCAAAATGGAGAGAATACAAATGGCCTGTATTAACCCTTTTATCAAGTGATGTTTTCTATAAAATGAAGAAAATAATCTGGTAGTAGAAGGGATGATACTGTACAAAATGTATCATTTACTGGATATACTTAGTGTCTGCGGCTGGCTGGAAACTATGAAGAAAAGGGATGAAGTAAGGTGAAGAGATCTGTACAGTAAAGACAGGGAAACGTAAGTAGGGGAATGAAGCTTGTAACACTGTTGATAATGAAGCATGCATGAAAGGAGGTAACAAGTTTTTGGCTCAACCTCAATGTTAGAGAAAGAAAGGGTGTTTGGTGCTCCCAAGGTTATTTCCTCCAACAAGGAGGTTATGTTTTACCCCATGTCAGTGTGTTTGTTTGTCTGTCTGTCTGTTAGCAGGATTACTCAAAAAGTTAGGAAAGAACTAATGAAATTTTATGGAAGGGTGAGCCATGGGTCAAGGAAGAAATGATTCAATATTGGGGCGGATCCAGAGTATCCTGCACAATATCTCCAAAAGTTCTCAATGAATTTCAATGAAAATTTGTGGGGGGGAAAAAAAAAAAAAAAAAAAAAAAAAAAAAAAAAAGTATTACATTTTGGGGTGGATCCCGGTCCCATATCCATGGATCCAGACCTTTTTTAATGACAATGACACTGGCAGAGGTATGCACTCCCTGAGTGCTTTCTGGTTCTATATACAATATATATACTTTGATGGAATTGTAAGAAAGGCTAAAACTAGTTATGGAGAAAGGGGTTGTGTGGTAATGAACAGGGAAAGGTTGTAAAGCTATGCACCTAAAGGAAAATATGGAAGTTGAAAAACCATGCAGTTAGGGATGTCTTCTATAGACAGATGAGTGGAGTGGTGCCTCAACAGGAAGCAGTTGACAGAAGTGTTAACAGTACACAGCTCTCAAGAACAATCTCAGGGGTCGCGGTAGCACAGTGGTAGCGCGCTGGATTCGTAATCAGGGGATTGCGAGTTCGAGCCTCGCCCGGGCTGCCGTGCTGGGAGTGGTAACTCGCTCCTGTAACCCTAGCGGGGCTATATAGTCCAATACAGGGCTTAGCTCGGGGGAACTCCATTTCTCCCATTTTCTCAAGAACAATCTCGAGAGTTACCGATTCAGTGTGTGGATAGATAAGGGGCCCCTTAAAACATAAAGTAACATGGTAGTGGGATGAGGGTGTAGAAGATGCCGTTAAGGAGAAAAGAAGTCTTTTCCAGGAATGGAAAAAGGGTGGTAACACAGAGGAATACTCGACTGTCAAGCACACAGCCAGAAAAGTGGTATATAGGGCAAAATCTGAGTCCCAGAAACTTTTACTTGATCCATCCATCCATCATCCAATCCTATGTTGCCCCATGAGGAGCGTGGTGTACAGGAAACCATTTGGCTTGTCACTTTGCATAGAGTTACCCATAGCAGAAGGAAGAGGAAAGAATGAAGGAAAGAAAGACAGAAGAGGGAGTGTAAAGTCACCTGTAGGCAGTAGAAAGAGTAGAGGGTGAAGGAAAGAGAGACAGAAGAGGATGTATGGAAGAGAGGAAAGGGCAGACACCCAAAGCAGCACTACATCGAGTGAGTGGATGGTGAGCGCCCCCACCTGCCACTATAACCTAAATATTCTTGAAAGGACATGATATTTAAGGTGGCAAATCAGATGAAGTAGGAAAACAGGTAAGCAGTGTGTAAAAATGATGAAGGAAAGGTTGTGGTAAACAGTGAGGATATTAAAGATGCCTGGAGAGAGCATTATAATTGGTTGCTGAATAAGAAGTCCGACAGGATTTGGAGTCAGCAGATCCAGTGTTTGGCCCTTGGCCTTTGATTGATGCTGCTACTGTGGGCAGGGCAATAAGAAAGATGCAGGTGAGGAAGGCATCAGGTGCAGCTGGGTTGACTGCTGAAATGCTGAAAGCCTCAGGAGATATAGGTGTGGGGCTAGTTACCGCTTTGATAAATACAATTATATAAGAGTAAGTTGTTCTAGATGATTGGCTGAAGAGTCTGACTGTAAATGTGCACAAGGGGAAGGGTGATGCCCTGGAAAGAGGAAATTCTATCTATCTATCTATTGCCAGACGCCTCAATCCCGTTTGGGGTGGCCACAAACAAATCGCCTCCAAGTCGCCCTGTCCCCCGCCATTTCACTGCCCTGCTCCCAACTCACACCCCCCTCTCTCATATACCTCTCCACCCCATCCCTCCATCTCATCCTCGGCCTCCCCCTCCCTCTTCCCCCCTCCACCTCACTCACATACACTCTCTTCGTCAGTCTTTCACCCTCCATCCTCTCCACATGGCCAAACCACCTCAGTGTGTTCCTCATAACGCTTCCTATCACATCCACATCCACACCACAACGCTCCTTTATATCCTCATTCGTCAGCCTGTCTCTCCACGTGACTCCACAGGCTCCTCTTAAATAACTCATTTCCACTGCTCTCACTCTTGACTTGTGTCCTTCCAACAATGTCCAAGCTTCACTTCCGTACGTTAGAGTTGGTATCACAATACTGTCATGTAGTAACTTCTTCACTTCCATGCTCACTTCCCTGTTTCTTATCACTGCTTTCAAAGAACCATAAAACTTTTGGATCAGATAATGAAGGTAATGGAGAGATTTCTATCACGTATGATCAGAGAGAGAGTGAACGCTAAGATGCAGTTTGGGCTTATGCCAGGCAAGGGAACAACTGATGCTATATTCACTGCTCGACAGCTTCTGGAAAAATATATTAGGAAAAACAAAGGATCTGTAGAGTGCAGCCTCATTATGCGATAGGGTTGTGTCAAGTGGAGACCTACTGCATAACGAATTATCACATAATGAAGTCGATATAACATGGGTTTAATGGAGTTAGGGAGGGTGACCTTGACTGCTAAGCCTAAAATGACCTAAAAAGTCTCTGCCACCCACCTCAAGTGTGTCCTATGCCAGTACAAGTCGTCACCAAGAGTCCCCCGCCCCCCAAGATGGGAGTACAGTTGGAGGGCCTGATGACCACTTCACAAAAAATAGTAGTAGAATGGATGTGGAAGATGTGCAGATTGGCCTGGGAGGAAGGTAGAGTCCCGGAGGATTGGAAGTCAGGTATAATTATTCCCTTGTACAAAGGAAAAGGGGAAAAAGAAGTGTGTGGTAATCATAGGGGCATTTGTCTTCTTAGTACAATATGAAAAGTGTATGGCAGGATACTTATTGACAGAGTTAGAGAAAGAACAGAGGAATTAGTTGGAGAAGAACAGGCAGGCTTTAGGAAGGGAAGAGGTTGTGTAGATCAGATATTCATTCTTAGATCTTTAGTGGAAAAATTTCTAGAGAAGGGAATGAAGTTGTATGTGGCTTTCATGGATTTGGAGAAAGCATATGACAGGGTGGATAGACAAGGATTGTGGAAAGTATTAAGAATATATGGAGTAGATGGCAAGTTGTTGAATGCTGTGAAGAGTATGTATGATGGTGCTATGGCTGCAGTGCATGTGGATGGTGAACTGAGTGAATTTTTCTCTTTGAAAGTTGGGTTGAAATAGAGATGTGTCATGTCTCCATGGTTGTTCAATCTGTACATGGATGGGGTAATAAAAGAGGTACAAGGTAGGGTAGTGGATGTTGGAGTGGCCCTGGTGAGAAAGGGTAGTGTTTGGAAACTCCCTGTACTGTTGTTTGCAGATGATACTGTGTTGTTGAGTGAAGACGAAGGGGAGCTGCAAGGCTTGGTGGATGAGTTTGGGAGAGCGTACGAAACGGAATCTAAAGGTGAATGTGGGGGAGAGTAAAGTGATGGTCTTTGAGAGAGGTGAAGGCAGTGAATGTACAGTGAGCCTGGATGGTGAGGAATTGGAAAATGTGAGTACGTTTAAGTACTTGGGTAGTGTGATGAGTAAGGATGGAGGTTTGGAGGGTGAAGTGCTTGAAAGGGTACAGCAGGAAGAAAAGTTGCTGGTTCCTTGAAAGCGGTGATAAGAAACAGGGACGTGAGCATGGAAGTGAGAAAGTTACTACATGACAGTACTGTGACACCAACTCTAACATATGGAAGTGAAGTTTGGACGTTGTTGGAAGGACACAAGACAAGAGTGAGAGCAGTGGAAATGAGTTATTTAAGAGGAGCCTGTGGAGTCACATGGAGAGACAGGCTGACAAATGAGGATATAAAGGAGGTGGTGTGGATGTGGATGTCATAGGAAGTGTTGGGAGGAGTGCACTGAGGTGGTTTGGCCATGTGGAGAGGATTGAGAGTGAGAAACTGACGAAGAGAGTGTATGTGACTGAGGTGGAGGAGGGGAAGAGGGAGGGGGAGGCTGAGGATGAGATAAAGGGATGGGGTGGAGAGGTATATGAGAGAGGGGGGTTTGAGTTGGGAGCAGGACAGTGAAGTGGCGAGGGAAAGGGCGATGTGGAGGCGATTTGTTTGTGGCCACCCCGAACGGGATTGAGGCATCTGGCAATAGATAGATAGATAGATCAATTACTGCACTACTTATTAAGTACTTGCACTGTTACTTGATGAGAGCAATGGTGTTTCAGTGGCCTTTCACACACAAAATAAAACGAAAGGCAATGATCACAGCCAGTGTAAACACTGGGGGGGAGTACCTTGACTCAGTCAGCTGTGTAGAGGCCTAAAAAGGGGATGATGGTTACGTAAGGTTGGCTTGATATCCAAGCCCCTGTTTTTTTTTTTAGTTCCTAAAATGAGACAGGGAATAGAAAGGGATGGGGGACTGAGTTATCTCCATACCCTTAAGACTGGGTCTATGAATGTGTGTGGATGTAGTATGATTGAGGATAAAAGGAAAGAGATTGGGAGAATGTTTGTGAGACGAAAGTTGGATGTGTTGGCTTTGAGTGAAACAAAGATGAGAGGGAAAGGTGAGTCTAAGGTTGGAAGTGTGAATGGAAGGATGTCAGGTGTTGATAAATGAAGGGGACTTATGTGAGTGAAAGTAAAATTTGAATGTGAGTTGTGAGTATTTGTGGTAGCATATGGGCCTGGTAGTGAATGGAATGCAGAAGACAGGGAGTCTTTCTGAAATGATGTTGATGAGTGTCTGCAGAGTTTTGGAGTGAATGTGAATGTGGTAATGATAGGAGATCTGAATGGTAGAGTGGGAAATATAGCAGTTGAAGGTGTAGCTGGTATGCAAGGTGTGCCTGGAAGAAATGAAAATGGAGAACGAATGATAGGGATGTGTGTTGAGTGAGAGATGGTGACTGGAAATACTTTGTTTGGGAAGAAAGATATTTATAAGTATATATGGGCGAGACAGCAGGGTGGAAGGGTTGTTGATAGAGCACTGATGGACTATGTAGTTGTGTCCAGGAATGTATGAGGAAGATTGTTGGATGTGAGAGTTCTGAGAGGGGAGGGTGGAGGTATGTCTGACCACTACCTGGTGGATGGAAAGTTGAGAGTAGGTAAGAGATTAGTGAGAGCTAGGAGAGATAGGTGTGGCAGGGAGCTTTTGAAAGTGAGTGAGTTGGATAAGAGAGAGAAAATGAGAGAGTATCAGGAGAAATTGAAGGATGAATGGAATGCAGTGAAATATCTGGAAAATGGCAGTGTGGAGTAGGAATGGCAGTTGTTTAAGAATGATGTGGTGGGCATGTGGAAGAGGTGTGTGGTGTGAGATGAGTGGGTGGTGGTGTAAGAAGGGGAAGTGAATGGTGGTGGGAGGAAGTAAAAGTATGGCTGTGGCTGAGAAGAGACGTGCACATGAAGTGTGGCTGCTGAGGAAGGATGAGATGACGCATGAGAGGTATAAGGAAAAGAGGAATAGGGCGAGAAGGGCTGTGCGTGATGCTAAAGCAGCAGAAGATGAGAGGTGGGGTAGTCAGTTGACTGAGAATTTTCAACAGAATAAGAAAATGTTTTGGAAGGAGGTGAAAAGGGTGCAAAAGGGCGAGTCTGGGAAGGAAGAGTGATTAAAAGCAGAGGATGGAAGGATGTTAATTGAGATACATGCAGTAAGGAAGAGATGAGTGGAGTATTTTGAAAGACTGTTAAATGTAGAGGAGGAAAGAGAGCTGAGATTGTGGCAGATGGAAGGGTGCAAGGAACAAATGTGTTGGGAGTGTTAAATGATTTTTTGATCACGATGGAAGAAGTGCAGGAGGCAGTAAAGGAGATGAAAACAAGGAAAGCTGTGGGTATGGATGAGTGTGCTGTGGAATGCCTAAAAGGTGGTGGAGTGACAATTGTTGAGTGGTTAGTAAGACTGTTGAATGTGTCTTTTGTGAGAGGTATGGTGCCAATTGACTGAGCAAGTGCTTGTGTGGTTCCGTTGTATAAAGGTAAGGGTGATAAGTATGAATGTACTAGCTTTAGGGGTATAAGTCTGTTGATTGTAAATCAAAAGAGTTTGAAAGGGTACAGAGGAAGTGATTGGTGATAAGCAGTGTGGCTTTAGGAGAGGGAGAGGATGTGTGGATCAGGTGTTTGCTGTGAGACAGGTGTGTGAAAAGTATTTAGTGAGAGGTAGGGATGTGTTTTGGGCATTCATGGATTTAGAGAAAGCGTATGATAGAATTGATAGAGAGGTTTTGTGGACTGTTTTAAGATTGTGTGGGCTTGATGGCAGGTTGCTAAAAGGAGTGAAAGATTTTATGTAAACAGTAGACCATGTATGAGTGGGAAATACTATGAGTGATTGGTTTCCCGTAAGAGTGGGGCTGCGGCAGGGATGTGTGATGTCGCCTTGGTTGTTTAATATTTATAGGGACGATGTTGTAAGGGAGGTGAATGCAAGAGTGTTAGGTGGAGGTCTGAGTCTGGTTAGTGCTGATGGTAGAGAGTGGAATCTGAATCAGCTGCTGTTTGCGGATGATACTGCACTGGTAGGTGACTCAGAGGAGAGATTGAGACAGTTGGTAGAGGAGTTTGAAAGGGTGTGTGAAAGGAGGAAATTGAGAGTAAATGAGAATAAGAGTAAAGTGATGAAGTGTATGACGTTGGCAGATGGTAGGAGGAGGCTGAATCTAATTTTGAATGGTAAGTTGCTTGAGGAGGTGGATTGTTTTAAGTATTCAGGGTCACATGTTTCTGTGGATGGAAGAATAGATGCAGAAGTGAGGTTTAGAATGAATGAAGTAGGAAAGGTGCTGGGAAAAATGAAAAAGTGTTTAGATATCATTAGCTAGAATGGATGTAAAGAGAAGGCTGTGTGAGGGTGTTGTTGTACCACCTGCATTATATGGGGCAGAAACATGGAATATGGGTGTAACAGAGAGGAAAAGTTTGAATGTAATGGAGATGAGGTGTCTGAGGAGTATGTGTGGAGTGACATGTATGGATCAAGTGAGAAATGATGAAGTGCGAAGGAGAACTTGAGTTGTGCAGGAGATGGCTGATCGAGATGAGCAGAAGGTGTTGCGATGGTCTGGGCATATGAAGAGTATGGATGACGAGCAAATGGTGAAAAAGATAACTGGATCAGACGTAAGTGGTGTATGGCTGAGAGGAAGACCACAAATAAGATGGATGGACAATGTGAAGAGAGCGTTAGATGCGAGAGAGATGTCCGTTGAGCAAGGAAGAGTGGCTGCACATGACAGAAATTATTAGAAAAAAATTGTGAATGAATAAATGATGATGCAGCCCTTGGAGGATATTCTCCTGCATTTGGTCTGTTCATCTGATCAGGTCAGGTGCAGGTAAGAGGGTGGGTCCATTATGATGTGGCAGGGGTAAACCAGTTCCGCTGTTGGGCCATGCTGCGGATGTCGCTGATTGCACTGGGCAGCTGACCCTCGTGCGGTGTGGTGTGGTGAGGATCTGTCCCTTCTCCCCTTTGGGGCTAAGATGCGAATGAATGTTTGTGTGGACGAGTACATTGGGAGTGTGTCGTCCTGACTTGGCTACCTCCCTTTCTTTGGGGGAAGCAGCTTAGGTATATAGATAAATAGATAGACAGCACTATTTGTTAAGCACCTGCACTGTTATTTGGTGATAACAATATTTCAGTGGCCTTTCATGCAGGAGTAGAGACCAAAGAAGGATGATGGTTATGTAGGGTTGACATGATTTCAAAGTTACAAGTTTCAATATTTCACACTCAAAAAAGTATCACTTCACTTAATATTGCACACTGCACTGTTTTCTCTGCACCTGCACTGTTATCTGGCAATAACAATGGTGTTTCAGTGGCCTTTCATGCAAAAACTAGAACGAAAGGAAATGATCACAGCAAATGTAAACACTGGGCAGCCATTCTGGCTTGCGAATGTCACCGCATCTACACAAGATTCTCGGAGTCGGTCATCGAAAATATCGTTGTAGTGAAATCATTATCAATTTTTTAATTTTGTACCTAGACTGGGTATAACTTTTAATTATCGTTGTATCAATTTATCACATAATGGGGCATTGAATAACAAGCCTGCACTGTATTTTGTTTCTGTCGATTTGGAGAAGGTCTTTGACAGTGTCCCTAGGGAGGTGGTGATGTGGGCAATGAGAAAGCTTAGGATCGAGGAGTGGCTGGTTAGGGTGGTTATGGTTACGTACAGTATGTAGGTGCTTGGACCCATGTGAGAGTGAATGTAGATTTGGGTAATGAGTTTGCTGTGAAAGATGGTGTGCATTCGGGGTCAGTACTGTGCCCCTTGTTGTTTATCATGGTGCTTAACCCCTAGGGTATGCAATTCTCCAGCCTCGACTACCCCCCAGGACACAAAAACAGGCCTATTTTTTACTTTCTCAAAGGTTAAAAGTTTTATGCCCGATTTATAAAGCTTGAATTTACACATCTGAAAATGCAAACCCCAACCTCCTAGACCCAATAGTTACTGAGCTATGGCCCGTCAAAGTTGATAATAGTTACCCATCACGGCCCCGGTGAGGAAGAAAATACGCTGCTCGTACCTGTTTCCGTTGCAAAAATACATACAAAAATCACCAAAATCAATTTTTTTTGGTGTGTATAGATGTTATAAACCACTGTATTGTGCTTAGAAAAAAATACAATGGTGACAAACATCCCCAAGAAATATGATAAATAGTAAAAATTATCCCCCCTCCTCTCCTCTCCCCATACCCCCAATCCCCGCCCTCCCCTTCCCTTCCTTTCCCTCCCCTCCTCTCCTCTCGCCTAACCCCCCCTCACTCTTTCCCCTCCCCCATCCCCTCCCCACCGAGCTGTCAAATCTGGCTGGGGAAAATGGTCATGAACCCCCCCCCCTCAAATAAAAATATGATAAATAGTAAAAATTATCCTCCCCTCCTCTCCCCTCCCCCTCCCTCCAGTCCCCTCCCTCTCCTCCCCCTCCCTCCCCTCTCCTTGCCTCCCCTCCCCTCCCCCCTTTCCCCTCCCCCCTCCCCTTCCCTCCGAGCTGTCAAATCTAGCTAGGGAAAATAAAATTTCTTTTTCGAGTGGGTTTCGAATAAAGACAGCTAAAATACTTAAGGTGTGCATATCTGTATGCAAAGATATGAATAAATTACAGGTAACGATTCAAAAACACACGCCATAAAGCGTATAAAATATGCAAAATATTCGAGGCCGGGGAGGTAAAGATACTGCATGCTAGAGGGTGGGAGGAGGTAGGGCCAGGAGGGGGTGTATGGGGATGGAGGGACGGGGGGAGATCACCACAAGACACAAAGGAAGGGCCCCAGTGCAGTACAGGGACATGGAGGGAGGGTAGGGGGGAAATACCATCCCTCAAAATCCACATGGGAGGGGATGGGATGCATGAGGAGGGTGTGAGAGGGGTGGTGGTGGTGGTGGTAAGAACGGTGGGAAGTAGGGTTGCAACAAGTAGTGGGATAGAGGGACGTGGCGAGAGGGAGGTGGGGGGCACACCCCCCACTGCCTGGGTATGGGCCTGGGTCCCCCCTCCAGTGTGTCCAACACTTAATTCTGATTGGTTAGAAGCAATCTGCATCACAGCCGGGGTGGAGCCAGCTGTTGCTAGTTTTTAGTGGATGTTGCACGATCGGCGTTGCTCGTCCTTCTAAGAAATTGAGCAAAAAGCCTGATCAACGAGATTAGTACTCTAGGGCTTAAAGCCCTCTTAACGTGACTTCAGAAATGGACCTTCCATGGGAGATGTCGTATGCCAATGACTTGGCGTTAACTGCAGAGAATTAAAGGGAGGTGAAGGAAAGATTTAGGAAGTGGAGAGAGTGTATGGGACACAAGGGCTTGAGAGTGAATGCAGATAAAACAAAGGTGATGGTATCTAGGGTTGGTGGTGGTACTGCCAAAGAAAAGGGAGAGTGGCCATGTGTGGTTTGCCACAAGGGCGTGGCAAGTAATTCCATCTTGTACAGTGTTTGTGATCAGTGGGTGCATAAGAGATGTAGTGGTATTAAAAGTAGACTGTGAGATACAGTCAATCCTCACTACTGGCAGGCTTGCCATTCATGGGTTTACATATCTGTGGATTTCTTGGAAAATTATTTCAAAAATTCATGAGGATATTTCCTGCTTTTCCCACATCATCAGTTGTTCCTAGTGCTTCATGTGAGGTGCTTCCCAAAAGTTCCCAACATTTGAAAGCAGGGCGGAAACCGCTTGTTGTGTGATGTGTGGATGGTAGGTGGCAGTGCACGCATCCTTTGTATGTCAGTGTGTCAAGTGGGGTTGTGCAGGGTGGATACGTTTGCTGCATGTGTGTGTTTTTTTATCATTGTGTTCAGGTTAGTTTGCATATTCTATCTATCTTTCTATTGCCAGACGCCTCAATCCCATTCGGGGTGGCCACAAACAAATCGCTTCCACGTCGCCCTGTCTCCCGCCATTTCACTGCCCTGCTCCCAACTCACAACCCTCTCTCTCATATACCTCTCCACCCCATCCCTCCATCTCGTCCTTGGCCTCCCCCTCCCTCTCTCCCCCACCACCTCACTCACATACACTCTCCGTATCAGTCTCTCACCCTCCATCCTCTCCACATGGCCAAACTACCCCAGTATCTTCCTCCTAATGCTTCCTATCACATCCAATATTCCACACCACAACGCTCCTTTATATCCTCATTTGTTAGCCTGTCTCTCCATGTGACTCTACAGGCTCCTCTTAAATAGCTCATTTCCACTGCTCTCACTCTTGACTTGTATTCTTCCAACAACGTCCAAGCTTCACTTCCAAACGTTAGAGTCGGTATCACAATACTGTCATGTAGTAACTTTTTCACTTCCATGCTCACTTCCCTGTTTCTTATTACTGCTTTCAAGGAACCAGCAACCTTTCTTCATTGTTGTACCCTTTCAAGCACTTCACCCTCCAAACTTCCATCCTTACTCATCACACTACCCAAGTACAGTACTTAAACGTACTCACATTTTCCATTTCCTCACCATCCAACTTCACTGTACATTCATTGACTTCACCTCTATCAAAGACCATCACTTTACTCTTCCCTACATTCACCTTTAGATTCCATTTCTTACACACTCTCCGCCCCTGTGTGGAGTACAACTCTCATGTGTGGGGAGGCTCCCCACATACAGCTCTTCTCAATAGGGTGGAGTCAAAGGCTTTTCATCTCATTAACTCTCCCCCTCTTACTGACTCCTTCAACCTCTGTCTCTTCGTCACAATGTTGCATCTTTATCTCTTTTCTATCGCTACTTCAATGGTCACTGTTCCTCTGAACTGTCTGCATGCATTCCTCCACTTCTACGATGGGCGCGTAGCACCCGTCTAGCAGCAAACTCTCACCCCTCTTCTGTCCAACTCTCTAATGCAAGAGTTAACCGTTACTCCCAGTCCTTCATTTCTGCAACAGGTCAACTCTGGAACTGTCTCCCTCTGTCTGTATTTCCTGCTTCCTATGATCTCCAGTCTTTCAAATGCAGTGTGTCCAGGCATCTCGAAATGAATGGATCTTGAATTTGGCTCTCTCTTGTATTTTGTTTTTCTTTTGGAAGGAACAGTGTTGCGGACTCATGGCCTTTGGTTCCTTCTTCCTCACATTAAAAAAAAAAAAAAAAAAAAAAAAAAAAAAAAAAAAAAAACTCATCCACCAAGCCTTGCAGCTCCCCTTCGTCTTCACTCAACAACACAGTATCATTTGCAAACAACTGCACAGGGAATTTCCAAACACTACTCTCTCTAACCAGGGCCACTCCAACATCCACTGCCCTACCTTGTACCTCTTTTATTACCCCATCCATGTACAGATTGAACAACCATGGAGACATGACACATCCCTGTTTCAATCCAACATTCAAAGAGAAAAATTCACTCATTTCACCATCCACACACACTGCAGCCTTAGCACCATTATACATACTCTTCACAGCATTCAGCAACTTCCCATCTACTCCTTATATTCTTAACCCCCTCAGACACACTCACTCGATTCGCGTGATGTCGCCTTGTATTAGCTCTGGCACAGTCACTCGAATCGCGTGGTTTAGGCACAAAAATATTCGTCAGAAAAAAACTTATAGGCCGATTTGCGTGATTTTTGGGCGCGTCATAGGGTCGCCAAAGCTCTCTCGAGGTAAGTCATTGACAACGCTGCTTTGCCTTATCTACCTCAGCCCACTCCCTCCAACCTCAGTGTTTGTTGAGCAGTCAGGCGGTGGTGTTTGACAGCTTGTGGTTCCCTTTAAATCGTCCATAATTCTCCCCCTCTCGCCCGAGGCAAAGGCCCTATTGACTCAGTGAGATAATACATTATATGTGAACATATAGTGACGTGATATTGTCGATGGAACATACATATATGTATTGAAAAGCAATTCTGGCCGTTAGCAATCGTTGGGCCTTGGAGCCAGACGCATGGTCAGTGTAGTGGGGTTTTGCCACTCCGCCCCCCCGTAGGCCGTATGGCGTGAGTGGAAATACGTATATAAATGAAGCCAAAGCATAAATATATATTGTGTGAAACATACTGTGGATGGCTTGGTGAAATTATGGAGCCAGCAAGCGTTACATACGGCATGAAACAGAGTGTTGTGAAGGGGCAAACCTGAAGTCGGGAGGGGAGAATTACCGGTGTTTTAGGGCTGGAATTATTGTGATTCTGATAGTTTAAATGCGTATGGAACTGTATGAAATATACGTCAAACAAGCTGCGAGTTTCCGTGAACGAGTGTGGTGTGTGCTAAAAATAGCGTTGCCTCATACTCTCAGGGAGAAGCTGACTCACACACACACACTACATAACTCCTCATCTTCAAATTCCTGGTCTAACTGGATCAACACCCCTGGAGGAAGTGAGTTCTGCAAATTTTGTTGATATATATAATAATCTATTACCATTACCTCTCCCACTTTCAGACAAATAACCATTTTCTCCAACAGATTACACATATGAAAGAAAGGAAATCTCCACAGCAGTAACTATAGAAGAGTTATGTTTATGTGTAGTAGGTTATAACAATAGAAAAACATCCATGGAAGATGTAACAGTCTGTACAGATAGGGGGAAAAAAAAGTTGGTAGCATAGTCTTCAGGCAGGTGTGCAAGGAAGAAACAGTGTGTGTAAAAGTTGGTAGCGATCGGAAGAGTAATCTCACTTTGTCGAAAACTATTAGACTTATCGATTTCCTGTTACAACCATCATCAATACCACTAAATTCTACGTAAGATCAATACCAGAATGTAAGCCTTTGGTAGCGTTTTGGGGAGTAAAAGGTGAGAGAAATGTTTTTGTTCCTAGCAGTTGTTGTGTGACAAGCGCTCGGAGTAATAACATCATTTTGTCGGCCAGTTACTCGAAAACTATTAGACATCGATTTTCTGTTACAACCATCATCAATACCATTAAATTCTACGTATGATCAATACCAAAATGTAAGCCTTTGGTAGCATTTTGGGGGATAAAAGGCGAGGGAAATGTTTTTTTCCCTCGCGTTTGTTATCAGTGACATTCGCTCGGAGTAATAACCTCACTTTGTCGGCCAATTACTCGAAAACTATTAGACATCGATTTTCTGTTACAACCATCATCAATACCACTAAATTCTACGTGTAATCAATACCAGAATGTAAGCCTTTGGTAGCGTTTTGGGGGGTAAAAGGCGAGGGAAATGTTTTTCCTCGCATTTGTTATCAGTGACATTCGCTCGGAGTAATAACCTCACTTTGTCGGCCAATTACTCGAAAACTATTAGACATCGATTTTCTGTTACAACCATCATCAATACCACTAAACTCTACGTATAATCAATACCAGAATGTAAGCCTTTGGTAGCATTTTGGGGGGTAAAAGGCGAGGGTTTTTTTCTTTTTCCTCGCGTTTGTTATCAGTGACAAGCGCTCGGAGTACTAACCTCACTTTGTCGGCCAATTACTCGAAAACTATTAGACTTATCGATTTTCTGTAACAACCATGATCTATACCACTAAATTCTACGTATGATCAATACCAAAATGTAAGCATTATGTTACATTTTGTGCGAGAAAAGGCGGTGGAAATGAGTGTCTCTTCCCGGCTGTTACCATTGAAAAATGCTCGTAGTAATACTCTCTGTTTCTCTGCCAATTACTCGGAAACTATTGGACGTATCGATTTCACGTTTGAACCATGATGAAGAGCAGGAAATTCTACATATGTACAATACATAAATATGTAATACTTCTGATAAGAATTCGTTGTTACGTAGACGGGAACATTACGTACGCCTTGCGCGCATCACGAAAGTCAATCACGCACGGAGTGCCTAGTACTTTTTTTCGATTTACTCGAGAACTATGAGGCGTATGGGGTTTGTACGTCACAGTGGGAAAGCTGGATAATTGGGGCATATTACTATGTAATAAAAACATAAGGTGCCTGGGAAAACTTTGCTCTCAGAGGTCAGTGAAATTTTTCCGAAAATGGCTCTAAGTTTTTGGCCATTTTCTCGAAAAGTATACATTGTATCTCAACCGGATTGGTTTCGTTAGAAAGCTGATGAAATTCTCTATAAAAACTTATTAGATCATTTTCCTGTATGATGGAAAACATTCAAACGGCGATGTTGGGAAGTGAAAAAAGTTTACTCGACCATGCTTCCCGGGCTAATAACTTTTTTTGCTGGTGTTTTCCTGTGTTTTGGTCATGTTTATCAGATAGAACAAACATCGATGCATACCTGGAGATAGGTTTCATGGGAATACATGGATTTTTGGGTGGCGAAAATAAGGCAAGAATGTGTTTCATTCGCTCAAATTTGCCGTGCGCGCTCCCCGGCCGGGCGGCTTCATAGTGAAAATTCCTGCACCAGAAAACTTACTGAAACTTACCGTGCGGGAAAGGGTTAATACTTTCCACAATCCTTGTCTATCCACCCAGTCATATGCTTTCTCCAAATCCATGAAAGCTGCATACAACTTCTTTCCCTTCTCTAGAAACTTTTCCACTAAAGATCTAAGAAAGAATATCTGATCTACACAACCTCTCCCCTTCCAAAAGCCTTACTGTTCTTCTCCAACTAATTCCTCTGTTCATTCCCGAACTCTGTCGATAAGTATCCTATCATACACTTTACCACACACTTCTTTTTCCCCTTTTCCTTTGTACAAGGGAATAATTATACTTAACTTCCAATCCTCCGGGACTCTTACCTTCCTCCCAGGCCAATCTGCACATCTTCCACATCCACACCACTACTATCTTTCCTCTACGTTTCAGCATTTCACCACACACTCAATCAATTCCTGGAGCTTTCCCCAGTTTGACTTTCTTCAATGCTTCCACAACTTCTATCCTACTGATTTCTTCCTGTCTTCTCACCTCCCTCTCTCTCCCAGCCATTCCCCAGCCCTTATACTCGCATTCCTTCTATCCTCTATGTTCAACAATTCCTCAATGTGTTCTCTCCATCAGCTCACTTTTTCTCCCTTCTCCACTAGTAATCTACCATTTTTAACTTCCACTCCCCTGCTAACTTCACTGCCACCCTGTCTTACTCTCTTCGCCTCTTTCCAGAACATTTTCTTATAGTCCCTCCACTTTACACTCAAATTCCTTCCAAATTCCTCATCCACTCTCTTCTTACTCTCTCTTACTAATCTTTTCACCTCTCTCTTCCTTTCTTCATATAACTCTCTCTTCCGCCTCTCAACTTCTTTCATGCCCCTGTTTCTCATCCATTCATTGTATGCTTTCTTCTTTTGTGCCACAGCCTGCCTCACCTCGTCATTCCACCACGCTGTTCCTTGCACCCCCCCTTCATCTTCTCTTCACCCCATACACCACATCACATGCTGCACATATTTCTTCTGTGAATATCCTGCACACACCTTCCACGTCCCACATCTGCTCCACTTCATATTTACCCAATTGTTCCGCTACTTCTCTCTTATATTCTGCCATTTTCTCATCCTCTTGTAACCTTTCCACTCTCCTTGCAACTACTCCTTCTTCCCTTCCTTCCCTTCTTCTATTTCCCCATCTTGCTTTGATTCTGATACTGGCCACCATTAAGTAGTGGTCAGAAAGTCCACTCCCCCAACCTCTATAAGCTCTTGCATCCATTGCACATCTTTGCATCCTTTCATCCACACACACATAATCAGTCACTACCTTCCTTTCATTCAGTTCACCACCCACTCTTCTCATCATTTGCCATGTATACCTGTGGATCATTTTGTGCCTGGAGAGGGTATAGGCTATCACCAACCCCCTCCCGGCACAAGTGTCCACTAACACACTGCCATTCTCATCTATCTCAGCAGGCACACCCCACTCACCAACTATTCCATCCACCTTCACATTCCCTACTTTACCATTCATATCACCGATCAAAAACACTCTCTCATTCCTTCCAAACTTTTCCATGCACACTTCCACATTTGTCCAGAACTCTTCTCTCACTCTGCTTGCACGATCTTGAGTTGGCGCATACACGCACACAATCGCCCACATTTGTATTCCAACTTTCAATCTTACTCACACAATTCTTGACCAAACTGATCCATACTCTCTTATGTTCTTCTTCCATCTTTTACTCACAACAATACACACTCCTTCTCCTGCCCTCTCATTCTCACCTACTCCTGCACATATACCCCATCCATACTCCCATTCTCTCATGCTCTCTCCCTTCCATTTAGTTTCAGTTACTCCACATACATCCACTTTTGCACCTGGACAATCTCTCTCTCTTTCACCTCATCATTCGCACCCCTTACATTCCATGTTCTGATCCGTACCATGTCCATCATCCGGTCCTTGGTCGTCATCTTTTGGTCGATCCCTGTCTGAGGTTTCTTGTTCGTTTTTTTAGTTAGCTGTTTTCCGGGGAGGGGCCCTAACCCTCCGCCAACCCTTTTAGTCACCTCGTACGACAAGCAGGGATACTGGGGGAGTATTCTTGAAAACTCCCCTACCCTCAGGGGTATTGTGATTTCAAAAATGGGGGATGAGAAAGTGAAATGTGTGTGCATCAAGTTTTGTGTGAAACTCAGGAAGAACATGACAGAAGCTCATTTAATGTTAAAACAAGTATTTGGTGACAACGCTTTGGGGATTACACAAACCTATGAATGGTTTAAGCACTTTAAAAATGGACAAACGTCAACAGGTGAAGATGCATGTTCTGGTTGTCCTCCCACCAGTTCAACTCCTGACAACATGGCCAAAGTACATGAATTCATCCTTGAGGACTGCAGGAGGACAATCTACGATGTTTGTGGCATTGTTACCCTATCATATCGAACTTGCCAACACATTTTGTCATGTAACCCTGACATGAGATGAATCGCCACCAAGGTTGTCCCAAGGCTCCTGACTGATAAACAAAAGCAGCATCGTGTGGAGGTCTGCACGGAGCTCAAGGAAATGGCCAGAAATGACCCTTACTTTCTCTGAGGTGTCATTACTGGTAATGAGAGCTAGGTTAAAATTATGACCCAGAAACCATTCAACAATCATCACAGTGGAAGGGCCCAGTTCCCCCCAAGCAAAGATGGCACATCAGGTCAAGAACAATGTGAAGTTAATTCTCATCACTTTCTTTGATATAGAGGGCATTATTTATAAGGAATTTGTTCCTCAAGGACAGACCATCAATGCATAGTTCTACTCTGATGTTTTGAGATGGCTCAAGAAGGACATGTGGCGAAAATGACCAGACAATTAGTGGACAAATGAATGAATGTTTCACCATGACAATGCACCCGCACACACAGTCCCTGTTGTTCAGCAGTTTTTGGTATAAAAAAACATGCCACCTGTTCCCTATCCCCCATATTCACAAGATCTGGTTCCCTGTGATTTTTCCCACCTAAAAAAAATGCAAATCCAACTGTGTGGACTAAGATTTGACACCACTGAGGAGATCCAGGAGGAATCGCAGAAGGTCCTGAACAAGTTGATGCTCAAGGAGTTCCAGAATACATTCCGATCGTGGAAGAAGCGCTGGGATCGAAGCTGGCATGCCCAGGGAGAATACTGTACAGGTACTTTGATAGTGACGGTGGTCATTTGGACTTAAGCTTTTTTCTTTTTTTAGTCATATATTAGGAACTTTTGGGTACTACCTTGTAAGTGATTTGTTTGTTTGTATGCTTTTGCATCATTCATTCATTCATTCATCATCTAATCCTATGCTGTTCCATGAGGAGCATAGGAGCCCGGGAGCAAGTTGGTCCTGACATTTAAGATGAGAGTGACCAGCCTCACTCATCCCTGCAAGCATTACGTGAGCAATAAACCAAAACCACCCCTTGGATATAAACCTGCCCAAGCTCAATCTGATTGGAGCGCCTTAATTACCCACTAAACCACCAGGTGTCATTATAGGAGCATTTGCACGGAAAGGAACATCTGCCAGACACCACCAGAAACTACAGTATGTCTCATACTCGTTTTGACGGGCTAAGGGGGTCTTAGTTAAACTTCAGTGTTATTTTTCTGATCGATAATTATGGTATTGGTTATGCAAATACCTTTAAAAAATGTAAATCACTCTTACTTGTGCTATTTCACTCAAAATGTTGCCAAAAAAATAGTATATTCATACCGTATATTCTTCCTTAAGAAGGTTTGGACAATATCTGCCAGTAAGACTGTTTTTGGACTGCAAGAAGCACATAAGACATATGAAAATTGACATCTGTATATAATCTGATGTACAAATAAATGGCACATATGGTCTATCCATAGTTTAATATTTATTAGATTCTAAAATGTCACGGCATATCAAAGCCTCGCGCTGCCAGATGTACGAAGCAAACATACAAGAATCAGCTGATGGAGTAGATCAGTGCGAGTAAAGACAGACGGCTGTTTTAGTTTGTTCGGAAAACTTGTTGTACTGGAGGCAGCATCTAAATATCAACATGCTTTCTTGAAGTGAATGAAGTTTTATTTTTACTCTCAGGGAGTTTAATTTGCTAACATTAATTATAACTAATTTCTGTTACTGGTTAAAGATATACATATATATTTCTATGCATGCATAAACCAGGCTGCAACCGCTGTGAAATATTTTTTTTATTACTATTTCTTTTTTTTTTATGCTGCACTGACACAGCACTGTTTTAAAGGGAAGATATTGAGTATTTATATATTTTTACAATATGTAAGACGCATGAAAAAGGACATTCAATTAATGCCCGACATGTTATTTGTTTCCATCTGAAAAATTAAAATATTGGTGACATCTGGCATTTCTCCAGTCAAGCAAATGCCCCTATTTGGCCATATGGTTACCACCTGACGTAATAAATGGTTTCCTGGCATACAGGAAACCATTTGGCTTATCACTCAGTTTTGTCACCCTTAGACAGAAAAAAGAGGAATGAATGAATGAAAGAAAGACAGAGGAGGATGGAAGGAAAAGAATGACGGAAAGAAAGAGAGAAGAGGAAGGAAGAAAAAGAATGATGGAAAGAAAGAGAGAAGAGGAAGGAAGGAATACAATGACAGAAAGACAGAAGAGGAAGGAAGAGAGGAAAGGGGAGTCACATAGGAGCAGCACTACATCGAGTGAGTGGATGGTAAGCGCCATGAGAAATATCGTCATTCTGTCACGCGGTACAGAACATTCATTACTCATCGTCCATGTACTGCATGGTAAACTCTTATTGTCATCACTGCATGGGTGAGTACAGTACACTGTACCCAAACAGCTTTGTGCATCATCCTGTACAGTCTTTTTAGGAAGTATTAATATACCATAAAATGCATTTACAGGTCTCATAGTGGGTCTGTAGATAATGGGAATAGTTAAAACAGTGAAACCAGTGATTTCTGCAAAAGGTACGGATTATTCGCAGATTTCACCTACTCGCGGGAGGGTTAGGTACATAATCCCCATGATTAATGGGGGTCGACTGTAAAGCTGATTTCATGTATGCGGCATGTCAGGGAGAACATGTGGAGATTGTCAGGCATGAAAAGATTGCTCTTGATGGTTCGTGTCTCAAGTGTTTGGAAGAGTTTTGTTACTTGGGCAACATGTGCTGGAGGTGGGGCTGGAGCTAGCTCTGTGTCTAGAGTGAGGAGTGGTGGAAGAAGTTCAGGGAGCTGTTGCCTCTCCTGACACTGAGAAGGCTCTCCCTCCACACTGAGGGATCTCTGTATACAGCAAGTGTTATAGTGTAATGCTGTATGGTAGTGAGACATGGCCAGTAAAGGAAGAGGATATACGCAGGCTCAAACATACAGAAATGACAATGATTAGGTAGATGTGCAGTGCATCCTTGAATGCAAGGCCTGGGAGCTAGGTTTATGATGGAAGAATTAAAGGAAAAGATGGGACTGGAGTGTATTAGTGCTGTGATGAGGAGAGGTAGATTGAGATGGTTTGGACACGTGTAGAGGATGGGGATGACCACTGGGTGCAGAAAGTGAACAGTCTTAACATTAGGGGGAAGGGTCATGAAAGGAAGACTGGAAAAGACATGAGACGAGGTCACAGAGTGTGACCTCAGGAATAAGGGACTGAAAAGAGAGACTGTCAGAGATCAAGCAGCATGGAGAGCCGCCACTAGGTGACCAAGGCCAACACACACAAGCATGCTGGAGCCATTATATGTCAGACAAAACAAAACTGATATCTTAAATCTGTTGTATGGGTATGATAATGGTAAACAAGGGCTTTCCAGACTGGTGCAGAGTTCTGTGAGTGTCATATTCTAGGAGTATATGTTGATATGAGTAAAGCATTGGGTGCTGGGAGAGAAAACTTTGTGTGATATAGTAGTAAATGGTGAGAGAGAGAGAGAGAGAGAGAGAGAGAGAGAGAGAGAGAGAGAGAGAGAGAGAGACCTGAACTGGCGAGGGAGTTCAAGCACCTCAGTGAAGTAGTAGAAAATTGAGGAACTGCATACGTGGAAAGGAGTGGAAAGTAGAGTGACACAAGAAGGGAAGGTGGATGGTGCTATAAAGGCCTTGATACCAAAGAGAAATCTGAGTGTACAGTAGAGGCTAATGAAGGTGGGTTGGCGCCTACATATGGATAAGTGAATTTGATACTGCATGAGAGCAAATTCTAATAAGTAAAAGCAGCAGAAATGGGATTACTGGTTTATACATAGAGGCGTGCACTGAGTGGGTAGGATAGTTAATAAATTTGTTCATGATTGGAAAAAGAAAGTCTGCTGATATAACTGCTGGAGTATGGCCACATACAATTTGCAAAACGGTGTGGGGAAATAACTTCATTTTGTGAACTGTTTGTGATAAGTGTGTGCACAATAGTTGTGGTGATAGAGGTAAGCTGCAAAATAATCCTGCTTTTGAGTGTGCCATATGCAAAAGAGATTACACAGAAGGAGAGAGGTGAGAAAGGATTAATCTTATTGGAGAGTCTCTTGTGTGTGTGGAGGAGTTTTGTTATTTGGAAGACAATATGTGTTGGAAATGGGGCAGAAGCTGGCTCAGTGGCAAGATTAAGGAATGGTTGGAAAAAGTTTGGAGAGCTGTTGTCTCTCTTGATACAGAAATAGCTCTATATCTGTGCTAAGGGGGTCCTTGTACACTATGCACAATGTGTTAGGAGTGTAATGCTGCACTACAGTGAGACCTGGGTAGTAACATGGTTGTAGGCTCAAAATTAATGTTGAGAGATGGGAATGATCAGATGGATGTGTAGTGCATCTTCCAATACAGGCCTGGGTGGATTAGGAATGCAAATGATGAGCTGGGGGGTAGGCTTGTGCATGTGGAGAGAATGAAGGATGACAACTAGGTGCACAGTGAGAGGTATGAACACTAAGGACAATGTTGCTAAAGGCAAGGAGGGGAGGAGGGACTTGGGAAGAGGTCATACAGTGCAACCTCAGGGATAAAGAACCAAACAGAAAGGCTACTACAAATCAAGTAGCGTGTTAAACCCCCATTGGGTGACCAAGGTCAACGCATGCATGCATTTTGGAGCCTTTATAAATGAAGCAATAGAGGGGATAAAAGTAGTGATGGAACAAAGGAATGAAGGCATGAGATGGAGGATGCAGAAGAATAAGGGAATAATGTGAGTGAAACTGAAAAATGATGGCAGAGAAACAGAAGAACAAAATGAGGAAAACTGTGGAACAGAGCAATGAAGTGAGGGAGAGGAAAAATGAAAGTGCCAAAAGAATGAAGTGAGGGAAACAAAAGACCAAGTGAATGAAGTGAAGGTAGCAGACAAATTAAGAAATGAGGAAACAAAGTGGAATGAAGTGGGGTGGGAATGAAGGAATAATCTGATTAGAAACAAGAATGACGGAAAGTGATGAGAAGGAGGAATGGAGGGAAGGAAAGGGAGAGGAATGAAGGAAAGATGTGACCAATATGGAGGAAGAAAACAAGGAAAAAAAGGAATTCAGTATGTGCAGTGTGGGAAACAGAGAGTAATAAAGGAATAGAAAGAGAGAAAAAGAAAATAATGAAGGAAAGAAGTAATAAAAACGGAGGAATGAAGGAAAGAAGAGATAAAAACAGAGGAATGAAACAAGGGAACCAAGGAATGGAATAAAGGCACCAAAGAACAAAAAAGTGAGGGGATCCAAGCTGCAAACAAACCTCCGACGTGAAAACATGAGGACCCCAACTCACATGTGGTCCCGGATGGAGTCAATGGTGATGTCTCCACTGAGCACTGAGTTGTCTCCGTTTTCCCTCACCTCTTCCGCCTTCTTCTCCTCCTCCTCTCCTCCCTTCTCATTGCTCGCTCCGTCTGACAGTGTGGCTCCTGCTTCCTTCTCCTTTCTCTCTTCCTTCTTCTCCTTCTTCTCTTCCTTACTTGCTGTTGCAGCATCTTCAGTCTGTTACAGAAATAGCATATTTATGAAATATATTGTAACGCCATGAAAAAGCAAACATCAGTGAGCCTATACTGAAGATTTACCGATTAAAGTACAGTACAGTACAGATGGTACAATTTTATCATAAGTGACAAGACAATTAAATAATGAAATACCTTTTTTATTCAACAATTTCAAATACTTGCAAAGAAATACAAGTATGTATTAGGTAGACAGCATAAGTTTAACTTTTCATTCTTCCAATTACTCAGCTTACCCTGTAATCTACAGTGCAATAAATGCTGAATACAAAAACTACACTTTAAGACTTTTAAACCAATTGTACAGTGACTGCTTAACTTATTAAACTCCTATAAAATGCAACTGTGTGTGCACACTACCATTTTATTCTCTAATCTGAAAAAAGTCCAACTGAAATATAAATAAATAACAATAAAGTACAGAATTCTATGCATCTTTTAAAGTGCAGTAATCTTGTCACCTGCAGTAACCATCCATCCATCCATCATCCAATCCTACGTTGCCCCATAAGGAGGGTAGGAGCCCGGGGCTAGGCAAGTTGGTCCTGACATTTTGGATGAAAGTGACTAACCTCACTCATCCCTGAGTGGCAATACATGAGCAATAAACCCCAACCAGCCCTTGGACATAAACCTTCACCGGCTCAATCCAACTGGAGCACTGTAATTACCCATTAAACCACAAGGCGCCAAAATTTGGTTATATGGTTTCCACCCAACGTAGTAAATGGTTTCCTGGTGCACAAGAAACCATTTAGCTTGTCACTTAGTGTAGAGTTACCCACAGGTAGAAGGAAGAGGAACGAATGAAGGAAAGAAAGACAGACGTCTCCAATGTCTTGCTCCCTACTGGAAACCCAGCAGGAGATGCCCAGAATATACAGGTAATGGCTGCCTTGGAATCGATGAGGAATTTGGAAGGAATTTGAGTGTAAAGTGGAGGGATTGTAAGAAAATGTTCTGGAAAGAGGTGAAGAGTGTAAGACAGGGTAGCAGTGAAGTTAGCATGGGAGTGAAAGATAAAAATGGTAGATTACTAGTGGAGAAGGGAGAAAAAGTGAGCAAATGAAGAGAACACTTTAAGGAATTGTTCAACATAGAGAATGGAAGTAATGGAAGTATAAGTGGCTGGGGAATGGCTGGGAGTAGAAGGCAGGTGAGAAGTCAGGAAGAAATCAGTAGGACAGACGTTGTGGAAGCACTGAAGAAGGTTAAACTGGGGAAAGCCCCAGGAATTGATGGAGTGTATGGTCAAATGCTGAAGCATGGGAGAGAGATAGTAGTACAATGGATGTGGAAGACGTGCAGATTGGCCTGGGAGGAAGGTAAAGTCCCGGAGGATTAGAAGTCAGGTATAATTATTCCCTTGTACAAAGGAAAAGGGGAAAAAGAAGTGTGTGGTAATCATAGGGGCATTTGTCTTCTTAGTATAATAGGAAAAGTGTATGGTAGGATACTTATTGACAGAGTTAGAGAAAGAACAGAGGAATTAGTTGGAGAAGAACAGGGAGGCTTTAGGAAGGGAAGAGGGTGTGTAGATCAGATATTCATTCTTAGATCTTTAGTGGAAAAGTTTCTAGAGAAGGGAAAGAAGTTGTATGCGGCTTTCATGGATTTGGAGAAAACATATGACAGGGTCGATAGACAAGGATTGTGGAAAGTATTAAGAATATATGGAGTAGATGGCAAGTTGTTGAATGCTGTGAAGAGTATGTATGATGGTGTTAAGGCTGCAGTGCGTGTGGATGGTGAACTGAGTGAATTTTTCTCTCTGAAGGTTGGGTTGAAACACGGATGTGTCATGTCTCCATGGTTGTTCAATCGGTACATGGATGGGGTAATAAAAGAGGTACAAGGTAGGATAGTGGATGTTGGAGTGGCCCTGGTGAGAGAGGGTAGTGTTTGGAACTCCCTGTACTGTTGTTTGCAGATGATACTGTGTTGTTGAGTGAAAACGAAGGGGAGCTGCAAGGCTTGGTGGATGAGTTTGGGAGAGTGTGTACGAAACTGAATCTAAGGGTGAATGTAGGGAAGGGTAAAGTGATGGTCTTTGAGAGAGGTGAAGTCAGTGAATGTACAGCAAGGTTGGATGATGAGGAATTGTTAAATGTGAGTACATTTAAGTACTTGGGTAGTGTGATGAGTAAGGATGGAGGTTTGAAGGATGAAGTGCTTGAAAGGGTACAGCAGGGAAGAAAGGTTGCTGGTTCTTTGAAAGCAGTGATAAGAAACAGGGAAGTGAGCATGGAAGTGAAAAAGTTACTACATGACAGTATTGTGATACCACCTCTAACACATGGAAGTGAAGCTTGGACGTTGTTCGAAGGACACAAGTCGAGAGTGAGAGCAGTGGAAATGAGTTACTTAAGAGGAGCCTGTGGAGTCACATGGAGAGATAGGCTGACAAATGAGGATATAAAGGAGCATTGCGGTGTAGATGTGGATGTGACAGGAAGCGTTAGGAGGAACACACTGAGGTGGTTTGGCCATGTGGAGAGGATGGAGGGTGAAAGACTGACAAAGAGAGTGTATGTGAGTGAGGTGGAAGGGGGGAGTGGGAGGGGGAGGCCGAGGATGAGATGAAGGGATGGGGTGGAGAGGTATATGAGAGAGGGGTGTGTGAGTTGGGAGCAAGGCAGTCAAATGGCGGGGGACAGGGCCACATGGAGGCAATTTGTTTGTGGCCACCCCGATCCCGTTCTGGGTGGCCACAAACAAATTGCCTCCATGTTATAAGTATACTGTATACATACAGTATAATCCCAATTATCTGGTTACCAGGCAACCAGAATTATCAGACATGGGAAAATTCATGGACTGGCAAGTATGTAATTAATATATATAAGTGTGCCACTTTGACTGGCCGCCCCTGCATGGGTTAGTCATGTGAGACTGGGTGAAGTCGGAGGATGTAAAGTGAACACACTTTTGGTCAAGGTCATTTCCTAGTTAATCCCCTTTACAGCCCTCCTCCCCCCCTTCTAGTTTAGTCACCCTACATATGTCCACAAATCACCAGTCAGTTTTCCGTCATCAGTCAGTATGCAAGTAGTCTTGCTGTTGTCGTATCGAGTGTTGTCGTGTCCTAATTAGTGATTTGTACTCTGAAGCCTAAAGTGCAAACAAATCTTAACACATTGAAGTCACCTTGAAACAACAGCTGGACAAATGCAACAGTCTTGAATATGGTGAAGATTGTAAGACACTAATTTTAACATAGGAAATTCCATGAGTTATGACATGAAATTCCAGGGACCCAAGCTATTTTGTGGTGTGTGTGTGTGTGTGTGTGTGTGTGTGTGTGTGTGTGTGTGTGTGTATTTACCTGTTTGTAGTATACAGGAACCGAGCACTGCTCGTGTTGTCCTGTCTCCATATCCACATTTATCTAGCCTACCTTTAAACACATGAATGTTTTTCTCCTGCACAACCTTTTCTTCTAAGTCGTTCCAAATACTTATGTATTTACCTAATATACCTAATTGTGATATACACGAAATGTGCTATGCTTGTGGGCTCCTGTCGCTGTTTCCCAATAAGTCAAATTTAGCTTTAAACTGGTTTAAGTTTTTAGACTGGACGCTCTCTTTGTCTAGGCTATTCCATAAGTCTATACTTCTGTAAGGAAAGCTATATTTCTTGATATCCTTCAAGCAGCTTGACTTCTTCAATTTCATTCCGTGTCCTCTTGTTGCTCTATTGTCCCATAAAAACAGATCTTCTCGGTCAATTTTATCTACTCCCACCATGGTCCTGAACACTGCAATGTCTCCCCTCTTTCTCCTTTCCTCTAAGGAAGGCAACTCCAGCTTTTCCAGCCTCTCTCTGTATGGCAGATCTGCCAGACTGGGGACCATCTTGGTTGCTGTTCTTTGTATTCTCTCAATCTTGTTTATATCTTTCTTTTTGTGTGGGGACCACACTACCGCTGTATATTCTAACCTGGGGCGGATCATGGCCACTATCAATTTTTTCATCATCTCCTCATCCATATAATGAAATGCTACTCTTATGTTAGTCTAGAGTTTATATGTCTCTCTAACTATCTTGTTAATGTGTTTTTCAGGTGACAAACTATCTTGGACCAGCACTCCCAAATCTTTCTCTTATCTCATTTTTGTGATTAATTCATTACCCAACAAATAATTCAGTGAAGGCCTCCTGGTAATTTTACCCATTTCCAATAATTTATATTTCTTTACATTAAATTTCATTTCCCACGTCCGGCTCCAATCATGTATCCTATCCAGATCCTCCTACACACAGTCAGTTTGAATCCGACGGTCGAATCATGCGTGACTCGAGATCGAGAATCGTTATTTGTGGCTTATTTTTCTGCCTTCCAGTGATTGCTTGCCTTGTCTGCCAACATGGTGCCTAAGTGTAGTGCTAGTGATGCATGTAGTAACACACCAAAGCAGGCTGGTAAAGTGGTGTCACTGACAAAGTTAAAGTGTTGGACAAACTTCAGAGTGGAATGTCGGCAACAATTCTCCGTCAGGACGATTCCCCGTCATTTACATACCAGTTTATTTAGCAAGTACAGTACACTAGTTTTTTACTTATATGAGTTATAAAATCCCCCTGAAAATTAGTTATTAAAGTATTAATTAATCAATAATAAGTATATTAATAGAATGACGGGGAATTGTCCATGTTTTGACGGTGAACTGACTTGATGGTGAATTGTCTCAGAACCGTATGTTTGGGGTGAGTCAACTGTTCATACAATAAAGAAGGAGAACGTAGCATACGGGAGACAGTGAGGGCTAGTGCACCAGACTGTGCTAAAGTGTTTCCACCTACGCCTGTGAATTGTCTTGGAACCACATGTTTGGGGTGAATGAGTCAACTGTTCATACAATAAAGAAGGCAGAATGTAGCATACGGGAGGCAGTGAGGGCTAGTGCACCAGACTGCTGAAGTGTCTCCACCTACGCCTGTGCTTGTCAGGTTTCAGTTTTAAATTTCTTACATTTTTGTTGTTTTTAATACTTTATGCTAGTTTATAAGGTGTATGAAGTGCATAAACAGTATTATTCAGGTGTAATATACGTATAGACATGCGTAATTATGTGCACACAAGGGCAGAACATATACGCGAATTTACCACACGCGAAGGGTCTGGGAACCTAACCCTCGCGTGAATTAAGGGCTTACCTGTATATCACTTCAGCCCTGCCTTCTCCCATTTCCACAGTACCTACATTTATGTTGTTCTTCACTGCTATCATCACTCCTCCTCCCATTTTTTCTTTTCTGTCTCTTCTCCACAGTTTGTATTTACCATCTCCCAAATGAACATCAGTATCTTCTCGTAATTTGGTCTCTACCAAGCACATGACATCAGGTTCATGTTCTCTCAAGAAATCGTTAATTTCAAGCCTTGCCGATATTAAACCATCAACATTAGTATATATCACCTTCGAATTATTTTTGATGTTTTTTATACCATCTTCTCTCCGTCGGTATCACTTCCTCAATTTCTTATCTTTCATGATATCATCTTAGAATGCATGTGTGTGTGTGTGTGTGTGTGTGTGTGTGTGTGTGTGTGTGAAAAGCAAAATTAATAACTCCACTGAAAAAATTTATAGTCTTCTTTGGCCGAAAATGTGTGGTACCAGTGCAGTTTTCTACCTTCTAACCACTCACAGGCTTTCAGCATCTTACAGTACCTTGGCAAGTCCATTCTGTTGAATATTATTAATTTTATTCATAAAAACACAAAAGTTAACTATAGAAATAAATCATGTGCATTCATTGGTGAACTGATGATGTAAGAAGAAATGTTCTACAATGGAGATATCACAAGTTCACGACTCTCTTCCTCAGTTGTGTGTATGTGCCCTCATTGCCCATCGTCACTCCACCCATCACTCACCACTCAGCTGTTTTGAAAATAATACAGTAAATACATAGGGACTGCAAGTACAGTAATTTTGTCAAATTAAAAAAAAAAAAAGTTAATTTTAATGAGCTAGAGTTTATCTTTTCTGCCAATGCAAATATATGTTCTAAGACTGTCATCATAGAATGCATTTGCACTGGTATCAAATGCATTTTAAGATGATATAATCTTAGAATGCATTTGCATTGGCATTGTCATCAAATGTGTTTCAGAACTGTCATCTTAGAACACATCTACATTGTCATCAAATGCATTCTAAGATGATGTCATCATAAATCACATTTGCATTGACATCAAATGTGTTTTAAGACTGTCATCTTAAAACACATTAGCAGTCATCAAATGTGATCTAAGATGATGTCATCTTAGAATGTATTTGCACTGTCATCAGATATTTTAAGTTGATATCATATTAGAATGCATTTGTACTGGCAGTGTCATCAAATGTGTTCTAAGATGATGTCAGCTTTGAATACATTTGCATTAGCAGAGAAGAAAAACAAGATGATAGAAATGAAGCATTTATTTTAGGCTTTTTGACAAAATTACTGTGCTTGCAATTCCTTCTTATTTACTGCATTATTGGAAAAACAACTGAGGGGTGAGTGAGGGATGGTGACAGCGGTCATGTGAGGAATACCGTATTTCGTGGGGTGGAAGATGCACTTTTTTGTCTCAAAATCACCTTCAAATATCCCCATGCGTCCTGGAGGCGAGACTAAGACCTTGGCTCCATTTAGAAAAATCACTTATACAGAGGATCATCTCACAGTTTGGCTGTCAAGTATTTTTTAGAGTATAAACACCTTTGATTTATTGTAAAAAGTTACATTCACTTGTGTATATACTCAGATTTTACTATTAGAAACACCCAGGCTTAAGAAAAAATTTAGGGTTTGTTTACAACTGGCCATGTGACGGTCTGGGGGTTTAGTGTGACAGCAGTTTAGCAATTTAGCATCCAGCATACACCCTACTTTAGCAGGCTAACATGATCACTGGTGAACTCTCTGCTAACCTTCTGAAATGCGGTCATGATCACTTTGCTTGCCATCCACTCAGTAACATGTAAGGGAATCATTCTGGAGATGATGGCTAGCATAACATTTGAGTCATTGTAACAGACATCTCATATTGAAATTCAGTAACTCTGGTTTGGCTGGCTTCTCTTACTGATATTTTGTTTTGTTAGAGACAAGAATGTAATAGAAGGAAACAGTTTTATATTACCATTACTGAAAATCAGGAAAAACAACTGCAAAATTAAACAGTACTGTCTGAAATTACAGCTTTTTAGCAATTTAGCAGTTTAGCACCTAGCATTCCCCCAACTCTCTGAACATGATCACTTCTGAACCCCTTGCTAACCTTCAGAAGGGCAATAATGCTCACTTGCTATCCAATCACTAACTAGCAAGGGAATCATATTGGAGATGTTGGCTGGCATGACTTTTGTTGAGTCATTGTAACAGACGTCTGTCTCATATGGAAATTCAAAAATCCTTGTTAGGCTGGCATCTCTTATTGATGTTTTGTTTCATGCGATACAAGAGCATCATAGAAGGAAGGAGTCTTACATTACTGTTAGTGAGAAATGGGAAAAACAGTTGCAATATTAAATATGTCCCAAAATTACAGCATTATTAACGGTTTAGCATTCTAGCAGTTTAGCGCCTAGCGATATGAAAATTTGATCACCTCATGTTAGGATGGCTTCTGGTACTTTTAGGGTACATAAAATGGTGTAAATGTTCCTTGTAATGATTTTTGAAAACCTGGTTGTGTTGTCTGTGATTCTTAAATTCAGTACATGCAGGCATTTGAAGACATGCAGGCATCTGTTTTGGATATATAGTGTATTCCTTCACATAATGGCCTTTGTATTTTCTTAAATGAATGAAAGAATTGGTTTTATAAAGTTTTGTTTTTTTAAGTTCATTTCACGAAAAATAATACTTATCTTTATATACTGATACATATTTAGTGTACTTTAACAGAGATGAACATCACATCTTAAATTATTGTACGAAAGGAAATGGACACTTTGGACTCCATATTTCATAGACAAACCAGTAGTGTTAAGATGGCATCATGGTATGGAGTAACATTTTATAAGAAAGGGGTTGTTTGTTTGTTTTCTTGTCTTGTACCCCTCTTTAACATAAAAATAAAGACACCAAACATATATATACAGTACTGAAGAGTGATTCTAATGTGTTAAAACAGTGTCATGGAATGCAGTAACATTAAGTAAGGAAAGGGTTCTTTGTTTTCATGTCTTGTATCCTTCTTTTACATAAAAATAAAGAAACCAAAGACAGATAAACAGTACTGGATAGAGGTTCTGAAAGGTGAGTGTGTATTTCAGTGAAAAATAATGATATCAAGCAACCTTTCTGTAGTCTTGGTCAAGCCATACTTTTTTTCTCAAAACTTCCCTTCCAGAATTAGGGTGCGTCTTTCACACTGCAGCGTCTAACATGCCACAAAATACAGTAAATGGGTATGCCACGACACGTATACACAACTGTAAGCAAGGGAGTTGTGATAACTGTACTGTAGAACACTTCCTTCCAAATCATCTGTTCACCAATAAATGCTCAAGATGTATTACTTTAGTTTATTTTTCTGCTCGATGATTAAAATACTGCAATGAATAATATTTAAAACAGACTTACCGTGTGCATTTTGCACTACCACAAGACATTGCAACCAAGTGTGTTACGTCAGTGGTGGTGTGTTTTCGGTTATTTCAATGGCAAAATGTTAGTGTGGCCCAGGATACGAGTGGTATTGTATATACTGCAATGATATAGTTTATGTATGTGTATATAATAATATTATTAGATACCCGGGAAAATCGGTAACCGGGAAGGTAAATTCCCCAAGCTTCTCGGTTAACTTGGATTGTACTGTATCCCCAAGCTTCTCAGTTAAATAGGATGGAACTGTACATCTGTATATGTAGACAATTACAGTGATAGAAATACAGAGGTATGCATGGAAGTAAATAGGGAAGTGAGCATGGAAATAGAAAAGTCGTTGCATGATAATATTGTGATACCAACTCTAAACTATGGAAGTAAAGCTTGGACCTTGTTGGAAGGACATGTGTCAAGAGTGAGAGCAGTGGAAATGGGTTATCTGAGTAGAGCATGTGGAGTTACATGGAGAGACACATTGACAAATGAGGAAGTGATGAAGCGTTGTGGTGCGGATGCGAAGTGACTGAAAGCATTAGGGGAAATACATTGAAGTTGTTTGGCCAAGTGGAGAGGATGGAGAGTGAGAGACTAATGAGAAGAGTGTATGTGAGTGAGGTGGAGGGGGGGTGAGAGAGGGAGGGGGAGGCCGAGGATGAGATGGAGGGATGGAGTGGAGAGGTATAAGAGAGAGGGGTGTGTGAGCTGGGGGGTTGGGCAGTGAAATGGCAGGGAACAGGGCGACAAAGAGGCAATTTGTTTGTGTCCACCCATTACGGGATTATGGCGTCTGGCAACAGATAGTAGATAGATTGATAGACAGCCATATTATGAAGCAAATCCCTCACACACTTTACAACCTCAGTAAGATTCAATGAACTAGACATTCATAAGCTACAATGGATGCCATTACGCCAGTGTGTCACCTTCTGCTGTTGGTCAATGGATTGGTCACATGACTCTGTGGCAGGACTCGTAGGCGTTGCAGCAGTGGCAGCAGCAGCGGCAGGTGCAGATGCTCCTTCACCTGCGGCATCATTACCCTGAAAAAAACCACAGTCCTTTGCTCAATGTTGGTTTACTTAAACCATAAAACTGTGGCATACAGTACCTAAAAGGAAGATGCAACTCTGTGAAGTACCTTAAGTGACTTTCAAAGGTAGGCTGCTGGGTTAGGGTATGCAAGTACCCTCTAGGGAGCATTTTCCCAAGTCCTGGACAAGCCAAAGTCCCAGACATGCCTTTGGGTCTAGTACATCGGATCTTGGAAGGATTACTGTACCTGACGTCCAATCCTCTGGGATTCTACCTTCCTCCCAGGCCACTCTGCACATCTTCCATATCCATTCTGCTACTATCTCTCCCCTATGCTTCAGCATTTAACCACATTTTCCATCAATTCCAGGGGCTTTACCCATTTTGACATTCTTCAATGCTTGCTTCCAGTACTTCCATACTACTGATTTCTTCCTCTCTTCTCACCTCCCTCCTTCTCCCAGCCATTCCCCAGCCACTTATCTTCACATCACTCTCATTCTCTATGTTTAACAGTTCCTGAAAGTGTTCTCTCAATCTGCTCACTTTTTCTCCCTTCTCCATTAGCAATCTACTATTTTTATCATTCACTCCCCAATGAACTTCTTTATCACCTTGTCTTACTCTATTTACCTCTTTCCAGAACATTTTCTTTCATTCCCTCCACTTTACACTTAAATTCTTTCTCACTCTTACTAATCTTTTCATCTCTCTCTTCCTCTTTACATATAACTCTCTCTTCCATCTCTCAACTTCCTCCCTGCCCCTGCTTCCCATCCACTCTCTACCCTGTATATGCTTTCTTCTTTTGTGCCACAGCTTGTCTAACCTCTTCATTCTACTTTGTTGTTCCTTGCACCCCCATTCATCTTCTCTTCATCCCATGCACCACCTCACAAGCTGCACAGATTTCTTCTGTGAGTATCTTGCACACACCTTCTACCTCCCCCATCTGCTCCAAATTATATTTACCCAATCACTCCTCCACTTTTCTCTTATATTCTTTCTTATTTCCATCCTCTTGCAACCTTTCTACCCTCCTTGTATGGACATCATCCTGTTTTTTGCTCCTTCTATTCCTCCACTGCATTTGAACTATGACTTTCACCACCACCACATGATGGTCAGAAACTCCACTCTTGCATCCATTATACACATCATTCTGTCATCCACACACACATAATCAATCATTACCTTCCATTCATTCAGTTAACCACCCACTCTTCCCATCACTCGCCATGTATACCTGTGGATTGTTTTGTATCTAAAGAGGGTATTGGCTATCAACAATCCCCTCCCTGCGCAAAAATCCAATACAGCACTGCCATTCTCATTCACTTCTGCAGGCACACCCCACTCACCAAATACTCTATCCACCTTCACATTCCCCACTTTTCCATTCATATCTCCAATAAAAAATACTCTCTCATTCCTTTCAAACTTTTCCATGCTCTTCCACATCTGCCCAGAACTCTTCTTTCACTCTACTTGCACAATCTTGCGTTGGTGCATACACTCACACAATTGTCTACATCTTTAGTCCTACCATCACTCTTACCCACACAATCCTTGTGCCAACTGAGCCATACTCTCTTATATTCTCCTTCCAGCTCTTGCACACAAGAATACTGTACATAATCCTTCTCACCTACTCCCACACATATACCTTATCCATACTCCTACTCTGTCACATCCCTGTTTAGTCTCACTTATTCCACATATGACCACTTTTGCACCCTCAAGCACCCAAACAATCTCTCTCACATCATTTGTATGCTGTATGTTCCATGTCGCAGTCCATACCATGTCTTTTGTTCGGTCCTTGGTCGTCACCTGTTCGTCAGTCCTGGTCCGAGTCTTCTTGTTCATATATTTTAGTTAGTTGTCTTCCGAGGAGGAACACTAACTCTCCGGCAACCCACTTGTCGTCACATAGGAAACACGTGTTGGTTGGTTATAAGGTTACTACCCAGTGTTGTAAATGATTTCCTGGTTTAAAGGAAATCATTTGGCCTACCACTCAATGTAAGGAAGACAGAACCACAGGCTAGAAGTCCACAATCTGTTCCTTCAACGAAAAACTAAAAACAAAATAACAGACAGTCAAATTCATGTTCCATACACTTCGAGATGCCTATACAAATTGCATATAAAAGACTGGAGATCATAGGCAGATGAAGACAATTCCAGGGCTGAACTGTTGCATAAAGGAAAGACAGGGAGTAACTAACTGCTAATTCCTACATTAGTGAGAAAGACACAAAAGGGATGAGAGTTTGCTGCTAGATGGGTGTTACATGCCTGCCGCAGTAGTAGAGGGATGCAAACAGACAGTTCAGAGAAGCAAAAATCATTGAAGTGTCAACAGAAATGAGACAGAGATGCAACAGTGCTGTGAAGGGAAAGAGGCTGAAGGGAGCCAGTAAGAGGAAGAAATTTACTGAGATGAAAAGCCTCCGACTCCAACTTGTTGAAAAGAGCTGTACATGGGGAGCCTCCCCACACGAGAATAAAACCACTTTATAAAAGTCAACAACTATGCAGGAGTAAAGAATGCATGGAGTAGGCTTAGCACACCTAATCTCTTGGAAGCAGATTTTACAAGAGAGGTAATATGATCTTCCCAATATCAATGCCATCAGAATGAAACTCCAAGTATGTTCAATGATGATGAAGGATTGAGTTGGATATTGTTAAACATTAGGGGATACTCTTGCAGAAGATTCTGATGGATCAGAAGGTGTAAAAACTGAGTTTCTGATGCATTAAAAACTATATTACTTTTACCCGAGTCAGAGATATGAAACAAGTTAAACATTTGTGAGCCACAGCCTTAACCCTTGTTTGCTGAAATAACAGCTGAGCTGGACACTGCAAGCGAATGGAAAGGTGAAGTGTGGAATCATCAGCATATGAGTGTATCAAGTTAGATGAACTGCTTTGAAGGTCACTGAAGGAAGAGAGTTGGTGACAAAACAAAATCCTGAGAAACACCGCTACTGACAGCTCTTGGAGAAGAACGGTGGCTGTCTAAAACACCAGTTATACAACAACCAGAAAGGAAGCTACAGATGAAGGCATATGGAGAAGGAAAGAAACCATATGAGTGCAGTCTGAAAATGAAAGACTTATGCCAGACTCAATTAAAAGCCTTTGAGATGTCAGGTGCCATGGCAAAGCTTTCACCAAAGTCCCAAAAGGAGGATGACCAGGAATCTGAAAGGAAGGAAAAAAGTGTGCCAGTGGTGGGTCCCTGGCGGAACCCATTCTGGCGATCAGAAAGTAGGTTATGATAGGAGAGCGTTTTTTTTTTTTTTTTTTTTTTTTTTTTTTAAAGGAATATTCAAAAACTTTAAAAATACAGGGTGTTAGAGCAATTGGATGATAATCAGAGGCTGGGAATGGTCACCTTTTTGGGGGGAAAAAGCTGAATAAGAGCAAACTTCCAGCAAGAAGAAAAGGTAAATGTCCATACACAAAGGCAATAGTGTTCACCTAAGCAGATTGTAAGCACAGAAGCACAGATTTTGAGGACAACACGAGGGATCCCATCAGGCCCATATATCTTGTTGGTATTCAGGCAAGTGATGGCAGAAAACACAGTACATCAACTGAAGAAATTTTTAAGTCAGTCATGAGGAAGTAAGAGGGAAACAATGGAGGACCAGCACCAAAATCCTCTAAGGTGGAACTGAATGAGCAAATTTGAGCAGAGTTCCACTTTCTCAGTAGCAGAAACAGCTGAAGAGCCATCATGGCAGAAAAGAGGCAGAAAGGATGATGAAGTTGTTACAAAGGTTTCTGGCAAGGTGCCAAAAAAAGCGGGATGAATTTGAGACAGAGTGTTCAGTGCATTTAGTACAAATGAAATTATTTTAAGCAGAGCAAGGAACAGACTTATCATGGTTCTGGGCAGACAAAGAGATGAGATTCTGGGGTGGGTTGGTTCCAGTACCTTTTGCAGGCCTTCTTGTTGTGGACAGCATTAGAACATCATAATCGTCATCATCTAATCCTGTGTTGCCCCACAACAAGCATAAGAGCCTGGGGCTAAGCAAGATGGTACTGAAATTTAAGATGAGAGTGACCAGCCTCAATCATCCTGAGTGGCATTACATGAGCAATAAACCACAACCACCCCTTGGATATAAACCTGCACAGGTTCAGTCCAACTGGAGCGCCCTGATTACCCACTAAAATACCAGGTGCCATAATTTGATTATATGGTTACCACCCAGCATAGTATATGGTTTCCTGGTGTACAGGAAACAATTTGGTGTGTCACTCAGTGTAGAGTCACCCATGGGCAGAAAGAAGAGGAAAGAATAAAGGAAACAAAGACAGAAGTGGGAGTGCTGAGTCTCCCATAGGCATAAAGAAGAGGAAAGAATGAAGGAAAAAAAGACAGAAGAGGACAAAAAGAAAGAAGGACGGCCGGAAAGGGGAGTCACCCGAGAGCAGCACTACACTGAGTGGGTTGATGGTGAGTGCCCCCACTACCACTAACGGCATTAGAACAACATGATTAAACCAAGTTCCTCCCCCTCCACCCCAAGTCACAGGAATGTCCTATCCTTTCAAAAGACGCAGGAGACTATTGGAACTCAGGATGAGGGATGGGGTGTGATTCAGGCAGTTGAGTTGGTGTAATACTGCCTCCTGTGTCACTGGACCACACGGGATTTATGTCACTAACTACATGGGATTTACTGTAACAAGAAATTCTTCTGCTACTTTCTGGTGAGTTTATTCCCCCTTATGTCTTCTGTTTTATTTTGACCATGCATTCCTCACATGTCTCTCTCCACACACTAGGTTAGGTCTTCCTTGCATCTTTCTGTCTGCCTTCCTAACCTGCCTCACTCTGCCTTCAGATGTCACGTGTATTCTTAATCACAGGCTTAAAATTGTAATATATTATGGCGGGGGAGGAAGCATGTGAAACATTATTCATAATGTCAACTGAAAGAAGAATATACTGTACAATACACTTCACCTCTCAAAGGACCTAAGTTTGTACAAGAGAAAAGAAGGATATATTCAATCCTCAAGTTTGAAAATTCAGCCAAGCAGCATGTTTGTTAACATCCTCTTTGTAATGAAGCTGAATACTGAAGCAGAACTAACAGTTTCATAAGCTTACATTTTTAATATACCGGTATGTTCTCTACTGAGCAAATGAATTAGCATTTATTCTACTGTAACATCACCAATGCAGTGATGATGTGTGTACATAGCATAAAAGTTATACTACTGGGAAAAACATCAACATATGGCAACATACTCTCCACTGAGCAGTGCCAGGTCTGATGCCTATGTACAACCACAAGCAAAATTTCAGTGTCACAACCAGCTGGGTCTATGGCTGAGGTTACATAAACTGTTTTCGTCACATCAATATGAATTACCCAAGATGGTATAAGAATGCAGAATATTCTGATGTTTGGTGAGAACACAAAATATGGAAGACAGTGCTCAATGCTGGGAGAAAACTGTCAGTTAACTTTTGCTCATGGCTGTAAACAAGCAAAAGCATAATAGTGCTTCTCAAATCCTCAAGTGTACATACATAGCTACTCAGTACATTGTTCTACTGATTGTTATATACATATCTGTTGAATATCATCTCTTATGACAGGACTTTAGTGAAATGTGTTCATGTAAAGGTAAATGTGTGTGTGTGTGTGTGTGTGTGTGTGTGTGTGTGTGTAATTCACCGGGTCGGTCAGGATCACTTGATGGTCGTGATAGTCAGCTTTTACCCTCCCGGAAGGGAGCTGAGAGCTCATATAGTCCGATCTAAGGGCAAGGCTGTGACCTTCACACACACACACACCCGTCCCCTTGCTCATGGGGGACAGTAACCACCCACTTCGTCAGTGAAACTTTTCGCAACCTGAGCGAGGCGCGAACTCCCGTCCACCAGTTGGCAAGCGGGAACGTTACCACTGCACCAGCGAGCGGTGTGTGTGTGTGTGTGTGTGTGTGTGTGTGTGTGTGTTTTATGCAGGACAATTTGGTAGCACTGTGATGCTAAACTAGCCGGCACCAGCTCTTTCACCAGTACAATGACATTTTATCATGCTTATTACAGGATTCACTTGTGTTTTCTGTGTTTGAACAGTTATCCAGTACAGTTACAGGGTTATATAGGAAATTAGACCCCATTTGGGGGTGGGGAGGGGTATTACATCAAAATCACCCCCTTGCCAGCATTATGACCAATACGAGAGAGTTTACTGTACTAACTTTTCTTTGTAACGCTTGCTCCATCTCCCTCTGCCCTACCTTCTCCTCAGCAATGCTCGCCTTCTGTGAGGGTGGCTGGCATACGGCTTTCACTGTTCCAGTGGGTCGAGTGATGTAACGCGCAGAAAGGGAGACTCGTTCCAACTCACAGGGGGACATGAGATACAGGGCCTCTCCTCGATTGCTGAATACAACACTGCTGATGCCCCTGTGTGGGAAAGAAACGGATAGTAACTAAAAAGAGAGAGAGAGAGAGAGAGAGAGAGAGAGAGGAATCGAGACAAAATGGATGATCAATAAATTATACATGTATATATGGGATTCATTCCTCTTCACAGGGGGATACCAAATACAGATTTCCTTCAACTACTGAACACTCTGCTGTTGATGAGCCAATGGCAGAGAGAGAAGAGACGTGGTGACTGATGACGATGTGGGAGGGCTGACAAAATGAATGATTAACAATTTCCCGGAACAGCCATGCATAACTACCCAGTTCCCAGGCGAAGGGTGAGTTGCAAACGAGATAAAACTGTGTTGCCTTTGGGGGCTCCATGTATTTACCACTCATGTGCTACAGGAAATATGTATAAAGTGTTTTGTTTGATGTAATATACCACCCATTTTTCATATACAGAAAAATCTCAATATAATGGACTTCAATCGACCGGAATTTGCTTTAATTGGAATCGAGGAGCTACCAGACTAATTCTTATACTGCATATCGGGAAATGTCCGATAAAGCCAGAAGTAGTCCAGACTGTATGACCACTTCAGCTATGTTCACCACAACAAGGTAAATAAAAGACATGTTAATCAATGTAGAGCACAATAATAATATATATATTATACCATTTGACTAGCATAGTGAATGTATAATACAGTACAGTACTGCAAGATAGTGAAAACAGTTTACAAACCGTTGGTGTAATATGGACCAATGTCTGATTCATTGGAAAATGTCCAGGTTAGCAGGGAGAATCCAGATGTCGCTTTCATCGGACTTATGCTTTGTTCAGAAAGGCATAGGCCTCAATTACTCCGTTATAGTGAGGTTTTACTGTACTGTATATATATATATATATATATATATATATACATACATACACACACACACACACACACACACATACTGTGTGTAGTAATACCTCAATATACATTACCTCTAGATGTGATACCCCAGCTTAACCCTTTAAACGCGGATTTTGCGACGATCGCCAAAAAGGACATAACGGTGGATTGTCGCGTTTGCGATTTGAGTTAATTTTGAATAAACGCGGGCAAGGAGGTTCCAGCTGGTATCGTCTATCAGTACCGCCACCCTTTAGCTACAATTAGCATACTTGACCTTTGTACTACTGACCTCCGTTGTTGCCAAGTATCGCGTTTTTTCCACACACCCCCACCACGGCACGGCCAGCCTGGCTGTGATATATGGCAGCGCGCTGACTGCTCAGAAATGTCAATCTGCGCCCTCCTCTCACAAGCAGTTTATGCTAATTGGAAACGCTTGTTTCCCCAGTTGTACAGAATGACCAGAAAGGAAGCTAGAGATGAAGGCACAGATAGAAGGATAGAAACCGTAAGAGAGCAGTTTGGAAATTAAAGATTTATGCCAGACTCGATCGAAAGCCTTTGAGATGTCAAGTGCAATGGCAAAGCTTTCGCCAAAGTCCTGAAAGGAGGATGACCAGAGTCTGAAAGGTAGGTGAGAAAATCGCCTGTGGAGCGTCCCTGACGGAACCCATACTGACGATCAGAAAGAAGGTTGTGATAGGAAAGATGCTTTAAAATTTTTCTGTTAAGAATTGACTCGAAAACTTTTGAGATACAGGACGTTAAAGCAATTGGATGACAGTTAGAGGGTTGGGAATGGTCACCCTTCTTTGGGACTGGCTGATTGAGAGCCAACTTCCAGCAAGAAGGAAAGGTACAAGTTGACAGACAAAGGTGAAAGAGTTTGCCTAGACAGGGAGTAAGCACAAAAGCACAGTTCTTGAGAACAACAGGAGGGACTCCATCAGGCCCATATGCCTTGTTAGTACTGAGGCCAGTGATGGCAGAAAATACATCAGCTGAAGAAATTTTAATGTTAGCCATGAGGAAGTCAGAGGGGGGAAGTGAGGGAGGAACAGCACCGGAATCGTCTAAGGTGGAGTTGGAGGAGAAAGTCTGAGCGAAGAGATCTGCTTTATCAGTAGAAGAAATAGCTACAGAGCCATCAGAGTAGAAAAGAGGAGGGAAGGATGATGAGGTAAAGTTATTAGAAAGGTTTTTGGCAAGATGCCAGAAGGAGTGGGAAGAGTTTGAGTTAGAGAGTTGAGAGCATTTTGTACGTACCAAAAATCATATGCGAAATTTGAAAAATGCGCAAATGACGGACCTAACAATTGCAATATGTATGGGTATGTTGTCGAGACTGAGTGTGACAAAACATTGCAATGTACCCATACATTACTGAGACGTGGCGGGTCAAAATCTGGAAAGTGAAAAGAAGACTTAAGCTGAATAATGGTAAGGCAGAAATCATCCTTATTCAAAGAGATAGGAGGAGTTGTGTCACTGGTAATGGCCTGACTGAAGAATGATGAGTCACAACTTCTGTCCAGAACATAGATGTATATCATAAAAAACTTATTAATCAAGCTGTTACAGGTTCTAATATGCATATCAAAAACCTGTATTTTGTAAGACTGCTGCTTGATAGACGTTGTCTCTTAACACCGGTGCTTGCCGTAATCTTCTCTCTTGCTGACTATTGTTAATGATATTGGGCTGGTCTCCTGAATAACCTATTAAAGAAGGTTTAACCTGTTGAATAGAACACCGAGGTTTATCTTTGGCCTCCCCCCAAGAACCCTAACCACCTCATCTCTTGCATCAGCTGCCAGTAAGGGCTAGGATTGAATTTAAATTGTCATTACTTTCAAGGTTCTTAAGTTCAGCAAACCTAATATTTTTGCTGAAATATTTAAACTTCATTCAACACACACAGGTGTGATGTTAAGAAGTGAAGACAATTAAACCTCGATAAGCCTCCAGCTGCTCGTCAGTTGTCTTTCTCTCATCAATCTTTCTCCTATTCAGCCCCTAGGTTGTATAATAAACTGCCATTCTTCATGAAGCAAGTGACTTCTGTTAAATCTATTAAAGGGCAGGTCAAAGCCTTTCTCTTTTCAAGAAGCTATGACACAAGGAGAGGTGTTGTGACAGATGATTATGGGGTTAAATTTCTCCAACTTTTTTGCTGATAAAGTCTGTATTGTATATGAAAGCTCTAACAATTCTTGCAATTGTAAAAGTGTAAATAGTGTCTTTTTTTTTTTTTTTTTTTTTTTTTTTTAAACGCCAAGTCCCCCTTTTTTGGATAAGGGCTAAGGCGTTGCCCCTGGGTAGAGGACTTTGGTTTGGAGCGTGTAGCATTTTATGACCGGATGCCCTTCCTGATGTCTACCAATGACTCTTGGGTGGATTCGATCCTCCGACCCTTCGGTCAGAGCGGAGCGCTTTAACCAACTGAGCCACGGCTGCACTAGTGAATGCCTTAGGGCAAAATGATGCCTCTGAGAAACAAAAGACCATATTATTATTATTATTATTATTATTAAATGCACATAACTGTCATAGAAATGGTATGACACACCTACCCTTGAAATTTTTCTCTACTTGCCGTAGTTATGGATTTACTGCTGTTAGGAATTTATGATTTGGCAGAACTCACTCCTGTCAAAGTCTCAGTGAGTTGCCAGTTTGCCCAATAAACCATAACCTAAGCTTGACAAGCTACTTTTGACAACTTATTTCATCTTTCACTCTTTTCCATAAGCCACTGTCAGACTTGCATTTTATTTAAACATCAAAAACCATTTTTTCTAGACATGTCTAAGCCCTCCTGTGGTGATAACACATGGTACATGGATCAGGAATTGAACTGCATCATTAAATAATATCTTAATGCCACAAAAATGTGGTCATACACTGCCAAAAAATGTTAAAACCTGCATACTACCTGCATACTGGACCATAATATGCTTGGGGGAAAAAAAAAATCAACTTAAAAGGCAGAGAAGGCCCACCTCCTCCATATTCAGTGTTAGTTGGCTAACTAACAGACAGCAAGCACCCCTTGGTATGACTAGGGAGAAGCCTCTGATGCAGGCCCCCTCAATTCAAGGCACTTGACCAGCAACAGGTGAACCCCAAGGGACACTGGGAACTAATGAGTAAGCTGTGAGTGCCCAATGCAAAGTCATGCACGACAACAAGGCAACAGCCACTGCCACTTCTCTCCCTATTCCCTCTCTACAGTATAATCTCTCCTTCTCTGTCTAAAGACCACCCTAGATGCCTCTGTGTGAGACGAAACAAATGATGACTGAGAAAGGATTGGCTATAGGACATGGTGCAAGCCCATAAATAGACAGTAAATAAAAATACTTTGCATTTAATTATAGCTAATCTCACACAGTATTACCCTCTTACAGGTGTGAAGGCCCAAGACTAGTCTACATCATTCAGAACATTTAAGGATAGATAACTAGTCTACTCCTCTTGGTGGCATTACACAGCTGAAAAAATTTTCAGACACTGCTTGGAGATCTAACCCATGCACATGAGGAAGCTGTCACTTCAAATGGAGCTCAAAGTAAACAAATGCTAATACAAAATTCTCTAACCTACTTACGTAATGTCCTCTTTCTTCAGGTATGGTTCTAGGATCTGCCTGCGACAGTCTGGTAGCGAGAAGACTGAGAACTCTCCCATATTGGTGATGACAAGGAAGCTGGGTTCACGGTAGGTAGAGTCCACGGAAGATACAAAGTCTGCATAGTCGATCTTGCGTACACGAGATCCTTCATGAGCTGTAAGCTTGAACTTGCAGAATGGCTTCAACTGTGGCAATGTGAACACCTGCCACAAAAAAGCATTTTAAAAAATAGTAATCTGCATTGTGTTAAGTATTAAGTACATCTGTTGTGTCATTTTAACCCAATGCAATACTGTACATGGCTATTATACCTGTATGCTCATACCGGGTACGTTCCTGATTACAAAAATGTAATGGATATTACTGGAGTGGTCACTGACCTTTTTTTTTTTTTTTTTTTTTTTTTTTTTTTTTTTTTTTTTTAACCAGCATAAACATTCTTTCATTGATTTTGCAATACAAAAGCTTTCTTTTTTTTTCTGGATACTACCAGATGATTTTTCCCAGCAATAGGTAACTCCTTGCAGTCAAAGGGTTAACTGAAATATGGCTGATACAATGCACTATCTATCTATCACTAAATATACTGGCTGACACAATATCCTGTTATTTCATTCGAGTTGGTAGAGATACACTCTGCAAATCTTAAACACAACTCAAAGTGCAAATGATACAGGGAAGTACTTGATAAAACTAAATATTAATTTCAGGTACTACCATCACATCAAATCATCATCATCCTAACCGAATTTCCCATGGACACATGGAGTTAGGAGCTCTGGAACAAGGTTCTTTTATTTCTCTGGGGTCATGAATCACATGAGAAGGGAAGCCCAAAGTACAATCTTGCCCTTTGTGTGCTGTAGAAGATACGAGGCTAGTTGCAAACTTGAACATAAGAGCTGAAAGTAAACTATTAAAACAATGAAGATTAATGCATATTTAGTATTATGCAAGAGAATGTCCAACTACAGCAATTTCAGAGTGATGAAATTTCTATAAAACAAGTAAAAAGAAAATGGTGTTTCATGGGAATTTGAATATGTTGTCAGGGAAACTGGTCATACAGTAAATATGTTCTAAATTTTTTGCAACATGAATTTTAGTTAAGAATTTTAATACCACCTATGACTTCAGCTTTCCTAATTAAACTGACATAAATCTTTCAACTATAGTACCTGTACTCACCTTGGGCCACAACTATGTGGCCATGCTAGGCTCCCTTGCACTGATTTTTCATCAGTTTATTTCTTCATATGGCCTGTTAGTCACTTTAACACATGAGGTCTCATCTTATGTGAATAAAGCTGTCTGGCAGTAAATATAATACAGTAAAAACAAAATAATCTTACTGAAAACTTAATGGAGACAGTTTCTTAACCTCTCACTACATGAGGTCTCCTGAATAAAAATGTCTGCTAGTTTCAAGATTATATACAGTACGAAACACATGATTTGGCTTCAGTAGTTAATATCATCAATGGATATTAATGCAAACTATACTGATATTAATAAAGAAATATAAATGGTACACATGTGAAAATTTAGGTTTAATATAAAAAATAAGTTCCAGAGGAAGAGAAAACCTATATTTTCACATGTGTACTAATAGAAATAGTACACATGTGAAAATTTATGTTTAACATAAAAAAATAAGTTCCAGGGAAGAGAAACAGTGCCACCTGAACCTGTGACAGTACAGCCTCTTGACCCAACTCTCACTGCCAGAAAAACCTGATCACTAATTAACTACAGTGAAATACTTGTACTGACAAATGTCAGTCTCATAATTCACTCTTGGTGATCACTTCAAATACACCTCCAAGCAGCTTCAATATCCTCACTCATCAATACCTGGGGCTGGCATTATCTCCCCCTCACCAATATGCACACACAGACACACAGACACACACACACACACACAGCTGTCTTTCTGCTACAGAAGTCAATGCATGCTATACCCACATGGTTTGTGTGTTTCTCAGTGTCTATCATGCCAATGTGTGTCACTATGGACACACAGTCAGTATGTCAAGTCCGGGATTGCAGGGAGAACACGGTTTTAGTTGTGCTTCCAAAATACAAACACACACACACACACACACACACACACACACACACACACACACACACACAGAGTGGAAAGTAAACTAAACAAGCATGAATCAAAATCAAGGATCCAAGTTGAACACAATAAGAAAATCAAGGAGCAACACATGTGGTGGAAGAAAATTCAAGAGGAAGGAAATAAATTTGAATAAGATTACAGAACAACAAAGCAAGGAAAAGGTGGAAAAGGAAGTGCTTAGGGTACTAAGAAGTAGAGAATCTTTAGTTAGGGATGTAGCAGACGAAAAAATGCGTGATCATTTCAGGAGTAAAAGAAAAACGTATAACAGAAAGCTCAGAGGGGGAAAGAGAAGAACTGAGTAAGGCTAAAGAGACAGAATCAATGGTTATGGAGGGTAACAATGAAGCTCAGGAAGAGACTGAGGAAGAGTTTCAGTCACGAAAGTATGAGGATGAAGGGGTGAGGCCACTTAAAGTATGTCTCAAGCAATGGTAAATGAAATCTTCTACAGAACATAGAAATTATCAGACAAAGAGGAGTTCAAGAATGTTTGGATAAGGAGAGATCCAAATGAGGAAGAACGTGCAAAAATAATGGAGCTAGTAAAGGAAGCAAAGGCAAAAAAACAAACAGAGAATGGAGGAAGAGAAGACAGTGTTCTACTGGAGAGTTATGGATCTGAAATTAAGCAAGTGGTACCGACAGAGGGAGGGAGAGAAGGGGGACTAAAGAACTACGAAAAAAGTTGGAGAGTGGCATATACTAATGTTCATGGTTTAATATCGGCAAGATTAGAAATCAACGATTACTTGAGGGTACATGAACCAAATACAGGTATTATGTGCTTTGTAGAGACCAAGTTAAGAAAGGATACTGATATCCATATGAGAGATGGTAAATACAAACTGTGGAGAAGAGACAGAAAAGAAAAAATGGGAGGAGTGATGACGGCAGTGAAGATCAACATCAATGTGGATAATGTGGAACTGGGAGACGGTAGGGCTAAAGTGATAAATATGAAATTAGAAACTGGAGAGAATGGCAAGAGAGACATGGCAGTGGTATATGTTCCCCCTAAGACAAGGATTTGGAATGACGATGAATACCAGGATGTCAGACATGGTTAGTTATCAACAGAAAGTGACTAAGAAAAGCAACAACATAATTTTGATGGGTGATTTTACTTGTAAAGAGGTAAACTGGGAAGAATGGGACTCAGGAGACAGTGAAGATTCATGGGGCACTATACAGTTAAATATAGCAATGAATAATATAATGACCCAATGGGTCAAAGAAGAGACAAGATTCAGATGACATGCCAGCAAGACTAGATTTACTGCTAACCAAAGAACGTAACGTAACTGAATCTTTGAAATATCTGTGTCCTGTAGGAAAAAGTGATCATGTGGTCATTGAGTTCCAGATGATACAAGGGAATGTGGTGCCAAGAGATGAGCTTTATAGGCAGGGAAGATACATCTTTGGAAAAGCAAACTTTACAGGACTGGGGAAATCTTTCAAAAACGTGGATTGGAGAAAATTCTGAGAAACAAGAGAGATGCAGAGGAAGTGGGATATCTTTCTAGACCTCTATAAATCAGGAGTGGATAAATATGTTCCAAGAATGGGTGAGAAAGAAAACAAGATGAAGGATTAGTTTAACAGAAGGTGCATGATAGCAAAAAAAGAATGAGGGACATGGCATGGAACAACTGGAGAAAGAGAGGTAATAGAGCAAAGGAAGAACATAGAACTAGAAATGAATATACAAGAATACACAGAGAGGAACCAAGGAACTTTGCAAAAGGTATAATTGACAAATGTAAGGAAGAACCAAAATTGTTTTATAGGTTTGTTAATGGCAAATTCAAAAAAGGAAGGAATCACCAAACTGAATGTAGAAGGAGAGGTCCATAAAGATGCAGCACTGCAAGCTGAAATAATGAACAAATGTTTCCAATCAGTTTTCACTAAAGGGAGGAATTTTGTGGAGGGGGAAGGAGTGACTAGAAATATAGTGATAAAAGATATAAAAGTGGAAGCATGGGAAGTGTATAAATTACTGGAAACTCAAGACGTAAGGAAAGCCCCAAGACTGGATGGATCTCTACTTGGGTACTGAAAGAATGCAGAGAACAACTGACAGGATAAGATTCACAGTTTAATTGTGTGTTCTCTATGAAGGGAAAGTGCTTCAGGAATGGAAGAGGGCCAATGTGATACCAATTTATATGGGAGGAAACAAGGAAGAACCCCTGAATTACAGACCAGTGTCCCTGACCAGCAGTGTCATAAAATTGTGCATGAGAATGCTGAAAGATAGATGGATAAAATATCTGGAGGAAATGAACATTTTGGCTGAAAGTCAGTTTGGATTCAGAAGTGCAAGGTCATGTGTTTCCAATTTGTTGTTCTTTTACTCAAAAACAATTGACGTGTTACAGGAAAGAGGCAGATGGGTGGATTGTGTGTATTTAGATTTGGAGAAAGCCTTTGACAAGGTACCCCACAAGTGACTAATGTGGAAACTGGAGGGTGGAGTCAAAGGCTTTTCGTCTCATTAACTCTCCTCCTCTTACTGGCTCCCTTCAACCTTTGTCTCTTTGCTGCACTGTTGCATCTTTATATCTTTTCTATCGCTACTTCAATGGTCACTGCTCCTCTGAACTGTCAGCTTGCATTCCTCCACCTCTACGATGGGTGCGTAGCACCTGTCTAGCAGCAAACTCTCATTCCTTTTCTGTCCAACTCTCTAATGCAGGAGTTAACCATTACTCCAAGTCCTTCATTTATGCAACAGGTCAACTCTGGAACTGTCTCCCTCTGTCTGTATTTCCTGCAAGCTATGATCTCCAGTCTTTCAAACGCAGTGTGTCCAGGCACCTCGAAATGATTGGATCTTGAATCTGGCTCTCTCTTGTATTTTGTTTTTCTCTTGGAAGGAACAGTTATTGCGGGCCCAAGGGCATTGGTTCCTTCTTTCTAGAAAAAATAGGACTGAAAAGAAAGCTTCTGGAGTGGATGAGAGACTTCTTGAGATACAGACAAATGAGGACAGTAATAAAGGACAAGATGTCTGGATGGAAGGAAGTAACAAGTGAAGTCCCACAGGGGTCGGTGTTAGTGCCAGTAATGTTCCTGATTTAGGTAAACAATATGATAGATGAAATGAACAGTCATGCAAGTCTGTCTGCTGATGATGAATAGATTCTACGGAGAGTAGAAGTTGAGGAAGACTGTAAAATGCTGCAGGAAGACCTGGATAGGATTCATAATTGGAGCTGGATGTGGGAAATGAAATTCAGTGCAAAAAATGATGAGTTTTCCGTGAATGTTGGTGTGCATCAGGGGTCAGTTTTGAGTCCCATGTTGTTTATCATGATACTTGAAGCCCTTTCATGTGACTTTAGAAACGGACTCCCGTGGGAGTTGTTGTATGCTGATGATTTGGTATTGATTGCAGAGAGCGAAAGGGAGGCGAAGGAAAGGTTTAGGAAGTGAAGAGATGATATGGGGCACAAGGGCTTAAGGGTAAATGCAGATAACACAAAAGTGATGATATCTAGGGTTGGTGGCAGTACTGTCAAAGACAAGGGAGAGTGGCCATGTGCAGTTTACCACAAGGGCGTGGGAAGTGATTCCATCTTGTGCGGTGTTTGTGATAAATGGGTGCATAAGAGATGTAGTGGTATCAGAAGTAGACTGTGAGATAATGCTGATTTTATGTGTACAGCGTGTCGGGGAGAGCAGGCGGAGATTGTCAGATGTGAACGGATTGAACTTGCTGGTGAATCTCTTGAATGTGTGGAAGAGTTTTGTTATTTGGGAGACATGTTGTGTGCTGGAGGTGGGGCTGGAGCTAGCTCTGTGGCTAGGGTAAGAAGTGGTTGGAAGAAGTTCAGGGAGCTCTTGCCTCTCCTGACACTGAGAGGACTCTCCCTACGTGCCAAGGGTATTTGTATGCAGCATGTATTAGGAGTGTAATGCTGTATGGTAGTGAGACCTGGGCAGTGAAGGAGGAGAATATTCGTCGGCTCAGACGTACAGAAATGACAATGATTAGGTGGATATGTAGTGCATCCCTGCATCCAAGGTCTGGGGGGGCTGGGTTTACGATGGAAGAGTCGAGAGGAAGGATGGGACTGGAGTGTACTGGTGTTGTGATGAGGAGAGGTAGATTGAGATGGTTTGGACATGTGGAGAGGATGGGGGATGATAACTGGGTAAGCAAGGCAAGAAGTGTTAATACTGGGGGTAGGGTTATGACGGGTAGACCGAGAAAGACATGAGACGAGGTCATTAAGTGTGACCTCAGGGTTAAGGGACTGAACAGGGAGGCTGCAATGGATCGTGCAGCATGGACAGCCGCCATTAGGTGACCAAGGCTGATACATGCAAGCATGTTGGAGCCTTAAAAATGAAATGATGAAATGAAACTGCTCAACACTGTAAAGTCCCATGTGGTCTAATGGCGAGGTACTGCGGTTTATTCACTGTTTATTCACAAAAAACGGTCAAGTGAGGCATCGATTACGATGGACATCTTCCCTGAACGAAGATTAGGCAGTAACTGGGAACAGGGTTGTCAGATCTGAACTCGGCCACATTACCAAACTCCTCAATTTTCTTTACAAAATTCTTAAAGGAAGAATTTATTCTTCACTAATTATATATACAAGTGGAAATACATGTAATCACTCTCCTTATAATTAACAGTACACTCAACCCCCTGCTATCACGCGTTCAGCTATCACGCACACATCAAATGCACAACCATACATGCTATCACGCACCCCAAGACCGCTATCACGCGTCGAGTTTGAAGACAGACTAAGCAAAACTTATTCACACGGCAATTCATACGAGGTTTGCAGAGGATACGACGGTTGATCGGAAAGGTAACGTGGTAAAATTCCCGATTATAGCACGGGCATTTGGAATGCATCTGAACGGATTCCTGCCGAGGATACGACGGGCAAAACAGTGACCAAAACCCATTCGGCTCGAAAGAATATATCGTACTACAGCATTGAAATTTAGCCTAACGCTGAATACTTATTAATATTGTATTTTAGAATAAATATCAATCATTTTGAAACCCTTATAAAGAGTTAATACTTCTTATGCCGAAAAAACTGTGATGTCGATACAGTAATCACGTGTTTACAACTGAGACCGGGCTCTGACGACAGTGTGAGGAACGTGTGTGATAGCGTCCAAGTTTTGTTCCACTTAAATGTTCCTCAGCCATTCCTGATATAAGGTACCATGTGATACCCCCTTTAGCTGTGGACACTAAAGAAATGGAGACAGCCAAAGAGATCTGGCGGCAACTAAGCCACTCCCAAGCCTCGGAACCCATCAAACCACCCAAGCCGTAATCCTTATAAAAGTTTGATGGCCTTTTATGTTGTTTATTTATTCATTATACTGTTATTATTAATATAATAATGCTTTATTTCATGTTAGAGGAGAGATTGGGAGTATCACTCTGACTGGCTGGTGGTACAGCTTACTCCCTACTAAGTTACAAGTCTAATGGATTCTTGTAATCCAGGAGACCATTTACTGTACAATTCTGGGTGGTAACCACATAACCCAATAACAGGGTGATTTGATGCCTACTATGGTGCCCCTCTTAACTAGGTAAAGAAGCAAATGCGGCATTCATCCAGGAACCACACTTCCCTGCATCTCACTTCCGCAAGTGAACAACAATTCACTCCACAGAATGGCCACAAAGAGGCAGTTGCTTCATGAGGTTGCTGGGTCTGCTTGGCCAGGCAGATTGGGGTTACTTAACATAACCAACTTACTTTCATTAACAAATCTGAACATAATCAAATTCCCACAACAAAACATCCCCCCTAAAAAAAAAAAAAAAAAAAAAAAAAAAAAAAAAGTCACTAACCCCTCACATTCATTCATCAGTTAGTCCAGTGCTGCCCCATGAGGAGTGTAAGAGCCCAGGGCTCAACAAGTTAGTCCTGACATCAAGATGAGAGTGACCACCCTCATTCATCCCTGAGTGGATCAGCCCCTTCCATGTACATCTCAACTCTGTCTTCCTTAATGTACTCCTCCATTAACTGCCTTCCTTCATGAGTACTTCCACTCCAAACCATCTTCCCTTACTCTTCTTTCTCGCCTCATTATGAATGTCCCTTTCACTTTATTTACAAACTCACCTTGCCAGCCTCCACTCCAAGCCACTCTCCTTCACATGCCCTTCATTTCTATCTAATTTCCAAGCAGTCTACCTTAGAACTGTAGACCCTACTCACCTTGAACTGTTCTTCTGAGCAGATGAGGACGCGGTGGGGCAGGGCAGGGCTCGGGGGTGGGGCAGCTTCTTTCTTGACTGCCATTGGGGCAGGGAATGGTCTGCTAGCACCATCCAGGATACAGATGCTGATGACTGGTGCTCCGTGCTTTAAGTGGATCTCTTTGCCCAACTGCACTGTTAGTGGCACCTCTGATCGCTTCTCTGAGAGTGGCACAGCAATGGTGAACACGTAGATGGCGCCACTGTTAGTTCCCGCCCACAAAGTGGCAGACATATTCTGGGCTGCAGTGGACACAAGAAAGTATTAAGGAAAAGTGCTGATTAACTTGCAGCAAAACAGTGTTTTTTTTTTCAAATTCCATACATCTCATGTGCTGACAAGGCATGTCTTCATGCAGTGGTACTGATATAACTGGGCAGTTATACTATCCGGTTATATTGGTGTCCTTCAACTCCCTGTCCCTTAAAAGGAGGACGGTGGATAGCAGGAGTGGCATAAAATCAAGCCAGTCATCCACTATGTTCATGTTCTGAAGAGCATGATACCACAGCAACAACAGTACACAGCTCAGCTATAATGATTTATGAGTTACAGTGCCTTCTACAGTCACAGATCCCACAAGTAATGGCGATATTCCAGAGATTCAAACACCCTTAGCTGAGCACCTTGCTGTACCATATTTAACTCTGTACAAGAAAACTCCAGTAAAAGACAATCTGATAAATGATGTTTTGCACCTGCAATAATTAAAAACAAGGAAACTTGCCCAAATTACAATGAAAGTTTGTCCCACATTTGAGACAACTGGAAAAATATATATTTCCAGCAGAGTAAAATCTCTTACTGAAGTAAATCCCACCATATAGCTAATAATGCACCACTGTGACCAGACAGGCGAGTGAAAATGTGTCAAAATACTGTGGCTGGCAGTGTAGTAGGTCCTTTGAATGCATCAGCTACTATGGTAATGGTGTGCCTCACAATGACCAGCCCCTCACATGCCAAAAACTCTGAAATGTACTGTAGTAATGTTTTATGCAATCCACTCTCATTCACATCCATGATGAAGATAAGAATCTGATTCAAATGGTGTGATAATTCTGAATATACTGAAGTGCTGATAAATTACTTTTGGGTAAATTTAGCTAAAATAACATGAAGAGCTGCTAGTACTTATGAGAAATGTCATTTATAAGGACAGAAACTGGGGTCAGGAATGGTTATTATGAAAATTTCACATTTGCATCATTCATCATCATCATTCATTCATCATTCAATCCCATACTGTCCAATGAGGAGCATAGGAGCCAAGGACTAGGCAAGTTGGTCCTGACATTTAAGATGAGAGTAACTAGCCACACTCATCCCTGAGTGGCATTACGTGAGCAATAAACCCCAACCATCCCTTGGATATGAACCCTCACCAGCTCAATCCGATTGGAGCGCTGTAATTACCCACTAAACCACCAGGTGCCAAAATTTGGTTATATGGTTACCACCCAGCATAGTAATTGGTTTCTTGGTGTACAGGAAACAATTTGGCTTGTCACTCAGTGTAGAGTCACCCACAGGCAGAAGGAAGAGGAAAGAATGAAGAAAAGAGAGACAGAAGAAGGAGTGTAAAATCACAAGAAGGCAGAAGGACAAGGAAAGAATGAAGGAAAGAAAGACAGGAGATGGAAGGAAAGGATGATGAGGAGAGGAAAGGGCAGACACCTGAGAGCAGCAATACATCGAGTGAGTGGACGGTGAGCGCCCCACCTACCACCATAAACTGCACAGATAAAAATTTATGGTTAAGAATGTTGCCTCATCAGCAATGAGAAGTATGTGAGAAAAAGGTCATACGGTTCATGATACTGCGGTGGTTTGGTGGTCTAATTAACAGTGACAAAGGAGGTTTCACTGAATATCTTTTAATAAACTGAGAGCAATTCTATTACCAATGTTGCTTTCATGCCTTTCTGTGGGGGTTATGCAGTTTGCTGCAGAGTGTCAAGAGGTGGGCCAGAATGCATCCCTCTGCTTTCTTAAGAATTTCATGAGGAAAACTGCTTCAATATACAGTAGATGATTCAAAATATGATGAATCTCAGGGGTATGCCTCCTCAGTATACATTATACATCTTTCTGGCTTTTGATCGTCTGGCATAAATCTAATTTCCAAACTGCCCTCTTGTGATTTCTATCGTTCTATCTGTGCCTAAATCTCTAGCTTCCTTTCTGGCCATTCTTTAGCTGCTGCTTGTAGACAGTCACCATTCTTCTCCCAGAGCTATCAACAGTGATGTTCCTCAGGGCTTTGTCCTATCACCAACTCTCTTCCTTCTATTTATCAATGATCTAAGGTGTACATCTAACCCTATTCATTCATATGCAAATGACTCCATCTTTCACCTTTCCATTCACTTCTCGTGGTATCCATCACAGGCTATGGCACATCTAATGTCTGACTTGGTTCATATCTCTCATTGGGGTAAAAGTAACCTTGTTTATAATGTATAAAACACTCAGTTCTTATATCTTTCAATCCAACAAAATCTTCTGCAGGAATACAGTAAAACCTCGATATAATGGACTTCAATAGACCGGAATTCGCTTTTATCAGACTTCAGGAGCTACCGGACTAAACTCCTATATATCAGAAAAAGTCTGATAAAGCCAGAAGCAGTCCAGACTGCCTGACCATTTCAGCTGTGTTCACCACAATAAGGTAAATAAGATATGTTTATCAGTGTACAGTACAGTATTATTATATATATTATACCATTTGATTAATGTAGTGAAGTTATAACACAGTAAACTCTCGCAATAGTAGTCAAAACAGTTTAAAAACCGTTCATGTGATCTGGACTAATGTCTGATATATCAGAAAAAGTCCGGATTAGCAGGGGGAAGTCCAGATGTGGCTTTTATCGGAATTTCTCATTTTTCGGAATGGTTTGGGCCCCAATTAGTCCATTATAGTGAGGACTTACTGTATCCTCAAATTTTTAACAATATCCAACTCAATCCTGCATCATCTTTAAACATACTCTCATGTGAAGGAGGCTCCCCACATAGAGCTCTTTTCAACAAGGTGGAGTCTCTTTATCTCTCCTCTCTTACTGGCTCCCTTCAACCTCTGTCTCTTTGCTGCACTGTTGCATCTTTATCTCTTGTTTATCGTTATGTTAATGGTCACTGTTCCTCTGAACTGTCTCTTTGCATCCCTTCACCACTGTGGTGTCTGCATAACGTCCAACTAGCAACAAATTCCCATCCCTTTTCTGTCCAGCTCTCTAATGCAAGAGTTAACCATTACTCTCAGTCCTTCATGTATGCAACAGGACAACTCATAATCTGCCTCCCTCTGTCTGTATTTCCTACTGCCCATGAACTCCAGTCCTTCATATGCAGTATGTCCTGGCATCTCAAAAGGAGCAGATCTTGAATTTGGCTCTCTGTTTTCTTGTTTTTGTTTTTTCTTGGAGGGAGCAATCTTGTGGCCTTCTGGCCTTCAGTTCCTTCTTCCTTTGATTTAAAAAAAAAAATAATAATAATATTCCTGTACCTAAAACAATACAATGCATAGCTTATGATAGGTTTAAGATAACAGAAGTATTTAACCATAGTGATTACTATGAACAATAACTATTTAAAACTAAGAAGTTAGTAACAACACCCCAAACTTTGCTAAATTAAAACTAGATCATTATCTAATAGCTATGTAAACATTATATTGTAATTACAGTATTTGCACTGGAATAAGGTAACATCAAAGATAGCCATGAATACCAGCACAATCCTACTTCAATATAACAGGGAAATGATAATGGAAAATAGTAGTGCACACTCTGGATGGTGGGAATACAGTAACTGGCATATGGCAAAACCAGTACTGCAGTAAGCAATGACAAGAAACTAATGACAAAAATGTGACAATACAATTAGTGTCTACTTTAAAGCTATTTTTGAGTCAAGTTTCTGATGAATTATAATGACACACTTTAATGTGGAATTCCCAAAGATTCAATTATTCACTGAGTTGCTCTGATGTCAGAAATGATTTTTAAATATTAATCCCTTGATCATAAACCACAAGCACATGAAGTATATCCTTATGTTTCCTTATACTGTGTAGCTCTTAATCCTGAACCCCAAGGCACATTCACAGATGTATGTACTTTTCTTTTAATTTTTCCATATTTTTCAACTTTATCATACCGCTGCTCCTGTGTCATCCCAATCATGGCTGACTTGACCAGTAATAATAATAATAATAATAATAATAATCTGGCCTTTTGTTTCTCAATAGTGGCAGTTCTTCCTTAGGGAATTCACTAGCGCTCGACATCCATACATTATTTTTTTACAAGTACAAGAATTGTGACATTTCTTGTATATAATACAAGCTACATCATATATATTCATGAAAGTGGCAATAATTAAACCCTATAATCATCCGTCATAGTACCTCTCTCAAGGTCATACCATTTTGAAAAAAGAAAGGGTTTCAGCTGTCTCTTAAAGGATTCAACAGTAGCGAGTTGTCATATGGACAATGGCAATCTGTTATATAATCTAGGGGCTCTATACACAAAAGAACGATCAGAGAAAGATGACTGGTGGATGGCTCCTGGCTCATCAAGATGCAAAGAATCATCTTCACTGCGTAACATCACCGGGCGTGCTGATGGGAGTTTTAACAATTCAGCAAGATACTTCGGTTCACCAAACTTAAGAACATTAAATGTAATAAGACACAGTTTAAATTCAATTCTAGCCTTTACTGGTAACCAATGCAACTCAATCAGAAACGGGGTAGTTGAGGTTCTCAGGGGGAGACCAAAGATAAGCCGTGCTGCCCAGTTCAACACAGACTGAACTTTTGTTAGTATATTATATGGAAGACCAACCCACAGTGAATTACAATAATCAACACGAGACAAGACCACTGCATGGACCAATGTTAAGAGGCACCGTCTATTCAGGAATTTTCTCACAGAGTACAGATTTCTGATATGCAAGTTACACCCTCTCACAATCTGATTAATATGTTCTTTGTAATTTAACTTAGAATTAAAATAAACATCCAGATTTCAAACAGAACTGACTGGGTGAAGCTGTGACATGCCAATGTTCAACGCCAGGGCATTGTCAGTGTTATCACCCCTTCTGTTTCCTCTGATGATGATCTCAGTTTTACCATCATTCAGCTTAAGTTTCCTCTTAGCCATCCAAATCTTAATATCAGACATTAGAGGTTCAAACTTTGTCTTAGTATCGTTGATATTTGACATCTTAACATAGAGCTGGGTGTCATCAGCATAAAAATGATAGGACACATCATGAGCATCAAGTAGAGACGATAAACTACTTGTGCAGATAGTAAATAGAATTGGACCCAAAACTGATCCTTGAGGGACTTCAAATAGAAGGGGGGCAGAATCAGAGCTAGTGTAATCAACAACCACTCTCTGAGATCTGTCCGATATACGACTTAAGGAGCACGAGGACACTATCACGAACGCCATAAAAATACAGATCGTCCAACAATAGTTTATGATCTACTGTATCAAAAGCTGCAGACAGATCCAACAGAACTAAGAGAGACGACATCCCACTAGAAGTGTTTGCCACCAAGTCACTCTGAATCCTTGTTAGTGCAGTTTCAGTTGAATGGTATTTTCTGTATGCTGATTGAACAACAGCAACAACTCTGTTGTGTTCCAGTAGAGGTACGAGTTGATCATGTATGGCCTGCTCAATAATCTTGGATAAAAAAAGACAGGTTAGAGATGGGACGATAATTTGTCATGCTCTCGACATCAAGGCCAGGTTTCTTAATTAGGGGCCTAAGCAATGCACGTTTCTCAGACTGCACAAAATTACTTTCTAAGAAGCATCTATTTATTATGTTGCAGATAAAGTCTGCAGCGTGCCCATACACATCAAGCAGCTGTGACATGTTACATGGATCGAGTGAGCAAAATGTTTTATAAAGTTCTCTGATATAACATTTGACTTTGTCTACATCCAGCGGATGAAATGTTGAAAGCAAATGATCCCTGGTGCACCGTGGCTGGAAGTCAACTGAGTACGCTTCACTAGGAGAACTGCTGTCTAAATCACTTCTAATGCGAAATATCTTACTTGTAAAAAATGAAGCAAAACCAGAAGCCAATTGGGCATCAGATGCAGAAGCGGGTTTAACAGTTACATTCCTCCGGCCAACCAAATTGTTCACAACTGCAGACAGTATTTTTTGATCACCACCACATGAATCAACTTTATTTTGATAATACCTAGCCTTTAGGGCTTTTACAGTGTGAACAACTGCTCTTCTCGCAAAAACATAATGCAAACGAGTTATTTCAGTCCGCTGCAAGCGCCATTCACGTTCTGCCCTTCTACGTTGTCTACGCAAAGAATTAATGGATGGACCATACCACGGAGAATCATCACGTACAGTGATTGTTTTTTCAACCTCAGGACAATAATGGTCAAAAACTGACCTAAGCTAGTTGTTGTAAATATCAACCAACTCATCAGAAGAAAGACCGGAAGAATCAATGGAGTTTAAATGTTGATCAATTTCAAGACACATCAACTGGCGGTCAACATTCCTGTAATTTCTGAACCTGATGACCTTTTTATATGAAGGGGATTTTGGGACATGAAAACTAAGAGTGATCAGAGCATGATCAGAGATGAGGGGGTCAAATGAGTCAACCCCCACATCTGATACACGCCTGCAACCAACACGGGACAAGACCAAATCAAGGACATATCCTGAGACATGAGTTGGATTACTCACATGATTGAAAAAAATTTTCTGGGTGATCAACTCAAGGAATTCTGAAGAAAATGGTTTTGACTCTGAACTGTCAACCCAATAATTGAAATCACCACAAACAAGAAGTCCTCCAGGCTTAAGAGAAAACCCTTCAAGAAACTGCCCAAACTCCTCCATAAAACCCCGATCTCTGCCCGGATGACCTGGCCGATAGACAATTGCAATTCTAATGGTATTCTGATAGAAATTAATTAATACTTCCATAAATTCAAACAAAGGTGGGGTCAGGTCTGAGTCAATGAGAGAAACGTTTGCAAGTGCTGCCGAGTAGATGAGTGCTACACCTCCTCCTGGATAGTCAGCAGCAGGCCTGGGAATACTAATTATAGAATGTGTCTTAGGCAAAGTATTACAAATAATTTCGATATCAGACTCATACAACCAGGTTTCAGTCAAGCAAAAAAATGTCAAGCTCATGCTGATTTAGAGTTTCATTAATATAGTCTATCTTATTTCGGATAGAATGAATATTTAAAAGACCCATCCTTAACTGGTTCAAGAGGGACATAGTCAGTTTTTTGAATGGTCAAAATTGGTGTTTTCAATCAATCTATTCCTATGAGAAATCATAATTGGACAGTCTCTACTTGATGCAAAATGGGCAACCGACTGTGAATTTGAATTAGCATCTTGATGTCTTAAAGAAGAGCAGTTGATGCATTTGGGAGAATTTCTGTTACTACAATCCTTACATTTATGGGTTCCAGCACAAAAGATGCATTTAGGTTCATCATTTTTCCTAGAACATCTCTCAAATGTATGACCAAAGCCTTGACAGTGATGACACTGTGTAACCCAGAATCTATAGAATGCGCGGCATCTTGTAAGATCCACATAAATGTAATTGCCCTGCTCTACAATGGAGGATCTCACCTCTGGTGACATCTTCAAGACCGCAGGTTTGGTGTCATTCCTTGTTCTTGTGAAGAGAAGGTTGAGGGTACAACTTCGATCAACGAGCATCTTAATTTTATTGTTTTTTCTCAGAATGTTTGGGATGATGTCAGAGTCACCCAAAGAAGAGGAAAGGCCTGTTACGGTCATTTTAGACAACATTTTCTTTGGCTCTGATATGCAAAAAGTGCCCTCAGAGCCAAAATGATCACTCAGCATCCCAGTTGCCTCACCTTTGGCCTCAGCTGATGGAAACTTCATTACCAACCCACCAGACTTGGTCTTAAGACAGCTATCAACCGGTGCCGAGTTAAGTAAACGTCTGATGTCTTCTGGTCCCATCTGATTTGTCAGGGCATCAGCACTGCTCTTTGGTTTCACAATCAGTACATGCTGACTATGAATGACTTTTATCTGGCCATGAGCACTGATCTCAACCAAACCCCCTGGCAGATCCTTCCCTTCCCCCACGAGAGACCCGCGAACAGCATCCGCAAATGACTTGGCCTGATCTTGCGTGACTGCCATGGGTGATGAGACCTTGGTCTCTAGTGACTCCAGTCTATTTGAAATGTCTCTAATTGCCTGAAAGATTGGCCCAATAACTTTATCTTCAAACTCCTTCTTGGTACTACTTTCTCCACCAGCCAAGACCTCGTCCACTGGTACAACACATTGGCTACACAGCCAGCGAAAGCCCAGCTGATGGCTTTTCTTCATAAATGGATAGTCGCCTGTGTCCAAATTTTCACAAGCTATATGAACCCACACACTGCAGTAGACGTACTTCAGTGCCTGTGCACTTTTTGCTACAGACCTACTGCAGCAAGGGCACTGGTGTTGTTTGCTCATGATAAAGTAGAACAAAAAACAAAATACAATGACAACAACAGCAGCAAAAAGTATATACAATACTACCCGGGATAAACCTGGGTAGCGCCGCCCCCGTTTGTGTCACCCTAATTTAGGAGAAAAAAGAAAACTGAAATAAAACACATAGAACAGAAATGGAAAAAAAACAGAGTGTCTGCGAGGTCACCATGAGCAGATGGGGTACGACTTGACTACCCTTCTAGGAAAGGTAACCCAAACTGAGGTGCCGCAAAAGTGCTGAGATGGTATTGACAACTTTTCCCAATTCGAGTTTTATAGCAGCAGCATATACGTCACTTAGGCAAGACCTCATTGGTTACAATACTGCCACTGCGCAAAGCAACAACGGTAGCCTGAATTGCTTCCATTAAGTCTCAGAGACCATCTGAGTGCAATACTTGTACTTTTTGTTGAAAAGTGGCCAAAAGTAACAATATTTTACCTTGTCACCCAGAGCAAGACATCACAAGCTATAGAAGTGTTCTTGGTGCTTACTCACAGATGAAAGAATTTTTTGAATACATTTTTTTTTTTTTTTTTTTTTTTTTTTACTAACAATGAGCAAATCTGTCCTTGGTTTAGGAACTGGCCTGCACACATACATGCAGCAGACATTAATGAACCCAATATGTACAGAAATACAACAATGACAATAAAATACCCTAATACAAATGCACAAGTAACAGAGAAGAGAGATACTGTACTGTACAGGATAATAGGGAACAAGTCAGAATATGCGAATGAATATACTGTACTTTTGTTATAAAAATTCCTGTTGCCTCCCATGCTTCTGTCTCCATGGCCACTGAAAATCAGTCAGGTGGCTCTGGAGCAGCCGAGATATGGTCACAAATCCGTCAGCAGTGTAGGCTGCTGTGGATTCATTGGACTGATTGGCAAAGTCTCTGGGGAGAAAGAAGCAGGAGGGGTGTTTAATCAACCCAACAGTATACAGCAGTTTGTCACTTAGCATATAAGAAAATACAGTGGCCCTTTCTACAGCAGATGCTCGATATAACGAACGCTGATGTAGCAGATGCCCGAAATAACGTGTTTTTTTTTTTTTTTTTTGTCCAATTTCACGGAAAACTTGCATTAAATCAAGCACAATTCTGTTAAGGAAATTCCATACACAATACAGGTATACCCCAGTTTAACGATGCAACTGGTTAGGTAAAAACCCATCATTAGGCAGGGTATCGTATATCGGGGTAGTTTTAACATGTAAAGTAACGGGATGCGTTGAAACCTTGGGTTTCCCCACCAACCAAGTCCAAAACCCACCCGAATGAGCACAATAAACAAGTTTAAAGCCAATCTAAATGGCCTAACAGCTGTAAAAGAAGCTAACCTGATCCTAACACCTGTAAATAACTCACTAAAGCCAACAAATAAAATCTGAAAATTGTCAAATGTAAGTCTGAAGAAAATCAAACTTAGTAGCCTGTACCCCAAAATGACAATGTTCACCCCACCTATGGCTAAAACACATTAATCTAAGTCTAAAAACTGTTTATAAATCAACCTAAACACACAATTTTAGTCTAAAATATCATTAACAATTGGTAAAAAATCAAAATCCATTGTTAAATTGGGGTTTGGCCATCGTTAGGTGGGGTATGGTGGCATTTCAACCCCCATCCTTAAGCCGGGGTATCGCATCTAAGGGTACTGTATATCGGGGTATTAATGTAATGCATTTCTGGGGGTATTACTTATGGGTTCAGACTGTTGTGTGTTGTATACAGAGTTAACATAATTTGCTAGGTCTGGGTTGCCTTGAAAGACAGCAGAAAACAGGTTGAAATACCACAAAATTTTCCTTTACTGTATACTGAGCCTTGGTTACGAAACTCAATTTATTGGAAAATTTGAGATATCGGAATGGGGGTTGGCTGAATTAGTTCGTTAAAGTGAGCACCTACTGTATTTGTGGAGGTTACAGAGGACACACCCTCAAATGCAATTCGTCACTCGGCATATATAAAAATACAGTGGTCCCTTTATATTTGTGGAGTGGTAGGTGGTGGCGATCATCATCCACTCACTTAAATATAGTGCTGCCTACTTCTTCTTTCACCTTTATCATTCTTTTTCTGTGTCTACCCTCCCTTCCTCTTATTTCACCCATCTTTCCCGTCCCTTTTTATTACTCTTCCTTCCTTTTCAGGTGACTTTACACTGAGTGAAAATCCTCATGGTTTCCTGTAATGCTCGGTGGTAACCATATAACCAATCCATACATGTTCTCTATGTGTCAACAAGTAGGTTGGCGGAGCGTTAGAAAGACTACTCAAAGACAAACAGCCACCCCTTACAGGATCATGGCATCTGGCTATAGATAAATAGATAGACATGGGCTTACATAACAGACACACCCTCAAATGGCAAAATCTATAAATGATTGGTAGCCCCTCTTCCTCTGGAAACAAGGTAACTGCAGTTATAACTTAGTAATGAGACTGACTAAGTGCCCTCTGCATAGTCCTAAAACATCATCAGATATTAGAATCTGAAGCATGTATTTAAAGTGTATTTTGAGATGATATACCAACACGAGTTGTTAATCCACCTCAAAATACACCTTAACCCCTCCGTGGCCAAAGGCCCAGAATTTTCAGTGCACGCCAGGCCGACGCCGGGGCCATTTGAAGTTTCGAAAATTGATTTTTTTTTTTCTTGCCATATTGAAGAGAAAGTTCCGATGCACCTAACAGTGCAAATCCCAGCTCCCTAAACCCATTTCATTGCTTGCAATGGAGCGCGGAAGTTGCAGAAATATCAGCAACAGATATCTGCCGCCCAGGGGTGCTGCCGCAACGCAACTGGGCAGGTGTTATTTTTGTTTTTACCTCCCAAAACAATGCAAATGTGCTGAAATGTTGTGCATATATGAGATATGATGATATCGAATGATTTCAGTACATAATCTGTTAGGAATGGCTGGAAAATAAGTTGTTATGAATACTTTTTCATTTTTTTTATATAAAATATGTTTATGGTAGTTTCGGGTTATTTTTTACGTTATCGTTGTGCCCATGCTTGGAAAAGGGAGCGAAAGAGTTGAATTTTTGGTCCTAAATGAGAAACCTGAACGTCCTCTAAGGTTAGACTCGGCCAAAGGAGAATAAAGTGGAGGGTCAGATCCGATTAGCAATAGGGAAGTTGAGTTGCATTTTTGAGCTCCTACACCACGAGCATGGCTAAAAATAGAACTGTAATGCAGTTTCAGACCTAAGAATAAGTCTAATTATTACGAATACAGATACAATGCAGAAATAAATAAGTTTACAGACGAGGGAAAACATAATTTTTCCGTAATGACATGTTCATCTTTCTCTATCATTTTATATTGATCTTTCTCAATTTACCTTCTTATTTTTGCAACATAAAATGCTGTCTTGTAAACAGGGTGGTTGTGTGTGTTTTGCAAGGGAGGAAATAGATCGCATTTTCTGGGTCAAGATAATGGGTGCAACTATGTTTTTAGGCATGGCCACGAGCCAAAAAATCGTACATCCACTCATCACAACAGCAGGTGGTGACCTGACAGATGATATGTGAGAGGGTGAAGTCAAGGTCAATATCATGTCCCAGATTTTCGTTCACTTCCCGCCAAACCATTACAGCAAACCTGAGCCAATAGGTAAAGATACCAAGACAAAAATGTACTTTTCACATATTATCATGTCTATTTTTTATATGTGCCTATATTACTTCATAATCGTAAATAGGTGGTTGTGTGTGTTTTGTGAGAGGACAAAGATGACACGTTCTGCATGGGTCGAGATAATGGGTGTAGTTGTGCTTATTTAGGCATGGCCAGCAGCAAAAAAATTGGAAATCCACTTATCACAGCAGCAGGCTCTGAACTGTTTGATGAGGTGTATGGAAATGTAGTGTAGGTCAGTGTGAAGACGTTCAGAACGTTCGTTCACTTCCCAAAAATTTTTGCAGTTTTTTATAGGCCGCGCTCAAACATTGCCAGCGGCCATTTATCGGCTAAACGTCATTCGACGCCGGCGGCCATGGAGGGGTTAAGTATGTACAGTGGGACTGCACAGTGCACGAGTGGATGGGCGGTCCATGGCTTCGCGCACTGTGAATTCGCATACTGTAAATACAAAATCTCATGGGAAAAATAACATAAGGGCAGGACCCCCCCAAACCTTGCTATTCTTTTAACCTTAGAGATATAATAAAGGGAAAGTTTTTAAGACATATACTACAGATATAGCTAAAATAACAAAAATATGGTCAGTCACCTTTAAAACAGTAGACGACAGACATGATGAACTTAAACAGCAGGGGTTCTAAGATGCGGCAACACACTTAAGAGTCACGAGTGCCCCCGCCGCACCATGCGTGTTTAACAGTTGCCAATATTGTATTATTCCAAGTTTTGATGAAGAAATGCAGCAACAGTCATTATGATGGAGGTTGAGGGTATGCCAGGTGGAGCAGGTAAGTCAGGTAGGGCTGTGGAGGTGGAGGGGGAGGCAGCTGGTGAGTCAGGTGGGGCAGTGGAAGGTGGAGGGGATGGCAGCTGACGAGTCAGGGTAGGTGACGAGGGGAGGATCCCCATCTCCTCCTCACTACTGCTCACATTTTGGCACTTTCCTTCATCTCTTCTTGTTTGTTTCATTCCTCATCTTGTTATGGACATATTTTCAGTATAACAATTTGGCATTCGTGAAATAACCGTTATTCAAGTGAATCCAAACATTACTATAGAAACTGGGTATCTAGTCTAACTTCCCATTATTGCAAAAAACATTACTGTCGAAGTCGTTATTGGGAAAGATTGTACTGTAGTCTCCTCTTGAGCACCTTCCCCACAAGCCTCTGTCTCAATGGGCATGTCGTGCAGGGGAGGGGGGTCGCCCAGTCTGGGAAAATAGCGGTTTTTGGCCTACTCCTTGCTTCTACCCCATGTTTTGTGGGCTAAACTCACGCATTCAAAGTTTTATGGTTATGATTTTTGGGCACTCGTGTACTATGCCTTCGCGCACTGTGATCATGCATACTGTGTGAGCCCACTGTATAGCAGACCCTTGTCATAATGGACTACAGTAATCTCTCAATTATCCGTCGTCAAAATATCCAGCTCAATTTTATATCTGGCGCTTTTGCTCGGCTCTATTAAAATAATATCCAACGAAATTAGGCAATATCCAGCTCAGAAACGGGAAGCAACTGGCAGTAGCATGCACTTTTTGGCAGTGATGTGTAACATCCGGCTCAGACACAGGACCCAGTCAGTGCGCAGGCAGACCTTGCAACATGCCGGCCAATCACAGTGCACTGCAGAAGTGGCCCACTTGATTCACCAAACCTACCATCACTCTCTCATTCTCTCCCGTGGACGCCATTTAGTGTGGACGTATCTGTGCCTTGTGCATTTGTGACCAACACAGTGGCTACCCCACTGTGAATTAGCCTGTGGCTCCCTGTGCCTGACGGGGAGCTGAGGTGGTGGAGATAGAGTAACCTTTGTGGGAGCCATTTGCCACCAGACCACACGGGATTAAGTGCACTGTACTGCATAGCGTACTACTCTACCCTCCATCGATGCCCATGCTAGGTAAGTACAATATGATTATAGTAATGTGGGGTCTCCTGATATGTGTCCAGAAAGTATCCAACCTTAGGCTCTGAAAAAAAAAAAGGCTAACCTATGAGCTTGGACACTAATACCCCTCAAAGTAGGCCCCTTATGACTTGACACACATAGCCCAGCATTCTTTCCACTGCCTGAATCATTTTTCAAAGTCGGTTTTTGGTATCTCCTGTTGGTGCTTCATCAAAATTGTCATGATCTCTTCTCTAGGATGAACATGGCTCATGACATGTTGGAGTGTGCAAATCGCAATCCAGACTTTCTGAAGACTGTTAGCACTGGATGTGAGACTTAGTTGTACGGGTATGGCCCAGAAACCAAGGCACATTTGTCGTAGTGAAAGCACGCAGGGCCACCTCATCCAAAAAATGCATGACAGGTCTCCACCAAGTGAAATGCACTCACATTTTGACAGCTTTTTTTGACTACCGTGGTGTTGTGCATCACGAATACACACCAGAATGTCAGACTGTCAACAAATATTACCATACCTCAATGTTATCCGTTCTCTTCGTGACGCAGTTCAATGGAGGAGACCAGACCTATGGAAAGCGGCAAGTTGGAAGCTGTACCATTATATCACCCCTGCCCATTCTTCTCAGCTGATTCATGAAATTTTGGCCAAGTACAACATCCAGCAGGTCAGCCAGGCTCCCTGCTCACCAGACATGGCTCCGTGTGACTTTTGGTTATTCCCCAAGCGCAAAACTCCGCTCAAGGGTTCCCAATTTGAGACGAGAAAAGAGATCATGATGAATGCGATGAAGCGCCTGTAAGAGATACTGAAAGTGACTTCTGAAAATATTTTAGGCAGTGGAAAGAAGGCTGGGGTACATGTGTCAAGTCAGAAGGGGCATACTTTGAGAGAGGATTAGTGTCCTAGCTCAGCAAGTTACTTATTTATTTTTTAGAGCCTAAGGTCAGATACCTTCTGGACAGACCTCATATGGTTAACAAAATGGGCCGCATATTGGAAATTTTGCATATCAGAAACCATTGAACCTATCTATCTATCTATTGCCAGATGCCACAATCCCATAAGGGGTGGCCATTAGACTTTGAGTTATTTATTTTACGAGGAGGGGCACTAACCCTCCACCAACCCACTTGTTGACACATAGGGAGCACGTATGAGTTGGTTATATGGTTATCACCCAGCGTTGTAAATAGTTTCTTGGCTTACAGGAAACCATTAGGCTTGTCACTCAATGTAAAGCCACCTGTAAAGGAAAGGAAAGCAATAAGAAGTGACAGGAAAGATGGGAAAAACAGGAAGAGAGGAGGGCAGGCACAGAAAAAGAATGATAAAGGCTAAAGAAGTAGGCAGCACTACATCAAGTGAGTGGATGATGGTCGCCACCACCTACCACAACCATTGAATCAACAGAAATAAATGTACACTGTTGACACCTCACCCCATCTTTGTCATTTACAGTACTTCCCCATTGTTGACTATCATTTTAAGAAAGACTTCTGCTCAAAGAAGGATAATAGAACTATGATTGTAGTGTGCTAGGTATTGCTCCATTAGTATAACTGCAGGATTAGCAACCTTACTGAGCCCGTCCACTTGCTGGCTTCCATAAGTCATGATGGTTTGTAAAATCTGCTCCTTGTACTTGAGAATGTTTCTCACTGTCGATTCAACTAAGCCAAGTTCACATCCAATGTTTGAGCTCCTTTTACCTTGCTAATTCAATTCTATAACCTTCATCTCCAAAGTGATCCTCTTATTCTTAGAATGATGTGGTGTGGTTATGATGTAACAGGTGAGCAAGAGCAGGTCTTGCACAATGCTAAAAGCACCACACACTATGCAAGCGAGGGATGGGCAGAAACAGACTGAAAGTCTTGAGACTTGACTTGAGAGACGCCATGAGGGAGGGAAAAGGCAGGAAACTGATCAGCCATCTGGTGGTGGCTTCGGATACTGCCATTTTGAGTGGAAACACTGTTTTTCCCTTGCTTTCAGACAATGGATTCACATTTTAGAATCACATTTCGCACATTAAAAAATTTGTTTTTTTTCATGAGTCGAGTTTGCATATTACAGTAGGTGTGTCACGTGCTGAGATCCCGCATATTAGGCAACCCCACTGTATGTACTGTATTGTTGTACTATGTGTACAGTACTCTATCAATACGTTTTGTATTTTATGCCTGATTTTAATCTTTTACTCATAGGTAACACTGTTGGAAAGTTTTTATGATAGAGGGTTGAAACAGACAGCTTAGGGTAGTGACACATTATCTGGCTCAATGGCAAATGGACAGCTGATTGGGGATACTGACGCAGTATCTGATGTTTCGCATTATTCAGCATGGAGGTTGGTTGAATTATGCCAGATAACTGAGAGATTACTGTAACTGGGGGAAAGTCAGGTTCATTAAAGTTGAAAGTTCGTTAAATCCGAGGGTCCCACCCTTAGGTGGGAATTCAAGAACGTGTTTGAAAATAAACGAGTACAATATCAGACTCTAGTACTAAAAATGAGAGCTACATCTAATTTACACTAACCAGGCCTATTAATTTATCCTTTTGTAGCTTGTTCAACATCCTTGTCAGAGCATTTCTTATGAATAGTACAGTATTATTGTACTACAATCTGTTATTACAACTCAGCAAACACTTTGGGAAAATTCAGGCTACGGTGGAGTAAAATGGATAGGAAATACAGGCACTGCAACCCATTATGCCCCATTCAATGACCACTGTCCATTATGGCCAATAGAACATCAGGGGGCTCTGAGATATTCATTAAATCCAAAATCTGTTATCTTAATGTTCACTATAGTGAGGGTCTACTCTATAATCCGAGGTGGTTCACTAAATCCAAAATAACCTAAATCGTAAACAGTAAGTAAAGAGGAATCACTAAACTATTAGATGTTATTGCTGCTGCTGTGGCCCCAGACTAACTTATACTTGAACCCAGAAGATTGCCAGCTGATGCTTACAGGCCACCATCCTCTTTTGGGTGGATAGGGAGGAAGGTAAGAGAAATCTTTATTGGTGTTACTGAATGAAATGGCTCTATCCAGAACTAATAGTGATTATAAAAACATACAACCATAAGTATAGCTGGGGGACAAACGTTTGCCCAACATTCCATCTCTACTTCTTCTTCTTCTTTTTACTTTCCTCTGCTGGCTAATATTTCAAAACTGAGAGAAGAGTTGACATGTTTCCCTGCTAGTACATGATGCTCTCTTATATGATGTGGTTGAGAGGAGAGTGACTGACAGGCAGTAAGTGTATCCATCCATCCAGTGAAAACAGAGTAAAACAGTAGGTGAACATTTGCCTCTCACTATACAGTACACAAGTACAGTAACAGAAAAGCCAGAAACAATGCAATATGGCACAGGCTGAGAGAACACGTAACTGAGATACTGGATGATACTCACTGTTGGCAATGAAGCACTTGGTGAGGTGGAGACAGCGAACCATGGAGCCAATGTAGTCACTGGCCTGGGACCTCGCCTCAACCGCCCGCTCCACCGGTCTCACTCCATCCTCCGTGTCCCCTCCACCTCCACCGGTACTAGCAAAGGGCAGGGTGAAGGTTAGCCTACGACTCAGGGCGCTAGCGTGGCTGCTCACTACCTTACGTGCTATCTCAGGAGTTGAACGCAAGCTGTGCAATTCTAAGACTAGTGAACCACGCTCTGAGGAAGGGGACAGGGGAACTTCTAGGATAGGCTTAGAAGGCTGAAGGGAAGGGCTAGGGGGTGCTGAAGAAGGGGCAGGAGGAGCCAGAGAAAGGTTAGGGGGTTCAGATGACTGGGGAGGAGGCACTGTGGAAGGAGGAGGAGGAGGAGGAAGTGTGGAAAGGGGGGGAGGATCTACAGAAGAGCTGGGAGGGGCTGAGGAATGGCTAGGAGGGGCCAGGGCTGAGGACAATGCTAATGGGACCTGGGGTGCTGCAGGAACAGTAGGGGTGTCATCTATGTAGGTGCTGATGCTGGGGTGACGTGCCTCTATATCCGAAACTTCTACCGGTGCTTCCTGGAGGTCCAGAGTTGCTGGAGGGGCACTGATCCGCTTGCTCTCCTGCCCACGCTTGCTAAATGGACGCAAAATTACCTCACTGCTCTGCCTCAAGAATCTCTTCAGTTTATAACCAGGTTGTTCTTTGGTGGACTCCTCCTCAAGTTCAGTGCTAGGGCCTTGTTCAGGTTCTGACTTGGCTTCAGATTTGGATTCTGGTTTGGTTCCTGTTTCAGCTTCTTCCTCAACTACTTCCTCCTTTCCAGTTTTCTTTTTGGCTTCCTCTGTCTCTTGTCGACGCCTAAAACTTGCAAAGTAATGATGGAGTGTACGCTTCTGTTTTTCCCTATCTGGTGTGATGCCAAGAGGCTCAGTGGAGGGTGTGTCTGGGGATCTAACAGTAGGCTGATCTGGGCTGGCCTTCTGTTCACTCTGACTTCGTGTCCACAGTCTTCGAGGTCTTTTAAATGCCAGTGACTTAGACTGGGGTTCCTTGTCCTCATTAGGAGGCTGGTCAGATTCTGGAGACCTCACAACCTCCTCACTAACTGCTGGACGTTGACGGAATGCAAGTCTCAATTTCTGACGCCTGGAGAGGATGGATTCAAGAACTGGGGACTGACTGGGGGTTGCCCTGGGTTCAGATAGGGGTGAGCGGTCTCTGCTTGGGGTCTGGGAACGCCTAAACAACCTCCGCAATGACCCTTCCTTTGACTCACTTGGCTCAACTCCCTCATCTTTGGCTCTTTCTTCAGGTTTGGCTTCCTCCTCAAACTTTGCTGTCCCTTCACCTGGATCTCGGTGCATCCACTCACGGAATCGCTCGAGTCCAGTCTTAAGAGAAGATGTGGGTGACGTTGCAGAAAGCTGCCGAGATGATTCAGAGTCTTTCTCAGTTGGGGTTCCAACTTCCTGTTTCTTAGTACTGACACGGAACCTCTTTGGAGTGACATAGTACAAGAAGGGTAGTGGCTCCACAGGTGATGGTTCATCAGACTCATCTTTAGCCTTCATCTTCTTCTTGTTCTTTCTTGTCTTACTGCCCAACGAACTTCCACCCTCCTCTTCCTCATCATCATGCTCTTCTTCCTCTTCCAATACTTGCTCCTCTATCACTATATCCTCATCATCATCTGCCTCCTCAATTACATCATCTTGGCTGATGTTGACATTTTCAGGGGTTGATAAAGGAGCCCCTTCCTCCCTTCCACCTCTGCCACTCTCCCCTCTCCCCTCCTCCTCCTGCCCCTCTCCCCCTTCCTCCACCTCCTCCTCCTCCTCACTGGCATCAAATATCTCCTCACCCACACCCAAGTCATAGTCATCCTGCTCATCTGGGCTGCATGAAAATGAAGAAGTAACAGAGTCAAAATACTTCAAAGGATTTCAAAGTAGTTCTACATAAGAACTATGAAAAATGTTGCCAACAGAGAGGGATGGGGATCACAATTCACAGAAAAGGAAAGGTGTCTGCCTATTAATTTTTAGTCTAAGAAGATTTGATAAGATTTTTTTTTTTTTTTTCCATCAACAAAAACAACACATCAAAAATATAGTAATTACCATGATGAAAAACTGCTTATCATTAGGGATAAACACTTACATATAATACTCACAAACTATATACTGCATACTATAAAAAGACAAATAACTCACCTACCAAAATGTATTAGTACTATAATCAACTAATCATACAGTATATTCACCTGCTTCAGATGAAAACACTACATATCCTAATACCATATGCTTTAAATTCAGTCCATACAAGAAAATAAATCTGGCTTTTGCCAAATCCAATAATCCAAAATCCTTTCATAAATTATGAGCAAATATAAAACCCTCAGTGTCATAATGGAGAAACAGCCAACTGCTGTGCTTCTTTAGTTAAAAAGTTTATTCTAAATGATACAGTGGTACTTTAGGAAATGTGTTACTATTTAGCTGTGTGAATGTGAGTGTCAGAGATGGAACAACTGAGATCCATCACTTGAATGACATAGTAGCGCAGCCCTTTACTATATCAAGCTTGGTTCAAGTCAAAGAAAAATATCACTGTACAGTAGTAAGGTGTAATCAGCTCCTCTCTCTCTCTCTCTCTCTCTCTCCCCTCGTGTGTGTGTGTGTGTGTGTGTGTGTGTTCTTACCTAACTGTATCTTTACAGGAATAAGTCAAGCTCGTACTGTACCGTGTCTTAAACCATTTTTATCGTACATATCCTTAAATTTATGAACTGTTTTGGCACACACTATTTCATTCGGTAGTGCATTCCACTGATCAATTGCCCTATTTGGGAAACTAAATTTCCTTACATCTTTATCGCCCTCTTTTTTATGCAGTTTTTTGCAGTGTCCTCTTGCTGACGCATCCCCATAGCTTATGTAATCATTTATGTCAATTTTCTCCTTCCCTGATATGTATTTATATAGAATAATCATGTCTCCTCTTTTCCTTCTCTCCTGTAGTGTATGTAGATTCAGTTTTTCTAGTCTTTCTTCATAGCTTAGTTCCCTTAAGCTTGGTACTCATCTTGTAGCGGCCCTTTGACCTTTTCAATCTTATCTATGTGTTTCTTGAGATGAGGATTCCAGACTACTGATCCATACTCAAAGGCTGGTGTGATGAATAATGTTATTATTTTTCTTAGCATGTCTTCATTTACGTATGTGAATGCTATTCTCATATTTGGAAGCAATGTATACATGTTCCATACCCTCTCACTGATGTGGTCAGCTGGAGATAGTCTGTTATTGATAATCACACCTAGGTCCTTCTCTCTTTCTGATGTGTGTAGAGTTTTATTTCCTAACTTATAATCCCAATCAGGTCTTCTTCCACTTTTATCAAACTTGATTGCGGGACTCTTGTCCACATTGAAATCCATTTGCCAAGTATTGCTCCATTCATGAAGTTAGTTTAATTCTTCTTGTTGCTCTTTACAAGAGTCTGCATTAGTAATTCTCCTTTGTATTTTTGCATCATCAGCAAACATATTTAGATTTTGTTTCCAATGTGGCTATCTATATCATTTACATACACTAAAAACATAATTGGTGCGAGCACTGAGCCCTGTGGAACTCCACTAGTCACTTCCCTCCATGATGGGTAATTTCCCCTTAGTACTAATCTCACTTCTCTTTTTTTGAGAAAATCTTGCATCCAACAATACAGTTTGCCTCGGATTCCTCCTTGATGGTACAGTTTCCATAAAAGTCTTTGGTGCAGTACTCTGTCAAATGCTTTCTTGAAATCTAAATAGATACTGTCCACCCATCCTTCTTTTTTCTGTAATGTTTCTGTTACTCTTATCATAGTAGCTCAATAGATTATTAACACATGATCTTCCCGTTCTGAAACCAAACTGTCTGTTATCATATTGTGTTCTTCTAGATGATTTACTCAAACTTTTCTTATCAGCTTTTCTAATACCTTGCTTACAACACTGGTTAGTGATACTGGTCGGAAGTTGAGTGGATTTTGTCTATTCCTTTCCTTGAATAAGGGAACAATGTTTGCTTTTTTCCAAATATCAGGTAGTTTACCTTGTCCCAAGGATTCCTTGAAAATTAAAGATAATGGTTTACTTAATTTCTTTGCACATTCATGTTGCACCCAATATGAAATTTCATCAGGACCATTTGCTTTTCCTTTGCCTAATTACTTAACTCCTCCAGTATTTCTTTTTCTGATATTTGTATATCTGGTAGTATGTGTGGGCATACATGTTTCATATCATCTGTCTCAAAATTTTCTTCTTCTGTAAAAACTGATTGGAAATTCTTATTTAGTGCTTCACAAATATCCTCCTCTTGTGTATAGGTGATCCCCTCATCCATAATGGATTGTATTTTTTCTTTCACATTGGTTCTGCTTTGGATGTATTTTTAAAATAGCTTTGGTTGATCACTACTTTTATTTATGATGTCCTCCTCAAACTGTTTTTGGGTTTCTTTCCTTATTCTTGTATAATCGTTTCTTGCCTGTTTACAGTTGTTATATGCCCTTTCACTAATGTGTCTTCTGTATCTGTGCCACAACAAATCTATCTATCTGCCTATCGCCAGACGCCTCAATCCTGTAAGGGGTGGCCACAAACAATTTATCTCCATGTCGCCCTGTCCAATGCCACTTCACTGCCTTGCTTCCAGCTCACACCTCCCTCTCTCATATACCTCTCCACTCCATTCCTCCATCTCCCTATCCCCCCCCCCACCTCACTCACATTCATTTTCCTCATTAGTCTCTTGTTCTCCATCCTCTCCACATGGCCAAACCATCTCAACGTACTTCTAACGCATTCTATCACATCCACATCCACACCACAGTGCTCCTTCACTTCCTCATTTGCCAGTCTCTCTCCATGTAACTCCACATGCTCCTCTCTAATAACTCATTTCTAGTACAGTAATAATAATAATAATAATAATAATGCAATAACCCCCACCCCCACCACCACTACCGCCACCACCACCACCACCACCATTTCCACCACCACACCACCATCATCCAGACCTGAGTGAGGAGCAGCAATGTCCAGACAGCCAGCATTTGCCTGATTCAATGGAACATGTTTCCATTCACTCTCATTCTAGCCCTAAAAATACTAGCTCCATCAGATAGGCCAAAAAAAAAAAAAAAAAAAAAAAAATTTTACCACATTCTGAAGCTTCACATATACTATCTGAGAGTCAATCCAAACCTTGTCATGTTAAAAAGGGGTGCCAAATCCCTGGTTATGCGCTTCTCCGCACAAAATTCATCCAGTCAGCTCGGTCTCTGTCTGTCCCATAGCCTCGCCAACTTCCATACCTCTCATCCTCACACACTCATCCACCATATCCCTCCACCTTCTTCTTGGCCTACCTCACCTCCTCCCTCTTTCAAATTCGTTCATATATTCCTTTTTCAACATTCTACTGTCATCCATTCTCACCATATGGCCAAACCATCTCAGTACACTCTCTTCAAATCTGGTGTCCAGACTTCCTCACCCCGCATCTCTCATGAATCACATTATTCTGTATCCTATCAACTCTCTCTACTCCATATACCTTCCTCAACACTCCCCTCTCCACTTCTTTTACTTGACTTTTCATTTTCATGCAACACCATATTCCCACATCCGATATGTTAAAGTTGGCATTAACACTCCTTCATGTAAACCTCACACAGCTGCAACACTCACGCCTATGTTTTTTATTACAGCCTTCATAGCACCAGCTACTCTCCTTTCTTGTGTCACTTTACCTTCCACCTCCTTTGCACACTTTCCTCTCTTTTCTACCACTGTACCCAGCAATTTGAACTCTCTCACCAATTCCAGTCTTTCTACATTCACTGTAACATCACACTGGGAGTCACCTTCACTCACAATAACCATCACTTTACTCTTTTCTACATTTACTCTCAAGGCACAATGATCACAGACAGCTACAAAACTTTGCACTAGTCTATCAAGCTCTTGCCCAGAATTTGCAAGTAGCACTGCATCATCAGCATACACTAAATTTGAGACATTCCATCCAGTACCATTCATTACCAACGGCATCCCTCTTGCTGTTACTCATGTTTTTATTTCTCTCATCACCACATCCATATATATATATTGAACAACCATGGGAACATCACACAACCTTGTCGCACGCCTACAGTGATTGTGAACATTCACTTAGATGCCCATTTACTCTTACACATGCCTCACTACCATCATAAAAACTCTTGACGGCACCTAGCAGCTTACCATCTACACTGTACATGTGCAAAACCTTCCACAATCCTTCTCTGTCTACTTTGTTGCATGATCTTTCCAGATCCATAAATGCCATAAACTCCTTACTGTCCTTCTCACATGCCTTCTCCACTATCTGTCTCACTACAAATATCTGATCCACACATCCTCTGCCACTCCTAAAGCCACCCTGTTTGTCACTCACTAGGACTTCTGATCTTCTCATACGTTCTCTATATTAATTCTTCCATAAACCTTCCCTACCACACTCAATAAACTTATGCCACAAAAGTTTTTGCACTCACTTTGCTCACCTTTATTTTTGTACAGGGGTACAATCATTGCCTTTTTCCACTCTACTTGCAATTTCACTCATCAATGCCTTTTTACTTATCTCAAACAAGTACTTAACTCCACTCTCTCCACTACATTTAATCATCTCTGCATACACCTCATCAACCCCAGCTGCTTTCCCATTTTCCAGATGCGTAACAGCATTCTTCACCTCTGTGAGTGTCACATCCTGGCACTGCATTCCTTCTCTGTACACCCCTAAAACCAATCACGTTAATAGGCGCTCTGCTCTCTCTATTCCCATTCATCAGACTTTCAAAACATTCTTTCCATCTAGTCTTTATTTTATCCCCATAGGTTAATACTCTACCACTTACATCCTTCACACTTTCACATTTCTTTCCACTGTCATTTCTACATTTCCACACCTCTTTCCAGAATAACTTCCTATTTTCAGAGTAATATGCATTCATTTTTGTTCCTAGATCATCATTTACCTCCTTCTTTTACCTCTTCACCAGTCTCTTTACGTGCTTCTTGCTCTCAGTATATTCAGTTCTTATTTCAACTGAACCCCTGTCCTGTATCCACTCTAGCCACTTCTTCATCTTTTCCTCCACTGCTTTCTTAATCTCTTCATCCCACCATGCTGTACCTTTTGTCTTTGTTGTTACTCTTGCCATACCACACACTGCATTTACATTCCTAACTAAACAATCCCTATATGTATTCCACAGGCTGTCCAGATCCATTTCATTCCAATTCACTGATTCCAACTCCTCCCCTACTTTGGCCCTGTATTCATCTGCCACTTCTTTGATCCTCAGCTTCCCAACTTTTAGCCTCCCCTTCTGACTGCTCCTCGCTCTCTTGGTCCACCTCACTCTTCTCAGCTTGATCTTGCATACCACAATCATATGATATGAAAAACCTCCACATCTTCCTCTCCCTGCCCTCGTATCAGCAACACTACCCAGCACTAATCTCTCTTCGAGCACATAATCAATCAGGCTCCTTTTAACATGACTGCCATTCCCTCTATGCCAAGTAAATCTATAGTATATGCATCTTTGTGTCTGAAGTAAGAATTACAAATGCATAGCCTCCTTTCCTGACACATGTCCTTCAGTCGCTTTCCATTATCATTCTCTCCTGGTACACCATTATTACCCATTATATCATTCACAGGACCAGTGCCTACTCTCCCATTCATGTTGCCCATTACAAATACTTTATAACTCCTGGGTATTTCTCCTACTACTTCATCCAGCTCATCCCAAAACCTGTCTTTCTCTCTCTCACTCCTGTCATCACATGGTGCACACATTACAATCACTGCCACTTTAATCTTCTCAAACTTGACATACATACATCTTAAGCTGACACATTTGTAATCTCTCATTCCACTCTGCCATACTTCATTCATCAACAAGGCAACTCCTTCCTTGTATCTTCCTCGTCCATTCATGCCCGCTCTTACACACTTTACACCTTCCCACTCCTCCACTTCACATCCTTCCATCTTCGTTTTACACAATGACATCACGGCATATCTTGCACTCTTGAACCCATTCACCACTTCCACCCTTTTGCTCTCCTCATTCACACCACTCAAATTTCACATGGCCATGCAAATCTGTCCATTTGGTTGGGGCCCTGGGCAGGTTTTGGGCTCTGAGGCTCTCCGAAATGTTTGCCACAATTAAGTGATATAAGATCGGGGAATCTGAGGGAACTAAACCTGGTCAAAAATGCGGGTTATATGGTTACCACCCAGCATAGTAAATGGTTTCCTGGGTACAAGAAACCATTTAGCTTGTCACTCAATGTAGAGACCTCAAGGCAACACTACACTGAGTGAGTGGATGGTCGGTGCTCCCACCTACCACAATAATAATAATAATAATATTATGATTATTATCATTATTATTATTAATGATGATAATCTGGTTTTTGTTTCTCAAAAGTGCCCAGTTCTTCCTATGGAATTCACTTGTGGTTGAAACTCATTTACACTTTTACAATAATCGTACAAAAACTGTGATATCCCTCATATACAATACAGACTTCATTGGGGGTGGGAGGTGGGGGGATAGTGACAGCAATTAAATTCTATAACTGACCATCACATCACCTCTTCCCAAATCATAACTTCTTGAAAAGAGAAAGACATGATCTGCCCCATTAATGATTCAACAGGTGTCAACTGCCTCATGAATAACAACAGTTTATATATATAACCTTGAATATGAACAGAAGAAGCACCAATCAGAGAAAGATGCCTGATAAACAACTGCAGGCTCAAAAAGATGCAAGAAATCTTCACTTCTAAACATCACACCTGGGTGTACCCACAAAAGTTTTAACAATTATGCAAGATACTTTGGTTTGCAAAACCTTGAAAGTAATAAGACACAGGCTGAATTAAATCTCAGCCTTTACTGGCAACCAGTGCAACTCAATTAGAGAAGTGGTGGTCAATGATCTTGAGGTAAGGCTAAGGATAAGCCTTGCTGCTTTATTCAAAAGACTGAATTTTTCTTAACAGATTATTCAGGAGGCCAATCCATAGTAAATTACAATAATCAATATGAGACAAGACCATATTATGGGCCAGTGTTAAGTGGCAATGCCTATTCAGCAGATGTCTCACAGAGTACAGGTATCTGATGTGCAAATTAAAACCTCTGACAGCTTGAGAATAAAATACAAAACAAAGATGAAGCAGTGACACCAATCCACAGAGTCAGAGCATTATCAGTGTCACCATCCCTCCTGATTCCCCAAATAATGATGGATTTTTGTTGTACCAATATTCAGCTTCAGTCTTCTCTTTGCCATCCAGATTTTAATATCGGTCACCAGGGACCCCAGTAAATTCTTGGTATCATTAACACCTGTCATCTTAACATAAGCTGAGTGTCATCAGGATAAAAATGATAGGACACATCATGAGCATCAAGCTGAGAAAATAAACTACCGGTACTTGTATAAATTGTAAACAGAAGTGGACTGAAAACAGATCCTCGAGGAACTCCAAACTGAAGGGGAACTAAGCAGGAGTAAATGCTGTCCACAAGTACTGTCTGAGATCAGTCAGGCAGATACGTCTTAAGGAACTAAAGAGTGTCATCACAGACACCATAAAAATGCATGTCATTTAGCACTAGTTCATGATCTACTGTGTCAAAAGCTGAAGACAAAGCCAACATAACCAAGAGAGAGGACATCCTGCTCCAGGTGTTCAGAACCATATTGTCATGAATATTTCTTAGCAAAGTTTTATCTGAGTGTTATACAAATGAACAATGAATAACTTGTTTCCTTCTAGATATGGTATGTGTTGATCTAGTATAATCCACTCAATAATCATGGGCAAAAATGACAAGCTGGAGAAAAGATTACAGTTTAACATGATCTCAGATTCGAAATCAGGCTTCCTAAGTAAAGGCCAAAGAAAGACATGATTCTAGGACTGCACAAAAATACTTTCTGAGAAGCATCTGTTTACTATTTACAAATAAAGTATGCTATATGTTTGTATACATCTGGAAACTGTATCACACTGAATGAATCAAGTGGGCAATGCGTTTATTAAGAATTAATTAATTCCGTGGTAGATGGTGGTGACCATCATCCACTCGCTAGATGTAATGCTGCCTAGTTCTTCTCTCATTTTTATCATTCTCTTCATGTATCTACTCTCCTCTCTTCCTGTTTCTCCCATCTTTCCTGCCACTTTTTATAAATCTTCTCTCCATATTAGGTGGCTTTACACACAGTGACAAGCCAAATGGTTTCTGATTTGGTTTCCTGTAAGCCAAGAAACCATTTTTGATGCTGAATGGCAACTATATAACCAACCATACATGTTCCCTACATGTCAACAAGTGGGTTGGCTGGTGCCCCTCTCTGTAAAACAACTAACTCAAAGACAAATGGCCACCACTTATAGGACTGTGGCATCTGGCTATGGATAGACAGATAGAGGAATTAATTAAGCTTTGCGTTATAAAATTTAAAGTTTCTTTACATTCAATGGATGAAAGGACGAAAGAACATGGCCTCTTGTGCACTGTGATTGTCATTCAAATGAGAATTTCTCACTCAAAGAAGCACTGTTTAATTAATTTTATGTGGAAGATATCTTAGTTGTGAAGACTGAATCACAACATGAGTGAGCTGGGCATCAGATCCAGAAGTTGGTTTATCAGTTACGATTCTTCTGACTGATCAGATTAATATCCAGCCAGCTTTTTTTTTATTGCTACTGCATAGGTCAACTTTATCTTAATAATACTTTGCACCAACTACATGACAGTATTGTGATACCAACTCTAACATATGGAAGTGAAGCTTGGACATTGTTGGAAGGGCACAAGTCAAGAGTGAGAGCAGTGGAAATGAGTTATTTAAGAGGAGCCTGTGGAGTCATATGGAGAGACAGACTGACAAATAGGATATAAAGGAGCATTGTGGTGTGGTTGTGGATGTGATAGGAAGCGTTAGGAGGAATACACTGAGGTGGTTTGGCCATATGGAGAGGATGGAGGGTGAGACACTGACGGAGAGAGTGTATGTGAGTGAGGTGGAGGGGGGGGGAGAGGGAGGGGGAGGCCGAGGATGAGATGGAGAGGTATATGAAAGAGGGGTGTGTGAGTTGGGAGCAGGGCAGTGAAATGGCGGAGGACAGGGCGACGTGGAGGCGATTTGTTTGTGGCCACCCCGAACGGAATTGAGGCACATGGCAATAGATAGATAGATAGACTTTGCACCAACACATAACACAAATTATTCTGTTTGATCCAACAGAAGCACTTTTTATGTTCTACTTTCTTACACTGTCTATGCAAAGAATTGATTGATAGGCCATACCATGGAGAATTCTCACATACAATGCTTGTACTTACTACATGATGGTAAGAAAGACCAAAGCTCATTATCACATATATTCACAAAAATACTGGAAGAAAAACTGAATACTGTAATTTTGTCATGGGTCCAACAAGTGTTGTTTAACCCGTTAACTGCGCATGGCATTTTTTTGGAGGTGTCCGTGGTAGAGCCATGGATGAACATTGAAGTGTCTGATTCCCTATTGGAATGCATGGTTTTCATTTTCTTTTTTGGTTTCGGTTTTGAAGGCTCAAAAAATGCTTGCATGGGTCGGCCTTGGTTACCATGACACTATATTCAAAAATTCACCTGCGCAGCCAGGGCTGTATTGAGCAGTCGCACTCAGAACAGCCCAGGCTGTAAAAAGCAGTTAACGGGTTAAATGCTGATCAACTTCACAACACATGGGTTGATGGTCAATATTCCAGCAATTTTTAATCAACCTCATATCCAATATGCAACAGCAACCAACAGCGGACAAGCTCAAATTGAGGACGTGTCCCAAGATTTGAGAAGAATGACTTGCATGACTGAAAAACTTATTTTGGTCATTACAGGAATTCCTAAGAAAGGGGTTTCAACTGAAATCACCACAAAAATCAGTCCACCAGATTTATGAGAAAACACTGTACTTCTAGAAACTGGCCAAACTCCTCCATAAAGCCTTAATCTGTTCCATGATGGCCTGGTCAATAAACAAATGCAATTCTAATGGTTTGCTGATGAAAGTTTGCTAATACTTCCATAAATTCAAATGAAGATGAAATAAAGTAACAATTTAAGTATGAACAATTTGTGAGCACCAATGAGTAGATGAGTGCTACACCTTCAGCCAGCTGGTTGGCTGCAAGCCCGGGAAGATTTATTAGAGAATGTGCCTTAGGCAATGCACTACAAACAATATTATAGTAATATCAGATTCACACAACCAAGTTTCAGTCACACCAAAAAGTCAGGCTCATGCTGATTTAAAAGTTCACTACTGTAAAACACGTTCCATATTTCCCGCCAATAATGCACATCGTATAATACACACTCACGATCTGGCATGAGCTACAAGCATACCCTGAAAATCAATGAATAAAAAAAAAATTCTTCACTCTTTCTACACTCAAAAATAGGGGATATGCCATGGATAACCATCATGTTGTATTTTGCTTGCTTCGCTCTTCCAACTATCTGACCACAGGCAATCTGAAATGCTTGGGGTTCAATTCATGTATTTTTCAAAACTGCAAAATGAAACATTGTACTTATCTTATACAAGGGACCAGCATGTAAGGATTCCCTTTCAATCATCATAATCACTCTTGATCTTATATATACAGTAAAACCTCGATATAACGAACTTCAATAAACCGGAATTCGTTTTTATCGGAATCAAGTAGCTATCAAACTAGATTCTTATATATCGGAAAAAGTCCGATAAAGTCCGAAGCAGTCCGGAATGCCTAAGCACTTCTGATATATGCACCACAATAAGGTAAATAAGAGAAAAGTTTATCAGTGTATAGTACAGTACACTATTATTATATATACAGTAATCACTCTAATATCCGGACGCCCAATATCCGAACATCCCTACTAACTGGACATAATTGTCCCGGGATCCAATATTCCCAAAATGGTCCGAAAACCCCCCAAAATTAAAAAAAACAACAAATTTTTCCCGTCCATAATTTGAACTTGACACACGCGGCGCGGAAGAGCATTGTTGTGGCGCATCATTCCTCCGACGTTTGATAAAGCGCCGCTGCATCCTCCCCACTTTCCGCCTGTCTCTCGCCGCGAGTGCACGCTCGTCATTATGGCTGCCCACGTGATCGCTTTTGTGGTGGTGCCTTACCTGCTGCAGGCACTCCTGCTGCTCTCGGGCCTCCTCTTAGTGTGTGTGATGATGGCCCCGCCAACTGGGAAAAGGAAGAGAGTGGTGCTGACTCTGGAGAAGAAACGGGAGATATTGGAGAAAGTAGATGCGGGGTGGTCTTTTTCCCGCATTCTCTGCGAGTTTAACCTGGTCCAGTCTACTTTGTTCGATATTAAGAGATCCCAAGACAAACTCATGCAGTACACGGCTGACTTCTCATCAAGAAGCAAACGCAACGTGGAGAGGAAGGTGATGTTTACCCCCAAGTTTGCAGAAATTGACCGATCCACGTTGATTTGGTATCAACAACAACGTGCTGCTGGTGTGATGGTACGTGGAACGGAGCTGAAGGCTGCTGCTGAGAAGTTCGCGAGGCTTCACGACGCCCTAGACTTCAAGGGATCCGAGGGTTGGCTCTTTGCGTTCAAGTTACAGCATGGCCTTACCAACCGTAAAGCTCATGGCGAAGCATTGGACGCTAACGAGGATGGAGTTGACGAGTTTCGGCACAAGGTGAAGGGCTTGATCGACAGGGAGGGCCTCACTCTCGGTCAAGTCTACAACGCAGACGAAACTGGCCTATTCTATCGCTCGCTACCAACGAACGCTCTAGCTGAGGAGACGGAGAAGCGTGTACTTGGTCGCAAGCTCTCCAAGGAACGGATATCCGCTTTGTGTTGTGCCAATGCTAACGGCATGCACCGGCTTAAGCCCATTGTTGTTGGCCGCACAAAGCAGCCTCGGTGCCTTCGTGGGGGTGATGGATGTCCTTCCTGTCATCTGGTACCATTCTTTGAAGGCATGGTTTACAGCTGTGATCTTCAAAGACTGGTTCCACCGCCACTTCTTCAAGGAGGTCATCCATTACCAGACGAAGACACTGGGAATCCCGTGCGACCAGGTAAAGGCCCTCCTCCTCGACAATGCACCTGCCCTCCCGTGCGACAAGGACTTGGTTGCTGAAAATGGCCGGATTAAATGCATGTTTCTGCCATCTAATACGAATGCTCTCATCCAACCAATGGACCAAGGAGTGATCGTGGCAACAAAGCGCCTATACCGTCAGAAGTTCCTGGACGAGGTGATGGTTGTTCTCGACAACGAGGACGAGCGCAGGGAGGGACGGGACACACGAGGCAAGCAGACTTTGGAAAACCTTCGCCGCTACAACATCAAGTCTACGCTGTACAACTGGGCTAGAGCATGGAAGGAAGTCCCTGTGAGGACTCTGGAAAATGGTTGTTCTCGTCTGCTTCTCAGAACGGATGTGGAGTACGATTTTCTAGGGTTTGACGTGGATGACTTCCATGCACAGCTACGTACACATGGCGACGATGTTGATGTGGACGATGTTCGTGAGTTGTTGGATGACGATGAGGGCGATCCTGGGTATCAGACGTTGTCTGATATCGAGATCGCGTCTTCAGTTGCAGGTGTCAGTACCGAGCTTGAAGATTTGGACGAGGAAGGCGACGATGATGCGGACTCCTCTCAGCAGGACACTACTCCAGCCATCCCCAAGCTGAGCGCACTCCGGGAACATCTAGAGTTCGTCCTAGACTACCTGGAACACCCGGACTGCGACAGGGAGATGGGGCCCTTGGGACTCGTGGAGGAAGTGCGTGCTTTCAGGCAGCGCATCATCAATCGTCAGAATCGTCGGTCATTGCGTCAATCAACCATTGACAGTTTTTTCAGGCCCGTGACCCCTGCTGTGCCCAGCCCTGGCTCCACTCCGTTGCCTCCCCAAGACAGGCCCTCATGCTCCGAGCCACAGCCCAGCACATCAGCCACAGTGGAGTCACCGCTCAACGTGAGTTTGCGGCTGTCTTCAGAGTCGACTGCAGTGGGTACGCCATCATCATGACCCAGCGATGCACCCCTAGGTCACCTGCCAGTGATACTCTCAGACTCTGACAGTGAATAAACAGCAAGAACTTCTCCACTAGACCACACGGGAAATTAGAGTGTTGTGCAGTGAAAAAAACTGTGTTGTGTTATGGATTTACAGTTGTGAGAGAAAAGACTCAATTGAAACAAAATTTAACGTAAATAGACTTGTTTGTATTGGCTTTGGAAAATTATTAGAAGAATGGGAAAAGTTAAAGTGCAACACTTAGTAAGTTACAATGGAGCATTAGTTAGACAAGAGTGCGCACTGTGAAGAGAACGGACTTCTGTGTGCGATTGACTAAGTTCTGTGCAAGACTTCAGGAACAGTGTACTGCAAGTGCTTCAGGAAATCCTTCTTACTGTCAGAGTCCAAGAGGAGGAGGTTATTCATCGAGGTGGCCATGGACTTGCTGTAAGTAGGCAGAATGTTTCATACTGTACTTTTTTCCATACTATACTTACCTCATTTCACTCTTTAATGTCCTTTATTGGTGTGAATAGGGTGTTAGGAGCTATGCATGTGCAGTAGGAAGGTGTTTTTCTGAGTTAGGCTAGGTTAGGGTCCATAAGTGCCAGTCCAGGAGCCAGTCACCAGAATGTTTATTATTGTATGAACCTACTTCTAAACCCTCATTTTACATTTCTTTTGCATTTATTTCAGTCATTTATGTGCCTTATTGGTGTGATTTGGGTCTTAAATAGGTGCTATGCATGTCCAGAGGGAGTTGTATAGGTGATTCTCTGAGTTAGGGTCCATAAGTACAAGTCCATAAGCTGGGGCCCAATATCCGGAGAGGACCACTATCCGGACCTGCCTATGGCTCTATTATGTCGGATATTGGAGTGATTACTTAAGATATATACAGTATTACACCACTTGATTATTTTAGTGAATGTATATTACAGTACAGTACTGAAATCGTAGTGAAAACAGTTTAGAAACCATTAGTGAGATCCTGACTAATGTCTGATATATCGGAAAAAGTCCGGGTAAGCAGGGGGAAGACCGGATGTCTCTCTTATTGGAATTTCCCATTTTTTATAATGTCTTGGACCCCAATTAGTCCATTATAGTGAGGTTTTACTGTATACAGTAAACCCTTGATATACAGTACCCTCTTTTTAACAAATGTCGGTTTTAATGACCACCTTGAGCTGGCTGAATGTTATATTCATTTAACAAATTTTTGTTTGAAAAAAGAATGAATGTGTGGGAAACACCAACCAGCGTTGTGTCCCTACACACACACACACACACACACACACACACACACACACACACACGGACAGCCAGAGAGAGCAGACGTCCCAGCCATCGCTGCGAACCTTAACCCCTTAACCGCGGGGCGTCACTTTCGTGACGCTTGGGAGCAAGGGATCATACCGCGGGGCGTCGCTTTTGTGATTCTGTGTTATTTTGAATTCACCCGGGCTTTCAAGTGGGGGCTTGTATCATCTATCAGTACTGACAATGTCCAACACTAGTCAGCACTCCTAATCTCATCTGTACTCCCATCCATTGTTGACAATTTAGCCATTTCTCCCCGTTCTTGACTCCCCTCCCTACCCCCCCTCCATTACCCTATCCTCTCGCCTGCCCGGCCATGCAACGCTAAGTAAATCTTCCCTGGAATTTTTCACTGATTTCATCCATTGAAATAAGCCCTATGTCGTATTCTTATACCAAATAATATATACAAGAAAGAAATCAGGTAAGTGAGAGTGCCATACACCTGGAATTGGCTAATTATCACCTGACAACACCTCACGTGCACTCGTTCGCTAATTTTCGCTGTTTTTTTCCCCTTGAAATATGCCGTATAATCTATTTTCGTAATAAATATACATGTAAGGAGAGAAGGGAGAAGCCTAAGTGATATTTACATTCACCTGGAACTACCTAATTTATAATGTATTGTCTAGATTTCCTGCCAATCATATCAGTGCTACACAAAGCTGTTTCAAGATTTAACATTGCTAGCTCTGATTATATATCTCCTAAGTAGGCCTCTAATCTATTTTCGTAATAAATATACCTGTAAGGAGGGAAGGGAGAACCCTAAATGATATTTACATTCACCTGGAACTACCAAATTTATAATGTATTGTCAAGATTTCCTGCCAATCATATCAGTGCTAGACTTAGCTGTTTCAAGAAGTAATATTGGTAACTCTGAATAACCCCTAAAGCAGGCCTCTAGGCTAGCTGGCCTGGCAACTGCGTTATCAGTGTAGTCTCATCTTCCGAAGTGAGAGGACGTATGTTTCATCTTGCTGACTTCAAGGCCTTTTTTCACCCCCATGCAAATGGCTCTGTGACCTTTACCCCCTACTAAACCTCGTGTGGAAAGAGGTAAAGGGCTGACAATTGATAAAAGAGTGACTACGATCTTTCTATTGAGTAAAACAGTGCAAGTGGAATTGTAAATAATGTGTAAATAATGTGTAAACAGCAAGTGAAAGTAATGAATGTAAATATACGTGAACAATGGAAAATAGTTTTATAAGTTATTTCAAGTGACAGTGCATAACACTGTAAATAAAATAGAAATGTAAATAACGTAAATAAAATAGAGAACGTAAATAGAAATGTAAATGAGTAGTATTATAAGAATACGAGTATATACCCTAGGAGTAATGAAAGTGAAAGTTTCACTCTAGCATGTCTGAATGCTATGAGTTATGAGAGTGAAGATGAAAGTGACATTCACTCTCAATGCCAGTATACAGGACGAGAAAGTGAATGCTACGTATTTTACTGAAAGAAATTGAATCCCTACAGTGACAATAAACTAATACTACTGAAGGAAACTTATGGATAAAGACTGTAGATATATATAAGTGTTATATAGTAATAGAAATATAAAGTGTGAGGGGTTTTATGAATAATAAATGACAGACTACCATGAGCGAACTAGTGCCAGTGCGACGATCAGACGCGCTCGTAATTTCCATTGCTTTCACAGTGTTTTTTTTTTTGAGTATGGATCCCAAACTACTTGAAAATTGTAGAATAGTGTTTATAGTGTTTGTATCTGGCTGTGGTAATCATATTACGGGTTGTTGGGAAGTGTAAAGTGGAGACTTCGTTACCCTACTTCAGAGGTCTCCACAAGTCCTACGGTAACCGACGAAGGCTCAACAATCATTCCAGGAGAAAGCTGAAGGTATGTGCCATAAGCATATGTAATTTTATTATTCTAGGACTAATAACTGATTTTTGGCAAATATTTTTTGAGAGTCTGTCGGAGCCCAAATAACCCCGCGGCACACGCAAGTAATTGGTAAACAAGCCCGCGGTGTAGGGGTTAAGTAGTTTCAGGAATTTTGTCTGTCCTGTCTCCTAAGGTCTTGTTTTAAATTTAAAATAATGAAAGTTAATGGACTACCAAAAATGTACAGATTTATTGGTTAGAGTATACATGAATGTTTGTAGAATTTTTTGGTAACAGCTGTTTTGGTACTTTAACCAACATCAAACATGGCTGAAAATGTAAACACTGAGGGACTCGAATTTCAAGGGTCTGATAGAAATACCAATGTCATGGACCTGGTTAAAACATTGATTATGAGGATTAGTGAACTTGAAAAGAAAGTAGAGAATCTAGTGATAAAGGATGTGTCTGAAAATATGGAGACTACCATACAGAGTCTGATCCAGTCCAATGAGACAGTGAATGAAGAGATTTGAAATTTGAAGAGTGAAAATGTTGAATTGAGGAGGAAACTAGAAGAGAGTACTAATAAAATGGAGAAGGTGAGTGGTGTATTAGAAGAGCATAAGGCAAAATGGGCACACGTAGAAGAAGAACAGAAAGAAGTGGTCAGCTTAAGAGAAATCATCCAGGAAGAAAGGGAAATGAACAAGAAAAAAATGGAAGAAAATGTAGTGAAAATCCTGAAGAAAAAAGAGAAAATAGTGAGAGAAACTGTAGGAAGGAACAGATGTGTGGTAATATTTGGAAACAGGGAAGAGGAAGAAAAGGTTAGGTTCGTGAGACTCGAAAGAGACACGAACCTGGTGAGAGGAATATTAGGCATGATTGACCCCGAAGGAGACAAGTGGGTAAAAGAAATTGAGGAAGTAAGGAGGATAGGGCCTTATAAGAAAGGGGAAACAAGACCAGTGAGAGTAAAGTTTACATCAGATGGTGTAGTAAATGATATACTTAAAGTGACCTGGAAATTAAGCAAAGAGGTAGGGATGGAAAATATTATAATAAGAAAAGATTTGAATGAAGAAGAAAGAGAAGTTTTAAAATCATTGAAGGAAGAAGTAAAGGAAAAAAATGATAAGATAACAGAGGACGACTAATACTTTTTTGGGGGGAGTAATGGATATGAAAGTAAGGAAGTGGTATTTAAGGAAATAGAAGTGAAGGAAACTAAGCGAGATGGCTGTGAAAGATCAGACGTTGAGGAAGTGGTACGAACAGAGAGTAGGAGAGAAGATGGTATAAAAAACTTGTCAAAAATAATTTGAAGGTGATATATACTAATGTTGATGGTTTAATATCGACAAGGATCGAAATTAACGATTTCTTGAGAGAACGTGAGCCTGATATCATGTGCTTTGTAGAGACCAAATTAAGAGAAGATATTGATGTTCATTTGGGAGATGGTAAATACAAACTGTGGAGAAAAGACAGAAAACAAAAAACAGGAGGAGGAGTGATGATAGCAGTGAAGAACAACATAAATGTAGATACTGTGGAAATGGGAGAAGGCAGGGCTGAAGTGATATATATGAAATTAGAAACTGGAGAGAATGTTAAGAGAGATATGGCGGTAGTGTATGTTCCCCCTAAGACGAGAGCATGGAAGGATGATGAATACCATGAGATGTCAGATATGGCTAGCTATTTACAAAAAATAATTGAGAAAAGTAATAATATAATTTTTGTGGGCGACTTTAACTGTAAAGAGGTGAATTGGGAGGAATGGTACTCGGGAGGCGGCGAGGATTCGTGGGGCACTATGTTATTAAATATAATAATAATGTGATGACACAATGGGTCAAAGAAGAGACACAGTTTCGAGGTGAGGACACACCAGCAAGGTTAGCTTTACTGTTTACCAAAGAACCCGATGTAATAGAATCATTGAAATATCTCTGTCCTATAGGAAAAAGTGATCATGTGGTCATTGAGTTCCAGATGTTAACAGGGAACGTCGAACCAAGAGACGAGCTTCATAGACAGGGAAGGTACAACTTTGGCAAAGCAAAATTTTACAGGATTGAGAAACTTTTTTGAAAATGCGGATTGGAGAAAATTCAGAGAAACAAGAGAGATACAGAGGAAGTGGGATATCTTTCTAGACCTCTATAATTTGGGAGTGGAAAAATTTGTACCAAGAGTAAGAGGGAAAGAAAACAGGAAAATGGAGCGGTTTAATAGAAGGTGTATGATAGCAAAAAAAGAGAAAAATAAGGCGCGGAACAATTGGAGAAAGAGAGGTAACAACAGAACAAAGGAAGAATATAAAAGAACAAGGAATGAATACACAAGAATACGTAGAGAAGAAGAAAGGAATTTTGAAAAAGGTATAACAGACAAATGCAAGGATGAACCCAAACTGTTTTATAGATTTGTTAATGGCAAACTGAAACAAAAGGAAGGAATCACCAAATTGAAAGTAGAAGGAGAGGTCTATAAGGATGCGGCAATGCAAGCAGAAATAATGAACAAACGTTTCCAGTCAGTTCTCACTAAAGAAAAGGAGCTTGTGGAAGGGGAGGGAGTGATTAGAAATGTACCGGTGAGAAAAGATATAAAAGTGGAGGTACAGGAAGTGTACTCAAGATGTAAGGAAAGCCCCAGGACCTGATGGAATTTCTAATTGGGTACTGAAGGAATGCAGAGAACAATTGGCGGGTAAAATTCACAGTTTAATCATGTGCTCTCTGGAAGAGGGGAAAGTGCCACAAGAATGGAAGAGGGCAAATGTGGTACCAATTTATAAGGGAGGAAACAGGGAAGAACCCCTGGATTATAGACCAGTGTCTCTAACCAGCATGGTTGCAAAATTGTGCGAGAGAAGCCTGAAAGACAGATGGATAAAATATCTGGAAGACATGAATATTTTGGCTGAATGTCAGTTTGGATTCAGAAGTGGAAGGTCATGTGTTTCCAACTTGTTGAGCTTTTACTCAAGAGCGATTGACGTGGTACAGGAGAGAGATGGCTGGGTGGATTGTGTCTACTTAGACTTAGAGAAGGCCTTTGACAAGGTACCTCATACGAGATTAAAGTGGAAACTAGAATATATAGGAGGACTGAAGGAGAAACTTCTGGAATGGATGAGAGACTTTTTGAGAGACAGACAAATGAGGACAGTAATAAAGGATAGGATGTCTGGATGGAGGGAAGTAACAAGTGGAGTCCCACAGGGCTCGGTGTTGGCGCCAGTAATGTTCCTGATTTACGTAAATGATATGGTAGATGGAGTGAACAGTTATGCAAGTCTGTTTGATGATGATGTAAAGATCTTGAGGAAGGTAGAGGTAGAGAACAACTGGCGGATAAGATTCACAGTTTAATTAAGTGTTCTCTGGGAGAGAGGGAAGTGCCTCAAGAATGAAAGAGGGCAAATGTGGTACCAATTTATAATGGAGGAAACAAGGAAGAACACCTGAATTATAGACCCGTGTCCTAAACCAGCATGGTCGCAAAATTGTGCGAGAGAATTCTGAAAGATGGGTAAAATATCTGGAAGAGATGAATATTTTGGCTGAAAGTTTGGATTCAGAAGTGGAAGGTCATGTGTTTCCAACTCATTGAGCTTTTACTCAAGAGTGATTGACGTGCTACAGGAGAGAAATGGTTGGGTGGATTGTGTGTATTTAGATTTGGAGAAGGCCTTCAACAAGGTACCCCATAAGAGACTAATGTGGAAACTAGAGCATACAGGAGGACTGAAGGGAAACCTCCTGGAATGGATGAGAGACTTTTGAGAGACAGACAAATGAAGACAGTAATAAAGGAGAGGATTTCTGGATGGATGGAAGTAACAAGTGGAGTCTTACAGGGCTCGGTGTTGACTCCAGTTATGTTCCTGATTTACGTAAATAATATGGTAGATGGAGTGAGCAGTTATGCAAGTCTGTTTGCTGATGATGCAAAGATCTTGATGAAGGTAGAGGTTGAGGAGGACTAAAATGGTGCAGAAGGACCTGGATAGTATACATGATTGGAGCCGGATGTGGGAAATGAAATTCAATGCAAAAAAATGTAAAATTTTGGAAATGGGTAAAAGTACCAAGAGGCCATCACTGAATTATTTGATGGGTAATGAACCAATCACAAAAGCGAGAGAAGAGAAAGATTTGGGAGTGCTGGTCCAGGACAGTTTGTCACCTGAAGAACACATTAACAAGACAGTTAGAGAGACACATACACTCCTGACTAATATAAGAGTAGCTTTTCATTATATGGATGAGGAGATTATGAAGAAATTGATAGTGGCCATGATTTGCCCCAGGTTAGAATGTGCAGCAGTAGTGTGGTCCCCACACAAAAAGAAAGATATAAACAAGATTGAGAGAATACAAAGAACAGCAACCAAAATGGTCCCCAGTCTGGCAGATCTGTCATACAGAGAGAGGCTGGAAAAGCTGGATGCGCCTTCCTTTGAAGAAAGGAGAAAGAGAGGCGACATGATTGCAGAGTTCAGGACCATGATGGGAGTAGATAAAATTGACAAAGAAGATCTGTTTTTATGGGATAAGAGAGTAACAAGAGGACACAGAATGAAATTGAAGAAGCCAAGCTGCTTGAAAGATATCAAGAAATATAGTTTTCCTTATAGATGTATAGACCTGTGGAACAGCCTGGAGAAAGAGATCGTCCAGTCTAAAACCTTAAACGAGTTTAAAGCTAAATTTGACTTATTAAGAAACAGAGATGGGACCCCACGAGCATAGCTCATTTCCTGTATATCACAATTAGGCAAATACACACACACACACGCAAACCACAATTTACGATATCCCTAGATGCGATACCCCGGAATAGTGATGGGGGTAGAAATACCACCCTACTCTGCCTATCGTGTGCCTACCCCAGGTTTTGCAATTTTTTTTTTTTTTTTACTGATTACTGAAGATATAACTTAAATTTTGTGTTCAGGCTGATTTATAAACTGTTTTTAGACTTAGATTAATGTGTTTTAGTAATAGATGGAGCAAACACTATCATTTGGGGTACAGATGCTCACCCATCAGACAAGGTACAAAACAGTGTGGTCAACTAGGTGACTCAACAAAGAACATTTTGTGTTCAACCACTGAACTGTCATCTACCCTATCATGAAATACATAATAATAATTTGAAATAAATATTAATAATTACAAAAACCTTAGAGAGTAAATATATCATGCATTGATGAAAACTGTGACATCAATAAATCATGTTTTTACATTTGGGCTGTTCAAGGAAAAATGCTTTGAAAATACAAAAGAATTTCTAAATAAATGTTGGAAAATAAGAGAGAAGATAATAAAGGAGCTATGAAACCAGAACAGTAGCTAAAACAACATAAGGAGAGGCCGTTGAAAAGTTTATCCCAATTGCATTATTGGCCAATAAATAATGTGTTTATGTTCAGGTTGTTATGGGAAAACGCTTTTAATATACAAAGGAATTTCTAAATAATGTGTAGGAAAATAAGAGAGGAGAAAGTAAAGGAGCTCAGCAACCAGAACAGTAGCTAAAACGACATAAAGGGGGACTGTTGAAAAGGCTATCACGATCGCATCATCGATCGATAAATCGTGTTTATATTTGGGCCGCTGAAGGGAAAATGCTTTAAAAAAACAAAGGAATTTCTAAATAAATTTGGAAAGTAAGAGAGAAGAAAATTAAGGAGCTCAGCAACCAGAATAGTAGCTAAAATGACATAAAGAGGGGCCGTTGAAAAGGCTATCACGATCACATCACTGATTGCATTCCACATCAAGAGAATTTCCCGTCAAAACATCGATTTTCTGTCACAACAATTTGCACCTTGGACAATTCTGCGTCAATTATGCATTATTACTGTGCATAACAGATGTATATTTAATTGTCCCAGGACTGTCTGGTGGTGGGATTGTATACAATGCTGCTGCTTCTTCTCAACTAAGTTTGAATATGAGTTGGAGATCACATTCTCCAGTGACCTTGACTGGGTACAAGCAAGATGGGCATTGGTTTTAGGTTTAGGTTAGCTTCTTTTACAGCCGTTAGGCCATTTAGATTGGTTTTAAACTTTTTTTTTGGACTTATTTGGGTGGGTTTAGGACTTGGTTTGGGGGAAACCCAAGGTTCAACAACCCATCTCTATTCTTTACACATTAAATCTGCCCCAAGAATTGATACCCCACCTAGTGATGGGCTTTTACTTAACCTACTGCATTCTTAAACCGGGGTATGCCTGTATATACAGTGGGCTCGCACAGTATGCGTGATCACAGTGCACAAATCGCATAGTACACGAGTGGCCAGAATCATAACCATAAAATTCTGAATGCACAAGTTTAGCCCACAATATGTGAGGCAGAGGCAAGTAGTGGCCCAAAACTGCTATTTTCCCAGACTATGCGACCCCCCTCACACACACAATGCCCCCATCATCCTACAAGCCTGGGAGAAGATAGCCCCTGCAACTGTGAACCATGCGTCGCACCTACTCGTGCCTCACTTATGCTCGAACCACAGGATGGCCATTCAACCACTGGTCGAGGGTGAGGCAGCCACACTGACAGCAGCACAAGCTGTAATAGGTTTCGAGGACATAACGTTGGCAGATATACGAAAGGCGCACACTGCTACCAAGGAACAGCCTCCCGAGGAAGTGTTGCATCGGGTAGACGAGGCTGACGCTGAGCCCGAGGCCAGGTAGAGTCAAGTAGAGGAGCCTAGTATGATGGAGGGCAGCAAAGAACTGTCTATGTCAAGGATAGGCAAGATCCTTGTAACAGTGGATAAGCCCAAAGAAGAACTGAAGGAACAGGAAATCTGCCAACAAAGAACGGAAGAGGTTCTCATTATCCCCTCCGTGACTGCCAGCGTCGAATGAAGTTTAGCCGATAAATGGCCGCAGGGATCATTTGAGCACGGCCTATAAAAACGGCGAAAATTTTGGGGAAGTGAACAAACATTCTTAACATCTTCAGACTGACCTACACTACACTCCCATACACCCCATCAAGCAGTTCAGAGCCCGCTGCTGTGATGAGTGGATTTTCAATTTTTTCATTTGTGACCATGCTTAAACAAGCACAACTACACCCATTATCTCGACCCAGACAAAAAATATCATCTTTGTCCTCTCTTGTGAAACATACACAACCACCCTATTTATGATTATGAATAAATACATGCATAAACAAAAGACATGATAAAAAAAGAAAAATGCATTTTTGTCTTGGTATCTTTACCTATTTACTCAGTTTTGTCGTACTGGTTTGGACCATTTGATGCAGTGCGACTTGGCGAAAACTGTGAAAATTTTCAGGAAGTGAACGAACATCTGGGACATGAAACTGACCTTCACTTCACGCTCTCACACCTCATTTGTCAGTTCACCACCTGCTGCTGTGACGAGTGGACGTACGATTTTTTCGCTCATGGCCTTCCCTAACCACACACATTTACTCCCATTATCTTGACCCTGACAGAAAATATCATCTTTCTCCTCCTTTGTGAAACACACACAAAAACCCTGTTTATGATTGTAAATAAACACAGGCATAAACTAAAAAGACATGAAAATAAAAGAAAAATTAACCTATGTTTGATATTTTTACCTATTTGCTCAGGTTTATTGCACTGTTTTGAATCATCTTACATATTCTTTGCCTTTAACAAGCATAACAGAAAAGTTTTCTGTGTTCATGTGATGCTTTCATAGGTGGAAAGGCCTCCCTTCCCTTCCTGCTAATCAGCTAGTGCAAGATGCGAATTGTAGGTCGTCTCACATTTCAACCCTCACTGTCCAGCCTGTACACTCAAAGGATGACGTTTATCTCACTTAGGTCTGAAAACAAACACTCTCGCGTCCCTTTCTGAACAAACTCCACCATCCAGACTACAAAAATAAGTCGATACTACCATAAACACAATAAACACCAAAAAATACAAAATAGAGTAACACCTCACTATAACGGACTAATTGGGGTCCAAACCATTCCGAAAAATGCGAAATTCCAATAAAATGACATCCGGACTTCCCCCTGCTAACCCAGACTTTTTCCGTTATATCAGACATTAGTCCGGATCTCATGAACAGTTTTTAAACTGTTTTGACTACCACTGCAGTATTGTACTGTGTTGTAACTTCACATTAATCAAATGGTATAGTACTGTAGATATAATAGTATTGTACTGTACAGTGATAAACATGTCTTTTATTACTTTATTGTGGTGAACATACCATAAGTGGTCAGGCATTCCGGACTGCTTCTGGCTTTATCGGACTTTTTCCGATATACAGTATAAGAATTTAGTCTGGTAGCTCCTCGAGTCTGATAAAAGCAAATTCCGGTTTACTGAAAGTTCATTATATTGAGGTTTTACTGTAAATTCATAATTTTTTACATTCAAATCTTGCACATTATGTACTGAAAAACTTCAAAATACACATATATAGTTATTTCACACCTTTTCAGCACCACTGACAAAATCTACCTATCTCTCTATCTATCTATCTATTGCCAGACGCCATAATCCTGTACGGGGTGGCCATTTGACTGAGTTATTTGTTTTACAGGGAGGGGCACTAACCCTCCACCAACCCACTTGACACGTAGGGAGCACGTATGGTTTGGTTATATGGTTACCACCCAGCGTTGTAAATGGTTTCTTGGCTTACAGGAAACCATTTGGCTTGTCACTCGATGTAAAGCCATCTGTAACGGAAAGAAAAGCATTAAGTAGTGACAGGAAAGATGGGAGAAATAGGAAGAGAGGAAAGCAGGCACAGAAAAAGAATGATAAAGGCTAAGGAAGAAGTAGGCAGCACTACATCAAGTGAGTGGATGATGGTCGCCACCACCTACCACTACATACTGACAATGTCTTTTGTTAAAAGAAAAAAAGTGCGATGTTCTGTCACTGCAATACCTACGTGTAATGAGTATCACCTGCCTAAATATAGGCAACTTCCGCATTCCAGTGCATGCCACAGAACGGGTCTAGGAAGCTGAAATTTGCACTGCCAGGTGCATTGGAACTTCCTCTTCAATATGGCAAGGGAAAAAAAATCAATTTTCGAAACTTCAGAAAATGGCCCCAGTGTTGGCCAGGGGCGCACATAAAATTCCGGACCTACGGCCACGGAAGGCTTAATATCAACAATGCCTTCCGCTTCTACACAGAGAGGCACAGGCAGGAAATTAACAGGAGGAACCAGACGCTCATAACAAGTAACACACGACGGCCTCAAGAAAGTGAAAGTGAGGAACCAGCTACATCGTTTGATTCACTTCCTGTAGAGGAAGAAGAGGATGCAATGTCAGCTGTGTCAACATTGGACTTTGATGGGTTTTTGGCCGAACTGACTGAGTTAAAGGCTCGAGGGGAAGGTGTTCAAGAGGAGTCCAGTTACGAGGAGGAAAGTGTCGGTGCAGCGGGGGCACTCTAAGTTGCTGTGCCTTGAAACCCCTGCTATTCAAGTTCATCAGGCCTGTCATCTACAGTTTTTAAGGTGACTGACCATATTTTTGTTATTTTAGCTATATCTGTGGTATATGACTTAAAAAATTTCCCTTTATTATGTCTCTAAAGTTAAAAAAAATATATCAAGGTTTGAGGGGGGGTCCTGCCCGTATGTTATTTTTCCCATAAGGGACTGAACAGGGACTGAACAAGGAGGCTGCCACAGATCCAGCAGCATGAAGAGCCACCATTAGGTGACCAAGGCCGACGCATGCAAGCATGTTGAAGCCTACGAAAACGAAAACGAAAATGATATGATTATGTATTCACAGTACATGAAATCACAGTGCACGAGGTCATAGACCGCGCATCCACTCGCATACTGTGCAACCCCACTGTATATACATACTGTATATCTATTGATCTATCTCTCCTGTATATATATATATATATATATGCAGTAAGTAATCCTGCAATTATCTAGATGTTCCGCATCAGGTCGTGCTCTGTATACAGATGTTAGGCCTTGGCTCTATTAGGTCCGTATCTGGATTTATCTGTCCGTAACTGGACACAGAAGTTCCAGTTTCGGTGGCCGGCTGGCCCACAAATAAAAAAAATCCGTTGGGTGGCTCATCAGCTTCTCTGTCTACATGCGGGTAATATACCCTAACCCACAAGCTGAGCAAACAAGGTTTTCCGGCTCCCTACCAAATGGTCAAAATCCCCTGGCCACCCTGATCACCATAAACATACCAGCAGCATGCAAGGAAAACAGACGTAACTTACAGGCTGAGCGAGAATGGTTGTCTGGCTCCCTACTGAATGGTCGAAGTCCCCCAGCCACCCCGATCACTGGTAACATTCTGGCACCACACGAGGAAGACAGAGTGTAACTCAAGAGGTGAGCGAGAATGGCTGTCCAGCTCCCTACTGAATGGTCAAAATCCCCTGGCCGCCCAAATTAGTTGGAAACTCCTGGCCACACACAGCCATCTGCCCCCTTACTGAATGGTCAAAGCTGCATCACCGTCTGGATTATTCAGCCACACCTTAGGCCCATGATGTACTGGGACCCAGTGCTGTACACTCCCCAGAGGTACCACACCTCAGTTACCGCCTTTGTCTCTCCGCATGTGGACGTGCTTGGCTGATGTTATACAATGGCTGCTTCCATTGTTGTGGTTGTGCCCTAACTTCTGCTTGCTTTAAATCTCCTCTGTGGTGTTCTCATGAATGTGATGATGGCCCCACCACCACCCGAGAAACACAAGATGAGGGTTTGAACACTGGAGAAGAAGCGTGAGATATTGGACAAGGTTGACAAGGGCAGGCCAACTTCACAGATATTGTGTGAATATGGCCTGGCTTGTTCAACTCTGATAACTAGAAATCACAGGACAAGGCGATTCAGTACAGACAGGACTATGGCGATATCACTCGCAAAGGTAACCGGAAAGTGATGTCCCACCACCGCCACGCCAGCATCAACCATCCAACTTTGGTTTGGCTCCACCAGCGACAGGGTGCCAGTGTGCTTGTACATGGGCCCAAGTTGAAGGCCCTCAGTTAAACTTCTTAGTTTGCATGCCTGCACAACATGCAAGACTTCAAGGCATCTGAGGGTTGGCTCTTCTGGTTCAAACTCTGATATGGACTTACTGGCCATAAGGCACATGGAGAGGCTTTGGATGCAGCAGTGGAGGATGTTGAGTCGCCAGAAAGTGCAACGCCTGATTGAGAAGGACAGCCTAGCTCTCAGTCATATGTACAATGCTGATGAAACTGGCTTGTTCTTCTGTTCTTTGCCCATCAACACCTGGCAGAAGAGATGGAGAAAACTGTGCCTGGTCGGAAGCTGTCCAAACAATGTGTCTCAGTGTTGTGCTGAGCCAATGCTAATGGGATGCACCGCCTCAAACCTGTTATTGCTGGACATGCAAAACAGCTATGTTGTCTCCACAGAATCATGGATAGCCTGCCTGTTGTGTGGTACCATTCTGTGAAGGCTAGGTTTACCACAAAAATCTTCAGAGATTGGTTCCACAGACACTTTGTCAAGGTTATCCATTATCAAACAGAGGAGATTGGTATCCCTCGCAGCCAGGTGAAGGCTCTCCTGATCCGTGACAATGCCCCTGCGCATCCGTCAAAGAAGGATTTGGTTGCTGATGATGGCCATATTGGATGCGTGTTTCTGCCACCTAATACAACTGCTTTCATTCAACCAATGGACCAAGGTGTTATTGTGGCAGCCAACAGACTGTACCATCCATGGTTCCTGGACGTGGTGATGGTGGTGCTTGAGGACGAAGAAGGGGTCAACATACGGGGGGAGCGGTCCTTGGAGAATCTGCGGTGTTACAACATCAAGTCACCAGTGTTCAACTGAGCCAATGCTTGGAAGGAAGTCTCCATCAAAACCTTGGAAAGCACTTGGTCTCATCTCCTTTAGGAATGCGATGCCGTGCACGACATTGAAGGATCTGACATGCATGATATCCATCTTTGGCTACGAAATGCAGGCAGGGATGTGGACGTCGATGACATGAGGCATTGGTTGGATGATGACGGCGGCAATCCAAGTAGTCAGATGTTGTCTGATGAGGAGATTGCTGCTGCTGTCTCTGCGGGTCAGACAGAGAAAAGCGACGAGGATGAGGACCCTGAATCTGGCCCCCCTGCACCCCATCACTCCCTCGTCTTGGTGTGCTGCTGGCCGGCATTGAGCAGGTGTTTGAATATGCCAAGCAATCTTATTGCAACAGAGAGCTGGTGCCACCCAAGCTGGTGATGGATCTGCAGGCAGTTAGGGACGCTGTCATCCTCCGATAAAATTGCCGCACGTATCCCCAGATGAAGATTGACTTCTTCATGAAGCCGGCCACCCCCACGAGTGCCAGCCCCTTCTCCCCACCACGACCACCACCTCCACCTGCTCAACCCCAGTCTTCAGCGTTGGACCCACAACCGAGCACATCGACAGCCGCTGAGTCGCCGACAGACATGAGTTTGTGACGGTCTTCAGAGAGTCCTGAGGTGGGTCGGGCTATCACCTCGCTAAGAATAAGAAGGAGAAGGAGAAGGAGGAGGAGGAGGAGGAGGGAGTTCTTTGACCTTTGCTACTGTAGGTGGCAGTGTTAGCCACTATAGTTGCTTTCATGGAGTCTGACGCACTGATTTTGCCAGCCGAGGACAGGTGGATTTGGTAACACTGCATGATATACTCAGGCGCTGATTGGTTGATTTCCGTTGTGTTTGAACGTGCACCAAATTGACCCTGTATTCCAACCAAGGCCCTCTCTGATTTGTAAGATACCGGAAAATACAGATACAAATTAAAGCAACGATATCTTTAATGATAAATGTGTGTCTTTTAAACTACTAGAGTTAAACCTGAATGACAACGATAACAAAACTAAGTAAAGTCGTGACTGGATTCATACAGACAACAGTCAGCGACTGATTTATTTGTTTAAACTCATTTCATTATGTTTGATTTCGTTCACACTGCACGTGGTCTTATTATAGCAGCAGAGTTCAGCTATTATTTTCTCACAGGGTTTGCTTTTATCTTACTTTCCTTTCTTCCACCAGCAACAAATATTCGGTCCATTCTACAGTAATGTAATCCATTACTGTCCCGGCTCTCTGTCGAGGGGACAGAGATACATCATGCTTGAGGAGAGGGTGCATGGTGACCAGGGATAGGGTGTCCATCTGTCTGTCTGTATGTCTGTCTCTTATGACATGAAAATGTTTGGGAAAATCAAACACCAAACTTATTCATGTAAGAAATAATTTTACTGAATCTGGGAATACATATGCATTTTTTTAAAGCTACTGTTACCCATGAAGGTAATGAAAATGTTTATGTACACTATATATATTGAGAATAGCATGTATTGACCACAGTGAGGTGTGTGTGTGTGTGTGTGTGTGTGTAATTCACCGGGTCACCGGGTCAGTCAGGATCACCTGATGGTCGTGATCGTCAGCTTTTACCCTCCAGGAAGGGAGCTGAGAGCTCATATAGTCCGATCTAAGGGCAAGGCTGTGACCTTCACACACGCACACACCCGTCCCCTTGCTCAAGGGGGACAGTAACCACCCACTTCGTCAGTGAAACTTTTCGCAACCTGAGCGAGGCGCGAACTCCCGTCTACCAGATGGCAAGCGAGAACGTTACCACTGCACCAGTGTGTGTGTGTGTGTGTGTGTGTGTGTGTGTGTGTGTGTGTGTGTGTGTGTGTGTGTGTGTGTGTGTGTGCACTTATACAAATCATAACTGTTAGAAGATAAGCTAAGCGTATCTAGGGTAAGGTTGTATATTAGCAGATGATGTAATGAAGGACATGGTACAGACTGTAGACTGTGATGCTGTATAGCAGTGGTAGGAAAAACATTAGAGCCTTCATAGGACCTCAGAGGTCTCTACTCGGAACCACCTTGCCATGAACGTCTGAATTCCCGCCACAGTCACTGTGTTCGTATGCATCCAGTCGCGACTGTCGTTCAGTTTATCTCTAGTAATAAGATATAATTGCTTTAATTTGGATCTGTATTTTCCGGTATCTTACAAATCAGTGAGGGCCTTGGTTGGAATACATAGTCAATTTGGTGCATGTTCAAACACAAAGGAAATCAACTAATCACCGCCTGAGTGCATCGTGCAGTGTTACCAAATCCATCTGTCCTCGGCTGGCAAAATCAGTGCATCAGACTCCGTGAAACCGACTATAGACCACATGGGATACCTGTGGACCTGACATAGCCTGACGGGTTATGACACCTGTCTGATGTTCATTGGGTGGTAAGTATACAACGTTTTTTTAAATAATTTTTATTGTTTATCCACTGATTTCTCAGGATTATATTGCATATTACAATGTGTGTTTTGATGCTTAAAAACAGAAAAAAGACAACAGAACACTGTCAAAATTGGGAAGGAAGGAAGGAAAGAATAATGAAAAAACTAGCACCAGACCAAAATATGGCTATACGGAACTAAGGAAGAGGGCAGAGGGGTAGATAATTATATTAAATGTGTGATAAGAAGTGCTGTAATAAAAGCGATAATACTGGAAACAGAAACAGTGGGAGAGTCACCTAGGAACTCAGTAAGTTGAAGGGCCAATGGAGTGAGGAAAGGAAAGAGAACACTGCTAGCCATTTTTGGAATGTAGACAGGCAATCAAGAAAAAGATGACTGATAATCATAGGGCATTCATAGCGTGTGCAGGTGGGATGAGGGCCATGGCTCATCAAATGACCATGAGTTAGGCGAGTATGACCTACGAGAAAACGAGCAAGGATTGTTTCCCATCGACGATTGGGGTGGGTTGATGTGTGCCAGGGAAGAACAAAGGATTTAATACTATGAAGTTTGTTGTGAACCTGTTGGTCCCGTGAGGATTGCCAATGATCACAGAAGAGGTAGGTTAGCAAGGAGAAACAGTTAAAAGCCAAACTGGAGCAGAGGAAGGACCTAAAGGAGGAAGCAGCAAAGCATGCCAACAAGTCAGCCTTTTCATTACCTATAATTCCAATATGGCTAGGAACCCAGCAGGAGCAAACCGACTTTATCTTAACAGAAAGAAGAAACAGCCACTCCTGGATCTGGGTGATTAGAGGATGAGAAGATGGTGTGGTGTGTAAGGAAGTGAGTGCAGTGAGAGAATCAGAGATTATAACAAAAGTGAAAGAAGAGAACCTCTGAGGAGATTTCAAAGCAAAATGAACAGCATACAGTTCTGTTGTAAGGATACTGGTAATGGAGGGAAGCATTCTGTGAAAGAAGTCAGGGAACACAACAGCAAACCCAAAACCATGACAAAATTTAGAGCCATCAGCAAAGATATGCATAGCAGAAGAGTGACAGGACATGTATTTGAGAAAAAGGGTGCAAAGGATATCCAAGGGAAGAAAAGACTTAGAATAAGGGAGAAAAGAAGGGCAGACCACAGCAGGAGGCAGAAGCCAGGGTGGGAAAGAAAATGGACATAGTGGATGAATATGAGGAAAGATAAAATCAACTGACTGAAGATGGGTAGGGACCCAAAGAGGAAACGGAAGAAGGAGATGGGAGGCCAAGTGAAAAAGCGTTGAAGAAGGCTGGCAGGCCGGAGCAATTCATTCACAGGGAACTGAAGGAGACTTGTATAGGACCTGACAGTGAGAAGAGAATGACGATAAAAGAGGGGAGAAATGCTCAACCCAACACAAGGACTTGTAGTGGGAGTTGACTGAAAGGCACCAACAGCTAAAGGAAGACCGGTATGATGAACAGAATCTAGCTTTGAAAGAGTGCAAGTGGAGGCAGAAGAGTAAACTTGGCAACCATAATCGAGATTGGAAAGAATAAAGACGGAGTGAAGATGAAGAAGTGTGATGCGATCAGCACCCCATGAAAGATAAGACAGCGTTTGTAGCAAACGAAGACGATGATGAGTAGAAGGTTTGAGGAAAGAGATATGTGCATTCCAATTTAACTGAGGGTCAAATGTGAGGAAAAGAAATGTGGCAGAGGATCAGTAGGGAAGAGGGATGTTATACACGTACAGAGAGGACAGTGGTATGGTTCGCAAATGAGTAAACACTACTGCACAAAACTTATTAGTAGAAAAACGAAAACCATGAATAGCAGCCCATGTGGGAGCTACATCAATGGCGGACTGAAGAAGGGATTCTAGTCGAGGCAGATCTGAATCAGCAGCGTAAATAGCTAAATCATCAACATACAGAGAGGCCAAAACAGAAGGAGGTAGAGGAGACTGTTATTTATAGCTATAAGAAAAAGGGTAGTACTGTACTAAGGATGCAGCCTTGGGGGACACCTTCATGCTGGGTAAAGGCACGTGAAATATGGTCTCTTAGACACATGAAAGGTCTGGAAAGAAAATTCTGAAGAAAAACACCCATGTTACTATGCAGTCCAAGGGATGAAGGCAACAAAGAATACAATACCTTCATGTCATATCACTGGCTTTTTCTAAATCAAAAGAGATGGCAATGACCGACTGGTGGATGGAAAAAGCAGAACGGATGAAATACTGTATTAAAGTTTGAGATGGGGATCTAAGGTGCTGCATGAATTGCGATACCCAAACTGTAAGGGAGAAAGATGACTATGGGATATAAGGTGCCACATGAGCCTAGTACTGACCATCTGTTCAAGCAGTTTACATAAATAACTAGTCAGGGCTATGGGACGGTAATCTTGAGGATGGTGCCCAGGTTTATCAGGTTTAAGAAATGGGAGAATGATCACTATATGCCAATCAGAAGGAAAGAAACCTTCAGTCCAGAATTTATTATGGAGGGCCAAGAGAAAGGATGTAGCTTGTGGAGAGAGGTGTTTTAACATTGCATAATGAACACCATGAAGTCCCTCACTCAGATTCTTACAAGATTTAAGTGAAGACGATAATTCACGGAGAAAAGAGAGCATGAAGAGCTCCCTCAGCTGACAACATAAAAGAAATCGGTATGGCTTCAGAATCAGATTTAAGGCGATGAAATGTTTGAGAGAGATGAGACCCACTACTAATGAGACTAAAATAATTACCTAAGGCATCTGCAACTAAGGAAGCAACGGCTACAGACTGGCCATCGATGTGAAGAACCGGGGCTTGGGGTGGCATATGTTTGCCTGATAATTGCTGCAGTAGGCATATTTACAGAGATAGAAGAAACATAGTCTCTCCAACTAGAACGTTTAGCCTGGCAAATGGTACTGTATGACGGAAGGCAGTGGAAGCCCGGCAAAATACGAGAAGGCTACGAATCCAATAGGAGGAGGACTGTTTATAGCAAAAATCTTTCCAGGCGGCATGTTTCACATGGAGAGATCGTGAACAAGCAGGAGTCCACCATGGAACATATTTGGCAGTTGACAGTCGTGCATCACAGGGAATGGCAGTAAGGCCAACACTTAAAACTTGGACAAGGAAAAAGGACAACATATCCCGTGGAAACGAAAAAGATGAAGGAGGAAACGGGGACACTGTAAGAAAAGAAAACAACTCCCAGTCAGCTGCATGGAACTGCCAATGAGGAGGACGAGGAAGAGGACAGTAAGAGACAAGAGAGGGTTTACTGGTGGTGATCACTAAAAAGAGTGTCTTCTAATTTCAACCAATGAAAATAGAAACTGACTGGAAGCACAGGGACAGATCCAAACAAGTGAGGGAACAAGTGTGGAAATCACAGTGAGCAGAGGTGCCAGTGTTAAGGATAAAAAGATCTTGAGAAGAAAGAAACTGTTCTAATAAACATCCCCTAGTGGTGATCACAGTCACCCCACAGGGAATGTGGGCAATTTAAGTCACCAAGAAGAAATGGGGGAAAAAGGGAATGAAGGAATGTCACAAAGTTAGGAAAATCAAGAGGAACATAAGTAGAGAAACAGAGAGAACTAACAGTGATCCACCAACGGAAAAAGACACGAGCTGAAGCTTGAGGGATAGATGCAGACATAGGAAAAGGTTCAAAGGGGACGTCAGTGCAGATAAGGAGGGCAGTGTCATATGAAGGAGGGGATCCAAGAAAAGTATAGCCAGGAATAGGAACCAGGGAAGTATGAAGAAAGGTTACCTGAAGGGATATAAGAAGAGGATTATGAGAAGAAATAAGAAAATGAAGGTCTGTATGATAATTACAGAAGCCTCTAATATTCCACTGAAGGAGTGCCAGAACTATGGAAAATCAAGTGTGGGAAGAGTGCAGAGACTGCTTACAGCATTGAGGGAAAGAGTATCCAGAAGGCATAGGTAAATCAAGAACGGAAGAGATCGGGTAAGACAGGGAAAACATAGAGATCACAGAGGAGCCGGGTGGTTGAATAGAGGAAAAGTTAGAAACAAAAGAGTGGGGAAGAGGAGGTGCTGGAGAGGTAGAAATAGGAGGGGAAGGTGCAGGAGAGGTGGGAGGAATGGGAGTAGGGGGGGGAGTGAGGAAGGGGGGGAATGTATTTCTGCAGTGACAAGGGTACGCAAGGAAGAGGTACTGTGAAGATCATTGGTGATACTCTGCAAGAATTCTGCTTCCATAGGAGAGGACAAAGGATGAGTGTGTGCTGGTGGTATAGCATTCTGGCATTGTTGTCTGGAGGAGGGGAAACAATGGACAGGCTGTATAGGCCAAGTAATAGAGGAATGAGGGGAGTGACCAGGAATATGAGATGGAGACGATACAACAGCACGTTTACATTTGTTAGCTCGGGGAGAGGGTGAGGGAGGAAAAAAATAGGAGTATAGAGTAAAGGAAGGAGGTGGGGTGGAGGGGGCAGAATGAACAAGAGAGGGAAGGGAAGAAGAGGAATCAGGATGAGAGGCAAGAGTGACAAAAGAATTTGAGAGAGGAACAAAAGTAGACACACCAAACAAGCTTGAAACTTGTGATACAAGAGTGGGTCTTGTTACATGGGCATAGGAGATGCCAGGGGGGCGCCCCAAGTGATATGCCTGACGACGAGCTTCACTGAGGGTAAGTCTCATTTTCCACCTGATGTGACACACTTCTGCTTAAAAATGTAGGTGGGATATTTCCTGCAAGAGGCTGTATGTTGCTCCCCACAGTAGTGGCAGGACTGGAAGGTAGACATGCAGGTGGATGCTGGGTGTCCAGTTTGTGAGCAGTTGAGGCAAATAACTGCAGACTGGCAGTATTTTGCAAGGTGTCCAAATTGCCAGCAGAAAGTGCACTGATGAGGAGGAGGAATGTATTCCTTGACAGAAAGGGCTGTACAGTAAACCCCCGCTATAATGCGGTTCAGATATTGCCGGTTCACTTTATCGCGGGATTTTCATTGGAACCTAAGTATTTTTACGTTGCGGGAAACCCCGCCTCATCGCTGTTTCCGCAAAGCCTACTACGGCTATTTTTAGGGCACAGTACATATTTTATATCTTTATTTTCAGTACTGTATTCTGAAATGGATATGTTTATGGTATTTTACATCTTTATTTATTCTAAAATATTAATAGCTGTATTAATTAAAATAATAATTAAAAATCGGCTAATATATTTGATAAAATACAAGCGAAATCGTGGCGTGGGGTGAGGAAATACCCAGACTCATTGGTAGGTGGCACACAATTGGCTGGAGCCTTACCAGTAGCCAATTCAAACACGCTTTACATTTTTACTTGCCACTGATTGGCTGCTGCTGACGCGCCATCCTCAAAGAAAGGAGCCGGACTGCACCGCACCACCATACCGCACCTCCCAGTTTACCCCGTGTTCCTGTCTCAGCTACATCGCCGTGCCCACTTCAGCCTTTCACCATTTGTTTATGCCGCTTTATCCTGGTTTTCTGAAGTCCCTGCAATGCCACCCAAACGCCCTGCATCTTGTAAGCCTTCTGGTGCCAAGGAAGTCAAGAGGAGGAAGGTTATGACGCTGCAGGAGAAGGCTGAACTCGACATGCTGCGGGAAGGGAGAAGCTATGCCGCAGTCGGACGCCATTACGGCATCAACGAAAGTACGGTATGGTACATAAAGAAGAACGAGGACGCAATGAGGAGCACTGTTTCAGCAAGATTTTGCCAGAATGCGAAGAGGGTGTCTACAGGCAGGAACAAACACATCGTAAGGATGGAATCGGCCCTGGCATTGTGGATAACTGACTGCTGGAAGAAAAACATCCCACTGGACAGCAACATCATACGAGAGAAGGCCAGGAAGTTGTACAACCAGTTCACAGCAGAGGGTGCCGAAGGAGACACGACGACGAAGAGCCGCAACCAGGAACATCTACAGCACCAGAGCCTGAGGAATTTCACGTCAGCAAAGGGTGGTTTGACCGGTTCCAGAAGCGGTTCCAAATCAGGAGTGTGACTTTGCACGGGGAAGCTGCATCGGCGGACAGTGAAGCTGCGGAAAAGTACCAGGAAACATTCCAGCAGATCATAGAGGAACGGGGTTACAAGCCCGAACAGGTCTTCAATATGGATGAGACTGGCTTGTACTGGAAGAAGATGCCGTCCAGGACATTCATCATGCAGGAGGAAGCCAAAGCACCTGGCTTTAAAGCACAGAAGGACCAAGTCACTCTTATCTTCTGTGGCAATGCTGCTGGCTTCATGATGAAACCAGGCCTCATCTACAAGGCAGCAAACCCCAGGGCTCTCAAGAACAAAAACAAGAACGTGCTGCCAGTCCACTGGATGAGCCACCCCAAGGCATGGATTACGAAGCTCCTGACTTCCAACTGGTTTCATCAGTGCTTCATCCCTCAGGCCAAGCAATACCTCAGCGACAAGTGACTAGAGTTCAAGGTGATGCTGTTGTTGGACAATGCTGGTGGCCACCCTGTTGATTTGCACTACGTGGGAGTGCAGATTGAATTTTTGCCTCCTAACACCACCTCTCTCATCCAGCCTATGGACCAAGGAGTGATCGTGCTTTCAAGGCATTCTACACCAAAGGATCTCTTCAACACCTGGTGGATGCAATGGACAGGGACGACGACTTCACTGTGTAAAGTTATTGGCACAGCTTCAACATTGGGACGTGTCTCTTCATCATCCAGAAGGCGCTTCAAGACATGAAGAAAAAAACCCTCAATGCTTGCTGGAAAAAATTGTGGCCCGAGTGTGTGAACGACTCCAAAGGCTTCTCCCCCGACGAAATTCACCACTCTGCAGTGAACAACTCTGTCAAGCTGGCGAAGATCCTCGGTGGTGAAGGTTTTGCTGACATCATGCCCCAGGAAGTCAATGACCCCATTGACGCACACTCCGAGACCCTGACAGATGAGGATTTGGCAGAGTTAACCAAGTCAGCCAGCGAAGGGGAGGGCGAGGAGCCGACAGATCCAGCACGAGAGGAGGAGGAGGAGGAGGAGGGTCTAACATTAGAACGCCTGTCTGACATGGTAAGAGCTGCAAACGACCTGCAGTTGATGGCTCAGAAATGGGATCCATACATGGTTCGTGCTGTGCAGTTCTCCAATGCGATTGACAAAGCCATTCTGTTGTACAGAAATCTCCTCAATACCATGAAGAAACAAAGGCAACAACTCCCCATCACCATGTTCCTCAAGCCACTGAAAAAGACTCCATCTACACCTCCAGCAGCACCTGCATCACCTGAAGCATCTGCATCACCTGAAGCGCCCTCTGAAGAGCTGTAAATGCTCTGCTTCACTGTGCTGTACATCATCATCATCATCAGCATCTTACTGCACAGCTACTTCATAATCATCAATCAAACTTATCATCGGTGAGTACCCGTACAGTACTGTACAATTCACTTTCTTTGTTATTTCTTAATTTCAGTGATATTTCATGTCCTTATTAGTTAGCAAGCAATACAGTAACTTTATACTTACGTTTCGCTCGCTACAGTCTCTATACTCACCGATGCAGAACGAGTTGAACTGAAGATATACAGTAATGTACATCTCCAATTCAACTCGTTCTGCATCGGTGAGTATCCTTACTGTTTTCTCTTATTAGTAGTAGTAAATAGGCATTTTAGGGCAAGCAGTACAGTACAGTACTGTACAGTACTGTTACTTTATACTTACGTTTCGCTCATCGCCCGCAGAAAAATCGTCATAGGCGCCCTCTCAAGAGCTGCACAACTAATATACACCTTGTACTGAACTTCATGATCATCATCATCTTCAATTCATCTTATTCATCATCAGTGAGTACCCGTACTGGTTTTTCTTATTAATAGAGACAATAAATAGGCATTTTAGGGGTAGCGTCGATAACATTGCGGATTTTTGCTTATCGCGGGTGCCTTTGGAACATAACCCCCCGATAAAGTGAGGGTTTACTGTACCTCCAATAATGATGAAGGAGGGAAGGTCACGAGACTCAAAAACTATCTTGGTGATGTTTGTTGGTTGTTGGCGACATCCTTTGGGAGGGATTATGTAACACTGTACGGACAGCATTTGGTGATGCTGTTCAGAGAGGATGAGTTTTACATCCTCAGCACATTCAGAGAAAGGTCTACTCCCAAAAGAGATGTAAGACAGTACCAGTCGAGGAATTCAACTGAATATCTGGAAAAACAGGGACTGCATTCCCTGACAAGTTCACTGATGTTCTGACCTTCTCTGCTTGTGCAACATTCTGGACTCTGAGAAGGCGAGAGCCGTTCGGTCTTACAGAGAATGTTACTTCAGAACCAATCTGCCGTGGCAGGGAAAGATGAAGGAACAGATCATCTATCTGGGAAGTAATACTAAAATACTGAGAACACTTCTGGTGTCCAAAAAGGGAGGTGGTCAAAGTAGAAGTAGGGAGTCAGGAAGCAGTATAAGGACAGAATAAGGAAGCTGAAGAAACAGGATGGATAGACAGAGGAAGGCGCAGAGGTAGATAAGGTGCAAAGGTTACTATGGATGAAGAACAGGTAAATGGAATGGTACATGGAAGGGACTGTGAGACAGGAGTTGGTGCAGATGGGCAAGAAGAAACAGGCAAGGGAACAGTGGAATGAGTCAGAGAAGCACCACGAAGAGAAGAAGGGGGCATTGTTGGGGTAAAAAGAAAATCGGCAGAACTGGGGAGGGAGAACCTGAAATCATATCCATAATTTTACTTGGAAAGGAAAATGCTCATCGTGACTGTTGAACAAGAAAAGATTATTTGGGTGGAACATGAAGTCTAGAGGCCTAGCTAATGACTCAAGAAGAGATCAAGCTCCAAGTAGGCACTCCCTACCCTACCCTAGAAGGGATAGCAACACCATGCAGGAGAACTAAGTCTCCCAGAACAATGATGGGCCACGGCCTATTAGCCGAGAGTCCTACCGCCATGCAACAGCACCCCGGATCTGAAAGCTGTTGCTTAGCAGCAGTTCTGCCCCTGCAGAGGTCTACCTCTGCCAAGGTCCATACACTGGGGTGGTGCCAAACTACCATGATCCCTACAATTAGCCAGATCACTAGCCCAAAGGCATACCCTTATCCTTCCTATTGCAACTTACTCGAGGTCATTGATGAGAATTTTGATGAATGTGGGAATTTCCACACTATTTAATGCCAAAGACAGAATAGACAGGATAGGGGAAAGGGAAAGAAGAAGCAATCGTACAAGAAAAGAGCCTTGCAAAATTAGTTGAGGCAGCAATAGGGACCCAAAGAGAGGGAAGAGAGCAGAGCAGAGTGGAGACATGAATGATACATCCACCTAGGAACCAAACTCCCACACACTTTGGAGTTCATCAAGGTACCCTACTATAGCTCCCCTACACATCAGGTACCAATCAACGTCTCCAAAGCCACGCCGTGACGACAACGAGCAGCAGGGAAACAGGGGGACCCACAATTAGGAGGGATACTGTACATACTGGTAGTTTTTTTCTGATAAATTACCAATATGCTGGGAATCGAACCAGGGACTCTCAGGTGAGAGCCAGGCAGCATACCACTACACTACACCTGGCTCTCACCTGAGAGTCCCTGGTTCGATTCCCAGCATATTGGTAATTTATCAGATGATTTTTCCTGTGTACAGTATAGGTTTCTCTCTTCATGGTAGTTTTTTGTTTTTGCTGTTGTTTATGCAGTGCTTTCTTTGTGTTTAGGATTATACTGCATTATGCAATGTGTGTCTGGATGTCTAAAAATAGATGAAAGACTGCAGAACACTGCCAAACTTAGGAGGGGTACTGTGCAGTTTTTTTTTTTTTTCCAATGAAGTATTTTCTTAGTGTTTAGGATTATACTCCATAATGCAATGTGTGTTTTGATGTCAAAAAACAGCCGAAAGACTGCAGAACACTGTCAAAATTGAGAGGGGTACTGTGCATATTGGTAGGGTTTTCTTGTTTGTTTGTTGTTTATGCACTGTTTTCTTAGTGCTTAGGATTTATTGCACATTCCAATGTGTGTTTTGATGTCCAAAAAGAGCCAAAAGACTGCTGAACACTGCCAGAATTAGGAGGTGTGCTGTGCATATCTATCTATCTATCTATCTATCTGTCTATCTATCTATCTATATATATACTGTATTGTGATACCAACTCTAACGTATGGAAGTGAAGCTTGGACATTGTTGGAAGGACACAAGTCAAGAGTGAGAGCAGTGGAAATGAGTTATTTAAGAGGAGCCTGTGGAGTCACATGGAGAGACAGGCTGACGAATGAGGATATAAAGGAGCGTTGTGGTGTGGATGTGATAGGAAGTGTTATGAGGAACACACTGAGGTGGTTTGGCCATGTGGAGAGGATGGAGGGTGAAAGACTGATGAAGAGAGTGTATGTGAGTGAGGTGGAGGGGGGAAGAGGGAGGGGGAGGCCAAGGATGGGATGGAGGGATGGGGTGGAGAGATATATGAGAGAGGGGGGGTGTGAGTTGGGAGCAGGGCAGTGAAATGGCGGGAGACAGACGACGTGGAGACGATTTGTTTGTGGCCACCCCAAACGGGATTGAGGCGTCTGGCGATAGATAGATAGATCATTTGGCCTCTGTGCATAGAGACAATACATTTTATTATCCGGCACCGAATTCATTAATTTAAAATATAACCAAATAGTCTGACATCTGCAACACACATGCAGACAGGCAGTGAGTATGTGCACCCATGCCAGACCTATGATAGTACTTCAGCCGATACAAGCCAAGTTAGTAAATTTCAGTGTAATAATGATATGTGTTGCTTTCTACATATAATAAATGTTGAGTAGAAAGGAAAATAATAATACATGTTTAGTTTCATTACTTTAACATTTTGTATACCCACCCCTTGCATCCAAAACAGCCTCTAGACATCTGAAACATCCATCTGAAGCATTTAACCACCCATCTAAAGCAAATAAATGAACTCATGTGCCCCTGCTAGACTATCATTAAAAAAAAAAAAAAAAAGTCAATGCCTATAGATTTAATACCCTCCAAAATAATTTATTTTTTGTATTCTATAGATAATAAGTGTTGAATAGTAGGAAAATAATAAACCTGCCGAGTTTCATTATTAATCCCTGGGAGGGCGCTCAGGGTAACACAAACACGTCCTATATATTTCCCCGCCATATGGCTCATTCTTGCTCATTATTCCAACTCTTGTATATGTAATGGGATTGTGATATGGCAACACGATAGGGGAGGGGCAAACAGCAAGGACCCACCCACATAGCCCAGCTAACATTCGTTTAGCATCGAACATTCCTTGGATACCGATACTTATTCTTATGACTTTACAGTACCCCTCCTAATTTTAACAGTGTTCTGCGGTCTTTTGGCGGTTCTTGGACATCAAAACACACATTGCAATATGCAATATAATCCTAATCATTAGGAAAACTATGATTTAAAAATATATATATATATATACACAGTACCCTCACGTCCAACACGCGTTAGTCCAGCACGGAGAGCAAATAATTAGTATTATTTAATATGATTTAATTACTGCAACACGAGTGTGTTAGCATAACACGCACAGAGCTCCGAGAAGTGGGCGAAATCCGCAGAGTTCGCCTCTAGCACGATCACCCCTGGTCCAACACGGTCATACTGGACATTCCCATGATGATGACAGCCAATGAAAACTTCTGATCAAGTAGCCTTCCCCGCCCGCTATCGTGACGTGATCGTGATGCCGCCCAATTAAAAACGCTTCTGCTGTCACGTGATGTTTTGTTTAAATTTCTCCCGCCACAGTGCCACTCAGTCGCATAATTCGCATTGGAAGGTGCTTTTTTCTTGCTACATTTTTTGCCCTTGTTACTACATTTTACTCTGCTCACGATGCCTAGGAAGCCTTCTGAGAACCCCAAGAAGCATCAGCACCTCCCTCAGGCCACCAAGCTAGAAAGCGTCGAGAGGAAGAAGAAAGGGGAGAGGAAAGTTGACATTGCCAAGGCCTACGACATGAATGAAGCCAACGTGAGGACCATAATAAAAAACCAAGACAAGATCCTGGCAGCAGTGAAGGCTTACTGAGTGCTAGGACAGGCAGAAGCAGGACCTTCCATGGCTGTGGTCGAAGATAGTGATTCTAAGTGTGATTTCGAAGGATTTATGAGGGAGGTTGAGGAGGAGCAGCAGCCATTACCCGCTAGTGACACCAGCAGCCATCCTCCAGGGACCCAGTAGGACTACCTACAGCCTTGGATACCACCTTCCATTCCCAGCAAGCCCACCAACACTATCCTAAAAGGTTAGTTATCATTCATAGCACAGTACCATTTATTATAATTACAATAGTACCAATATATGTATAGGTATATGGTAGGTATTTAGGGTGATTTTTCCTAGGGTTGCTGACATAATTCATTTTTCCCCATAAGCTCTATTGTTTGTCCAACACGTTTTTGGTCCAACACGGGACCCATGCATGGCAATATTACCGTGTTGGATGCGAGGATACTGTGTATATATGTATATGTATGTATATATATATATATATATATATATATATATATATATATATATATATAGAGTATAAATAGTGAAAGTGTGTGGTAATCATAGGGGCATTTGCCTTCTTAGTATAATAGGAAAATTGTATGGTAGGATATTTATTGACAAAGTTAGGGAAATAACTGAGGAATTAGTTGGAGAAGAACAGGGAGGCTTTAGGAAGGGAAGAGGTTGTGTAGATCAGATATTCATTCTTGGATCTTTAGTGGAAATGTTTCCAGAGAAGCGAAAGAAGTTGTATGCGGCTTTCATGGATTTGGAGAAAGCATATGACAGGGTGGATAGACAAGGATTGTGGGAAGTATTAAGAATATATGGAGTAGATGGGAAGTTGTTGAATGCTGTGAAGAGTATGTATGATGGTGCTAAGGCTGCAGTGTGTGTGGATGGTGAACTGAGTGAATTTTTCTCTTTGAAGGTTGGGTTGAAACAGGGATGTGTCATGTCTCCATGGTTGTTCAATCTGTACATGGATGGGGTAATAAAAGAAGTACAAGGTAGAGTAGTGGATGTTGGAGTGGCCCTGATGAGAGAGGATAGTGTTTGGAAACTCCCTGGACTGTTGTTTGCAGATGATACTGTGTTGCTGAGTAAAGACTAAGGAGAGCTGCAAGGCTTGGTGGATGAGTTTGGGAGTGTGTGTAAGAAACGGAATCTAAAGGTGAATGTAGGGAAGAGTAAAGTGATGGTCTTTGAGAGAGGTGAAGTCAGTGAATGTACAGCGAGGCTGGATGGTGAGGAATTGGAAAATGTGAATACGTTTAAGTACTTGGGTAATGTGATGAGTAAGGATGGAGGTTTGGAGGGTGAAGTTCTTGAAAGGGTATAGCAGTGAAGAAAGGTTGCTGGATCCTTGAAAGCAGTGATAAGAAACAGGGAAGTGAGCATGGAAGTGAAAAAGTTACTACATGACAGTATTGTGATACCAACTCTAACGTATAGAAGTGAAGCTTGGACGTTGTTGGAAGGGCACAAGTCAAGAGTGAGAGCAGTGGAAATGAGTTATTTAACCCGCCCCGTCCCGACCACTTTTTGACCACTGGTACCCCCCAATCCTGACCATTTTTCGACCTTTTTTTTTTTTTTGCTAAAACTTTCGCTTTTGGTGAGAAACATCGAAAATTCATAGAGAAATCGCTCACCTGAGGTTTAAAATACTCATTACAGGTAGGAGAGCCTCCTTACCTTACTGGGTTTTCTATCAGGCTGGCACCAAAGAAAACGAGTTCTATGGGAGGATAACTATTTCACACCACTCATAAACGGTATTTATTTATTTACTGTTACGAATTTATATGTAGTACAAGAGTATATTGGTTTTCAAGCAGTAATATAGGCATTATAAGCACTGTTTCACTCACTAACACCTGACCTTTTTTTGCCACATTACCTGATCATCATTTCTAACCGTTTCTTCCTCTAATGCTATGTAAAGTTTGTCCTCCACATTGTCATTGATTGGGGAATCACTCTGGCCCTGAATTTCGTACCGTGGCATGACATGGCTATGCTGGCCAGGTCACTGATAACAGGTGAATTGCTGAGAAAAGGGCATGCAGGGGGGGGAGGAGGTCATGCTGGGTAAGGCATTGTCTCTGCCTGGCATCTTGTTGAGGAAGGTGTCCCATGTATACGTACCAAAAATGACTCGCGAAAATTGAAAATTGTGGAAATTATGAACCTTGCAATTGCAGGACATTGAAGTACGTCCTCGGGATTAGCTGTGACAAAACGTGAGGACGTGGAAGTACGTCCTCGGGACGGCGCGGGTTAAGGGATGCCTGTGGAGTCACATGGAGAGACAGGCTGACAAATGAGGACATTTGGGAGCGTTGTGGTATGGATGTGGATGTGATAGGAAGCATTAGGAGGAATACACTGAGGTGGTTTGGCCATGTGGAGAGGATGGAGGGTGAAAGACTGATGAAGAGAGTGTATGTGAGTGAGGTGGAGGGGGGGAGAGGGAGGGGGAGGCCGAGGATGAGATGGAGGGATGGGGTGGAGAGGTATATGAGACAGGGGGGTGTGAGTTGGGAGCAAGGCAGTGAAATGGCAGGGGACAGGGCGACGTGGAGGCGATTTGTTTGTGGCCACCCCAAACGAGATTGAGGCGTCTGGCAATAGACAGATAGATATGTGTGTGTGTGTGTATATAGTATATATATATATATATATATATATATATATATATATATATATTATATATATATATATATATATATATATATATATATATATATATATATATATATATATATATATATATATATATATATATATATATATATATATATATATATATATATATATATATATATATATATATATATATATATATATATATATATATATATATATATATATATATATATATATATATATATATATATATGTATATATATATATATATATATATACACATACAGTAAAATCTCAAATGTCGACAGTTTAGAATTTGATTAATCAAATTTCGATGCATTTTAGAGTGGTCTGCCTACTTTACTTTTCAATGCAAATTTGCGAATTTCGAAACTCTCAGGGCCAGACTCCAACCAAAACCAACAAAGATAATATTTTTGATGGAACTACTGTAAAATGCTAGAAGTGAAGGAAAAGTATAAGAAAAAGTATGAGCCTAACCATATGTGGACATGCATTTCACTGCAATTTAGTTGTATGTATTTTCTTTGTATTTTCATTGCAACTTACCTGTTTCAAAATGGCAAGCAAGAGTGGTTCTTTGGGTAGCAGTGGTAATGTACGAGAGCAGCCTGGCACCTCTAAATCTTTGAAGGCAAAGGAGAAATGGCAATACAGGGAAGGGCAGAAATACACCAAGTATACACTTGCTGACAGTATGGCAATACAATGCAGAACCACAGTTACTTAACCACAATTATAGTTCATAAAGTTTACAGGGGGTGTGGGCAAAAAGTCATGATTTTAGGTAGTTAGGTTCGGAGGCCCCGGACCCAAACTAATTTTTCCCATAAGAAGTTCAGTTTAAATTTTGATGTTTTCAATTTCGATGCGGTTTTTTGGTAAATATCCCCATCTAAATTTGAGATTTTACTGTGTATATATATATATATATATATATATATATATATATATATATATATATATATACATGTATATATATACATGTATATATATATATATATATATATATATATATATATATATATATATGTATATATATAGATATATATATATATGTATATATATAGATATATACATATGTATACATAGATATATATATGTATATATATATATATGTATATATATAGATATATACATATATATATATATATATATATATATATATATATATATATATATATATATATATATATATATATATATATATATATATATATATATATATATATATATATATATATATATATATATATATATATACATATATATATATATATATATATATATATTATATTATATATATATATATATATATATATATATATACATATATATATATATATATATATATATATATATATATATACATATATATACATATATATATATATATATATATATTATATATATATATATATATATATATATATATATATATATATATATATATACATATATATACATATATATATATATATATATATATATATATATATATATATATATATATATATATATATATATATATATATATATATATATATATATATATATATATATATATATATATTAATTGGACTCACATTTACATACACTTGCACCTTCACAGCTGGGGAGAGAGAGAGAGAGAAAAAAAAAAAAGAGAGAGAGAGAGAGAGAGAGAGAGAGAGAGAGAGAGAGAGAGAGAGAGAGAGAGAGAGAGAGAGAGACTAGGTAGTCCTTACAAGAGTCACAAAGGCCAAAATCACCTGTGTGGGCTTGTGTAAGCATTATCTTGGCAAGTAATAAGAGGGGAAGGGATGCAAGTTATTTGTGTACTTCCTCTTTTACTGAATTTTCTTTTATAACCTTTGGACGTGACTCAAAAATGAGTAAGAGAGATAGAAGTAGCAGGAGAAGGAAAGAAAAGAGGAAAGGAGAAAAAGAGGAAGAGGAAAAGTGGGAGAAAAACACAGAGAGGGAGAAAAGACAGACTGCTAAAGTCATGGTCTGTCAATATAAGGTTTTACAATGGAAAAACATAGCCCTGCATACACAGGACTGATATGCAGGGGTACTCTGAGTTTAACACATGACTGGGTAAAGTGTTTATTGTACTAACACACAAGGCTGGTACTTTTAGGATTGATAAATCCTTTAGACACTCATTGTTTTTAGTACAGTACAAACATTACCAATTTTACTTAACATTTTTTGTAGGTAGATTACTTTTCACAGCCATGAATGTTGGGTGGGGGCTAGAATGCATCTTCTCTATTTCTTAAGAAACTCATGGGAAAAACTGCTTCAAAATTAGGTAGATTTGATATCCAATAACTGTCACTGTTATGCATACCCACTGGATATCGGGGTACACCTGTACCATATTTCGTAAAAAAAATGTACTCAATGTAATTTATTTATTATTCATATCCAACAGCCACCAGTATGTTATGACAGAAATAACTTCACATTAAATGATTAATTCAAAGTGTAAATACACAAACATATAAATCTTTCACTGTTGCTTTGCATTTGCAAAACCCTGTTTGATTGACCAGTGCAGTTGAGATGTATGGGAAGAGTGAGGTGTGTTTGAATTGCGGCTGCTGACTGGCTGCCAATAATTTAAATCTACACCTCTTATTACTTTAACACATATAATTGTATGTTTTAATTGCCTTCAGTACAAGCACCCAGATTAAATATGGAATAATTTCCGAAGCTGAAGAGGTCAAAATTAGCTTTACAGTTTACTGTTATCAAAGAAAATTAAACTTGATTATTAAGTTTTATAAATGATGAATGATGTTTGATGCAAATTATCCACCCATGGCGTACACCCACGTCCGCATGTTGCATTATAGCCACCCACAATGTACACCTACATCCACATCTTGCACTACAATACCCACCCATAGTGTACACCTACATCCACATGTTGCACTACAATATGTGAATATATTTACTTCAATGACATCATCAGCAGTCAATCAGCATCTGCAAAACAAACTACACCCTACTTGCCCCATACATCTCAGGTGCACAGGTCAATCAAACAGACTACAGCAGGCGATCAGCTGACCTTTACTTACAATCTACCAATGTGTTTGTCATGGTACAATCACTTCATGCTCCATGTGTATGTGCATATATAATCCACAGAATGCTTAGTTTACTGTTTATCTAAGATGTATTTATGATAATGCACAATCATATAAGTCTGCATTACTGAAATACAGAGTGATTAGCTTCTGACTGTTGCTAGCCTTGGTACTGTACCAGTCACCTCAGCCCATAGGCCTACCTCAAACTATGGCCTTTGTGGAATTATGTGCAATTTTGATGCAAAATTTTCTTAGGAAAAAGGTGTACATTCTATGGCAGTAAATATAGCAGTCCATCTTATTTTCAATGGAATGAATGTTTAGAAGACCAAATTTTAACTGACCCATGGGGGTGGTTGTCAGTATTCGAGGTACTGCAGAAAAAGCGTGATTTTGGCAAATAGACCAGAGGCAATATGACTGAATGACCAGAAGCAATTTTGCCATCCAAATGGTTTTCCAATGTTTTTATAGTGTAGTTTTAAGCAGTTTTCTACAGGTCAGCAGTCTAACACTAACAATTAGGCACATCACCTGAAGGCCCACTGAATGCTGAACATTCTCGTAGACAATACTTTGCATGCTCTGGTATCAAATGTTTATTAAGAAAAAATACATAAATATAAATAACAATAAAAAGGAAAGACAACAAACTTTAAACTTCAAATATTTCGAAACTAACAGCTGGCTGCATCACCTTTCTGATTCAAAAGGCCTCATATACTGTACTAGGATATTTGGTAAGAAAAAAGGAGATATGACTGCACAGATACTAAATAAAAATAGAATGTAAAAGCAATGAATCACATATTAGAGAAAACAGTTTCAGCATCTAAACACCATTCAGCTTTACCAAAGGATAATACAAGTAACAACACCTTGAAGTAATTCACATCATGCTAAACTACCACTGCTATTAAACACTAAGATGAAACACTGAGACACTATTAAACCTTTCAATCCAATGATGTATTCTTATATTTTATTACTGTTATTTCCAGACAAATCTACTCAGCTTCTGAAAGTGCCACAGTACTAATTGGGTTAAATGAGGGCTACAGTTAACCCTCATGCTTGAAAAGTCTCTCCAGAGATGAATTTAAAGTCTGGTGGAAAAAAAAAAAAAAAAAAAACAAAGACATCATATTAAAGGGCCAGACGCTTTAATCATGTAAGGGGTGACCACTAACAAATCACCTCCATGTCGCTCTGTTCCCCACCATTTCACTGTCATGCTCCCAGCTCACACCCCCCTCTCTCAAATACCTCTCCACTCCATTCCTCCATCTCATCATCCTTGGCCTCCCCCTCCCTCTCCCACCCTCCACCTCACTCACATACACTCTCCTCATCAGTCTCTCACTCTCCATCCTCTCCACATGGCCAAACCACCTTAATGTGTTTCTCCTAATGCTTCCTATCACATCCACATCCACACCACAACACTCCTTCACTTCCTCATTTGTCAGTCTGCCTCTCTATGTGACTCCACATGCTCCTCTCAAATAACTCATTTTCACTGATCTCACTCTTGACTTCCGTCCCTACAACAAGGTCCAAGATTCTAGTAGCTTTTTCACTTCCATGCTCACTTCCCTGTTTCTTATCACTGCTTTCAAGGAACCAGCAACCTTTCTTCCCTGCTGCACCCTTTCAAGTACTTCACCCTCTAAACTTCCATCCTTACTCATCACACTACCCAAGTACTTAAACGCACTCACATTCTCCATTTCCTCACCATCCAATCTCACCGTACATTCACTGACTTCACCTCTCTCAAAGACTATCACTTTACTCTACCCCACATTCTCTTTTACTGTAGATTCCGTTTCTTACACACTCTCCCAAACTCATCCACCAAGCCCTGCAGCTCCCCTTTGTCTTCACTTAACTATACAGTATCATCTGCAAACAACAGTACAGAGAGTTTCCAAACATTACCCTCTCTCATTAGGGTTGCTCCAACATCCACTGCCCTACCTTGTATCTCTTTTATAACCCCATCCATGTACAGATTGAATAACCATGGAGACATAACACATCCTTGTTTCAATCCAACCTTCAAACAGAAAAATTCACTCAGTTCACTATCCACACACACTGCAGCCTTTGCACCCTCATACATACTCTTCAGGGACTTCAACAATTTCCCATCTACTCCATATATTCTTAATACTTTCCACAATCCTTGTCTATCCACCCTGTCATATGCTCTCTCCAAATCCATGAAGGCTACATACAACTTCTTTCCCTTCTCTAGAAACTTTTCCACAAAAGATCTAAGAATGAATATCTGATCTACACAACCTCTTTCCTTCCAAAAACCTCCCTGTTCTTCTCCAACTAATTCCTCTGTTATTTCCCTAACTCTGTCAATAAGTATCCTATCTTATACTTTTCCTATAACACTAAGAAGGCAAATGCCCCTATGATTACCACACACTTCTTTTTCCCCTTATTCTTTGTACAGGGAAATAATCATACCTGACTTCCAATCCTCCGGGACTCTACCTTCCTCCCAGGCCAATCTGCACATCCTCCACATCTATTCTATTACTATCTCTCCCCCATGCTTCAGCATTTCACCACACACTCATCAATTCCTGAGGCTTTCCCCATTTTAACTTTCTTCATTGCTTTCACAACTTCCATCCTACTGATTTCTTCCTTTCTTCTCACATCCCTCCTTCTCCCAGCTATTCCCCAGCCACTTATATTTGCATTACTTTCATTCTCTATGTTCAACAATTCATTAAAGTGTACTCTCCATCTGCTCACTTTTTCTCCCTTCTCCACTAGTAATCTATCATTTTTATCTTTCACTCCCCAGCTAATTTCTCTGGCACCTTGTCTAACTCTCTTTACCTCCTTCCAGAATATTTTCTTACATTCCCTCCACTTTTACACTCAAATTCCTTCCAAATTCCTCATCCACTCTCTTCTTACTCTCTCTTACTAATCTTTTCACCTCTCTCTTCCTCTCTACATATAACTTTCTCTTCCGTCTCTCAACTTCTTCGACGCCCGTTTCTCATCCACTCAATATATGCTTTCTTCTTTTGTGCCACAGCCTCTTTCACCTCTTCAGTCCACCATGCTGTGCCCTACATCCCCTTTCGTCTTCTCTTCACCCCACACACCACATCACATGCTGAACAGATTTCTTCTGTGAATATCTTGCACACACCTTCCACATCCCCCATCTGCTCCAATCTGTATTTACCCAATTGCTCGTCCACGTCCCTCTTATATTCCGCCTTTTTTCCATCCTCTTGTGACTTTTCTACCATCCTTGTAAAAACTACTTTCTCCTGTCCTTTCCTTCTCCTAGTTCTCCATTTTGTTTGGACTTCGATTTTGACCACCACCAAGTGGTGGTCCGAAAGTCCACTCCCCGAACGTCTATATAATGTTGCATCCATTACACACCTTCTCATCCTGTCATCCACACACACATAATCAAGCATTGCCTTCCATTCATTCAGTTCACCATCCATCCTTCTCATCACTCGCCACATATACCTATGGATCATTTTGTGTCTGGAGAGGGTATCAGCTATCACCAACCCCCTCCCGGCACAAATGTTCATTAAAGTACTGTCATTCTCATCCATCTCTGCAGGCACACCCCTCTCACCAACTACTCCATCCACCTTCACATTCCCTACTTTTCCATTCATATCTCCAATCAAAAACACTCTCTCATTCCTTTCAAACTTCTCCAAGCACACTTCCATATTTGTCCAGAACTCTTCTCTCACACTACTTGCACGATCTTGTGTTGGCGCATACACGCACACAATCGCCCACATTTGTAGTCCAACTTCCACTCTTACCCACACAAACCTAGAGCCAACTGATCCATACTCTCTTATATTCTCCTTCCATCTGTTACTCACAACAATACACACTCTTTCTTTTGCCCTCTCATTCCCACCTACTCACGAAAAATATACCCCATCCATACTCCCATTCTCTCACACTCTCACCTCCCCATTTAGTTTCAGTTAATCCACATACATCCACTTTTGCACCCTCAAACACCTAGACAATCTCTCTTTCTTTCACCTCATTTGTATCCCTTTCATTCCATGTAGCTACCCATACCAAGTCCTATGTTCGGTCCTTAGCCATTAACTTTAGGTCAATCCTGGTCCGAGGCTTCTTGTTCATATTTTAGTTAGCTAGAGAAGGGATTAAAATAAGCCATTACTGCCATTGGAAAAAAAGACGGAACCATACTGTACTGTCCAGCACAAACCACAGGGAAAACTGAAGAAAGGGAGAGGAGGCAACAATATCACAATGCAGAAGATAAATCTCTGAAACAGAAAGTAACGCAATCTGTTTAAAAAAAAAAAAATTAAGGTCCTAGTTTTGCAATATCAAGTTGAGAAGATATGTGGTGTTTAACCCTTTGACTACTGAAATTTCTGTTAACCAACCAAACTCGTCCAGGATTAACCTAAACAAAATTTAAAAGTGCATTTGTATCTGAAAAAGAGTTACTGGAGATAGTTCTGAAGCCTCTGACCGCTAGAATTTTGCAGGCGAAGAAAATCAAATGTTTAGCCTTACTGAAATATGGCAGCAAAAGTATTAAATAAATATACATACAGTATTGAAATCCTGTGATCATTTTGGCTCTACTATAAATTAATTGGTCAATCACCTATTTATGCGAATAAAAGGGCAGGGATCCAGTCTAGTTATAAATTCAAACCATGTTCCCTGCTGACATTACGTTTCCTCATACTATAGAGTTCTGCGGGGCAGGAGAGAGACATACAGAGGAGACAATCAAAGCAAGGAGAGGAAGGAAGGAGAGGGGAGGAAAGGAGGGGAAAGCTTAGCCTAGTTGGAAAAGTGTTAGGGGAGACAAAGCTTAAGCCCTGCAACACCAATTCATCCAGGCCACTGCCAGACAATTTTCTGCAACTTAGGAGAGATATCCCAAATAAAATGTTAAATGAACAACTCAGAGAGCTGCCATTAGGTGACCAAGGCTGACATATGCAAGCATGCTGGAGCCTTAACATGAGAAACAATGTTAATATCATTACTTTACAATTCAATCTGGCTACTGCCAGGTGATATAATTCAACTTACAAGAGACATCCTGTAGCACAGTGGTCAAGAGGAAGAGTTGAAGGAAAAGGAACCCAAAGGAAACTTGAAGGAAAAGGAAACCATACGAAACAATAAGTGGAAGCAGGAATGGGTAGGATGTGGATAGAGTGAGAATTATTCACTCACCTCTCACTAATGATATAAGGGTTACATGGAGGTGAGAATTACAATACAGCAGAGCTAATTTCAGAGCTATGGCTGAAAGTAAATAAATGATATGATGACTGGAATGAAAAACTATAAAGCTAAGATCTGGTGGAAATTTTTCCCATCAGGTCATTTCATATGAGCTCCCTAGCTAAAACATTAAGCAATACCATGACTGAAGAAAATCTAACAATCTTCACTTTACACAAGCTTTGTCAAAAAGATCAAACATTCAAAGACAAAACTACAGTAATTTAACACGGACAGGCAATACCATAAAAATTAAACTATAAGCCTGAGAAAAAATATCATATACAGTACACCATGTATTAATAATGGAATCAAGAAAATTTGCTGGACACACCAGCAGCACTTATTGATAAATCCAGAATGATGAGCAATATGATACAGGGCAAAAGCTGAAATGAAATAAAATACCAGTTGCTGTATGCCTCAGAATTAATGTCTTCAGCATGCCTAAACTGACTGCCATAAATGGCTCATAACCAATTTTCAGGGGAAGACAAATCTGAGGAAAATGACTACTGTATGGCTACTATCACTGCAGTGCCTTAATAATTATCAGCTAATAAGATCTGTAAGGGGTGGCCTAACAAGGGTCCCCAGAACTTCTTCCTTAGTAATGAATTTTGAATATTACACATCAACATTCTCTTGCATGACCTATTAATCTTCATATTGATCATTTGCTTCAGATACGAACAAGAGAATGTTGGTATGATATATGCAGAATCATACAGATGGAAGAGGTGCTAAGCCAGGGAGAATACAAATCAAAATATTTCACCAAACAATCTGCACAAGCCATAATGATATAAACATGAAATATCCAGATGACATGCAATAAGTTTGCAATATCCTGCACAACCCAAGTCAAGAATAAAATCAATCCTTTCATCATGCCATACGAACTCTAATGATCAGCTTTAAGAAAGCAGTGCATTCAGGCTCATAGGATTTTGTTGGAGCACTTGTGTTTAGATCACTTGTGGGGAAATAACTGGATTAATTATGTCTGACATGAAATAACTAGAACTGGCTGTATTACCATCATCATCATTTTCAACCAACTTCCCATTCTCACATGAGAAGAAGCATCTAAATAAAGGGTCTCCTTATGAATCTCTTCAAGAACATAAGAAGATAAGGGATTTTAGTTCTTGTGGTAGGTTGTGGTGACTATCATCCACTCACTTGATGTAGTGCTGCCTACTTCTTCTTTTGCCTTTATCATTTGAGGCACACACTGTAGTAACGGCACAGGCGCCATTTTTTAAAAAACGAGAAAAACGCATTTAAAGTTTTGAAACCGCAAGATCTTCCAAGCCAACCATTCGAATTCAATCTACTTTGCACCAATTAAAAGAAAATTTATCCCTCTAATACATATCCCAAAATTATTTCATTATTATGCTTTATGCCTTTGCTGCAGCATAAAACGTCAGGAAATGTGGCTCTGATAATTTGCAAAATCATATCTCTTTTACTGCTGATTTTTTTTTTCCCCCCATCTCCTAACCATTGACATTACAATACATCAGAATAGATGTTTGAATAATGCCATAATAGTAGCATACACATGATAATCATTCATACAATAATGGTAAATAATAATGAAAAAAAAAAAAAAAAAATCTTTCAACAATGCTCAGAATAATACCGCAATGTCATAATAATAAAAAGATTAGAATAGGCATAATAGGGTGGCATGCATGCATAAAAAAGGAAGAGAGAGAGAGTGTGAATGAGAGACAGACAGACAGACATAGACTGAAGATCAGAAGGAAGGGGAGTGTAACACTAATGTAGTACTCACCAACCCTGCCGAGTATTCTCCGCTTCCTGGTCACTTTACTGAAACAATCATCAGCACATGGAGGTCCTATCTTTCGTGCCTCTACCAGTTTCTTTGTCATATAGCTGGTGTAAGCCTTACCTTCATTACGAAGTTTTTTCACCACATTGGCTTTCCACATGTCTGGCTTTGGTTTGCGTTTGTGGCCATGGGAAGGTCCCAGAATACACTCAATATTCTTATTAACACCAGACTCATTTTCATTAACAACAGCCTCCTGGTGCTCACTGTTATCACTATTATCACCCATGGCTACCACAGTACAACAACACAACAGAAACACTCGTAAAATCAACAAAAATAATGAAGCATTCAAAATGTTCTGTAAAAAAAAGGCGCGGGGATGTGACTGGCGTTTTGATTGCATTTATACTGGATGGTGGCATCAATCACCCAATAACAACGCTAGCTCAGTCAAAGCGAATTTTAATTGGTTGCTGAGATCCACCAGCATCGTGTGTGGGAGAGACATGAGTGTGAGAAGGAAGCACGGCCGCCCACACACACCAAAGTACTCCTGGTTTAAAGGGAAAATGGTGCTTGTGCCCTTACTCCGGCGCGTTCTAGCAGAGCTGTAGTAGGGTCAATACAGCTGAAAAATCGCGGGTGTATCAGGGCTCACTAGACCATAAGAAAAATAATCAGAAGGGCATATACTACCTACTGTTGGATAGATGAAACCCTGAGAAAAAATGCAGTGCTGGCAACTCAGATTTGGGTGTGGTGGCACTTGTGCCCTTACTATTGAGTGTGCCTCATTTTTTTTCTGTGCCTCCCCTCCTCTCTACCTATTTCTCCCATCTTTCCTGTCACTTCTTATTGCTTTTCTTTCCTTTACAGGTGGCTTTACATTGACTGACAAGCCAAATGGTTTCCTGTATGCCAAGAAACCATTTACAACACTGGGTGGTAACCATATAACCAAACCATACATACTCCCTACGTGTCAGCAAGTGGGTTGGCGGAGGGTTAGTGCCCCTCCCCGTAAAACAAATAACTCAAAGTCAAATGGCCACCCCTTATGGGATTATGGCGTCTGACAACAGATAGATAGATAGATTTTAGCTTTATTTTCCCTCCTGTTGTTGTTGTTGTTGTGCTACCCCAGTCTTTCTGAGACCCATCAACCACAGGCATGCAACCACCCCTGCAGCTGTCCCATGCAGTGAACCAATGTTCCCATGTACTGTAGATGACAGTGCCTCATCACAACAGGGCACAGGGAATAGTGTGGAAGTTTAGTTCCAGGGTGGATGCCGCATCTGAATCTCCACCCAGTTAACTGGGGCACCACAGTAGGTTCCACATCACCCTGTTATCTCACTATATGGTGACCACCCAGTGTTGTTCATCATTTCTCGTGCTACAGGAAACCATTAGGCTTTTCACTCAGTGTAAAGATACTTGAAGTGGAAAGAACGGTAATAAGCAGTGAAAGGAGGGATGTGAGAACAAGGAAGAGAGGAAGGCAGACACAGAAAAAGAATGAGACAAGAAAGAAGAAGTAAGCAGTGCTATATCGACTAAGTGGATGCTGGACACTCCCACCTACCACCATCCCTCCTGCTGTGCACAGACCCTATTGTAAACATAACAACTTCCGCTACTGTAGTCTTGCTGCAATAACTCATTGTGATTTGCGTGGCCAGTCGATCCCAAACATTACAAGGGGATTCCTGTGCTTTAAACCAGAATGAGAGGGATCCCTTCAGACAGTGGCACTGATCTAATCAGACAGCTCCACTGTCTTTTTATAAAAACATCCATGAACTCCTTCTCTTTTCCTTAAAAGAAGGATGATGGACTACAGGAGAAAGGTAACTTTAGCTTGTATTACACTGAGTTCATATTCAGATGAGCCTAAGGCCACAACAACAACAACAAACCCACCATATAAATAACAGGGGGCCAATGCTAACAATGGCTCACCAGAGTTTTTATGTTTATTAAGGGGTCTCTAAAACTAAGCTGTGGGAGGAATGAGACTGCCAGATACAAAACCACAAGTGGTCGGTACTGGGGTCACCCAACAACAAAAACCTAATCACTGCGGCAATTTATATTTAAGTGTTATTGTCATGTTAAATTTCACTGTTGTGTTAAATCTTGAGACAAATACAAATTTTAGGTTGAACAGACTGTACTGTGCACCCACAAAAATAACCTAAACCACAAATGTCCTCATGCTCAAGACAAAGCTGCTGACTGGCTATGAGGGACTGAAATGATCATGGATCCTTGATTCTTTACCTAGACGGTTCCTCCTCATGTGATTCCTCGCTAGTGTCGCTAACTATCTCGTGCTCCACCCTAGAACCACAGTTGGCAGAAGGGGGGAGGGGAGAGGGAGGTAGTAAATGGAATCATGACTTTTGACCATAATGTTGCAGGTTTCGGAGTTCCAAAATGCCTCTTCCTTACCTGTTTGGTTTTGCATATGATTTATCAATACAATAAAATCCTCATTACTGCATATATCAGGGACATAATCCAAAATATCACATTTTCAATTCAGCTTAGTACATGTACTGCAAATTTAGGTGCCAAGAGAACTTTAACTTTAGCCTTTTCAATTATCTAATTCTTCTACTTTGAAAAATGTTGCTGAAGCTGAAGAGATAAAAAGAATAAAATGAAAAACATGTCACTGAAGGGGTTAATAAGAACTTTTTTTTAAACCTGCTGTGAACTAAATAACAAAAAAACAACTTCAATAATGGCAACTTTGAGGACTTACTGGACTGTACACAATTCTCTTATATATGAGTCACAGGGTGGGAGGACATGTGCAAGGTCAGGTAGATATTGGTTGGATATAGTTTATCATGATACAGTGTATCAATGTGTAAGAATGAAAGGTAAGAAGTTGAAAGTGCATACGAACCGACAAAAGATATAAATGGATGAATATGAACAGATATACAGGCCAAGGGCTACATCACTTCTATATATATATATATACTGTATATATATATATATATATACTGTATATAGTACATCCCCACACAATGCAAACTCACACAGTGCGAATCACCTACAATTCGAGGTCAACCAGAAAATGCTTATTTTTATCGAATGCGGAATCTGCGAATCGAACTTCCCAACATGCAAATCGGCTGTGTGATTCCAAGGCAAAAATGAACTTCCTGTCATTACTATGAGTGTCGGGCTGGACAATGTGAGTCAGTCGCACGAAGGCAGGTGGCTGGCAACAAGCCAGATTCAAAATGGCGGGCGGTTGGCCAGCTATCTGCATGCCATCTACCGACCTTCCTGGGTAAACAGACACTTCTCCTCCACATTGCTGCGAAAACATGTACAGTATTTACCTATGTGGAGAGGATGGAGGGTGAAAGACTGACGAAGAGAGTGTATGTGAGTGAGGTGGAGGGGGGAAGAGGGAGGGGGAGGCCGAGGATGAGATGGAGGGATGAGGTGGAGAGGTATATGAGAGAGGGGGGTGTGAGTTGGGAGCGGGGCAGTGAAATGGCGGGGGACAGGGCGACGTGGCCACCCCAAATGGGATTGAGGCGTCTGGCGATAGATAGATAGACAGTATTTACCTAATTATTATATACAGGAAATCAGTTATGCTTGTGGGGTCCTATCTCTGCTTCTCAGTAGGTCAAATTTAGCTTTAAACTCGTTTAAGTTTTTAGACTGGACGATCTCTTCGTCCAGGCTATTCCACAGGTCTATACATCTATAAGGAAGATTAAATTTCTTGATATCCTTTAAGCAGCTTGGTGTTGTACCTCACATCCTGTGGTCCAACTAGAAGTACTATTAGAAAAAGTACAGTATTAGCAGGGTAGATTAGGCTGGAAGGGGACCCACAAACCAAACCCTGGGTGGGCTGTTCACCACATACCATTTTTCTCATAAGTTCTTTGGTTTACACAATGCGAAATCATAGAATGTGAGGGTTTCTGCTGCCCATAAACTCCCATTGTGTGAGGGTGCAAAGCATACAGTAAAATCTCGATGTAATGGACTTCAGTAGACCAGAATTCACTTTTATCGAAACTGAGGAGCTACCGAACTAAATTCTTATATATCGGAAAAAGTCCGACAAAGCCAGAAGCAGTCTGGACTGCCTGGCTACTTCAGCCATGTTCACCACAATAAGGTAAATAAGAGACATGTTTATCAGTGTACAGTAGATTATTATTATATATATTATACCATCTGATTACTGTAGTGAATGTATAATACAGTGCAGGACCGCAATGATAGCGAAAACAGTTTAAAAACCATTAGTGCGATCCAGACTAATGTCTGATACATTGGAAAAAGTCTGGGTTCGCTAGGGGATGTCCGGATGTCGCTTTTATTGGAATGGCTTGGGCCCCAATTAGTCCGTTACAGTGAGGTTTTACTATACTGTATATATAAAAAAATACAGTATATATACATACATACATATATATATATATATATATATATATATATATATATATATGTATATATATATTTATATATTTATATATATATACAGTATATCTTCCTTAGCCTTTATCATTCTTTTTCTGTGCCTGCCCTTCTCTCTCCCTATTTCTGCCATCTTTCCTGACACTATTTATTGTTTTTCTTTCCATTACAGGTGGCTTTACATTGAGTGACAAGCCAAATGGTTTCCTGTAAGCCAAGAAACCATTTAAAATGCTGGGTGGTAACCATATAACCAAACCATACGTGCTCCCTACATGTCAAGCGGGTTGGTGGAGGGTTAGTGTCCCTCCCTGTAAAACAAATAACTCAGAGTCAAATGGCCACCCCGTACAGGATTATGGCGTCTGGCAATAGATAGATAGAATACCCCAATATACAATACCTCTAGACGTGATACCCCGGCTTTGCAATGAGGGTACAAATACCACCACGCCTCAATTCCTGATGGGCAAGCCCCAGTCTAACGACAGTCCCTACGATGTCGCACCCACAGACAACAGGCTGAAATTTTGAATCACATCCGTTCCCGTGGCAAGCTGAGCCCGCCCGCCTCCCAGGATCCGCAGAAATGCTCATGCAGGCCCCACAGCCATCGCTCACCCCGTGCTTACCCATATCATTCTTCTTGCACCGGCCATCTCAGAGTGAGGATCTCCCGTACGCTCGCCCACCACGCATCGTGTTGCACCACCAATGTTATGTAAGTTGCTATCGTAGTGCATCGTAGTGCATCATAACTGTGTTCGAGCAGTGCCGTGAGTAGAGCAGTGATACTAATCATGTGTGAAGTCCAATATTGTGTGATTTTGGGTCCAAATAAGTGTGATAACGTCTGGTAAGGGTGCTGCATGTGGTGGGACTAGTGGTGGTGCTAGTGGAGACCCTAGTCGTGACGGTGAGTGGCCTACTTGCGGTGGTGCTGATGATGTTCCCGGAAAGCCTGTGCTTAAGACTGTCACTGGAGGTGAAATTAGAAATCCTTAAGTGGCACGACAAAGGAAATGGTGTGTGTGTGCTATAGCCTCGGCTCTCCACCTGGCCCAGTCGACTGACTCCACCATCATAAAGAAGAAGAAGGCCATTAAGGCTGCTGCTGGGGAGGTTGCAACCTTATCTGCCTCTTGTATCACCCGCCAGCAAGAGCCTGTAATGGAGGAGCTGGAGCGGATGCTCTGCACATAAGTGGATAATCAGAACCAGCACAAGGCACCCATGGCCCTGGCAAATAATATGCACTAAGGCTCTCTCGCTCTGGGTCAAGTTAAAGGTCAGGCGTGATCTTGATGAAACTGTAACCTTTAAGACGGGCCACGGATGGTTTGACGAGTTCAAGAGGTGGGAAAACCTCCACCACGTGAAGATGTACGGTGAGGCGGTGAGTGCAGATACGGTGGCGGCGGCAGCGTTTCCTGAAATGCATCATCACGGACGGTGGCTATAGTGGGAGGCAGGTGTTGAATTTTGATGAGACTGGGCTCTTTTGGAAAAGAATGTCCACCAAGACATATCTTGCAATGGAGGAAAGGTCTACACCAGGATTCAAGACCTCGAAGGACTGGCTGACACTGTTGCTGAGGGGCAATGATGAGGATGACCTCAAGTTGAAGCCACTCCTAGTCTACCACTCCGAGAACCTCAGGGCTCTGGTCGGGTATGTTAAGGAGAACCATGGGGTTATCTGGAAGTCGAACAAGAAGGCTTGGTTGGCTTCAGATATCTGTTTGTCCTATTTACACTCATACCTCTCTCGTGTGTTGAAGAGGTATGCATCACGTGAAAATCTGGCAAACAGATTTCTCCTGGTGGTGGATAACGCATCTAACCACCTGCCCACGATGAAGCAATGGGCCAGCAATATTGAGGTGGTGTTCCTGTCCTCCAACACCACATCTTTGTTGCAGCTGATGGAACAAGGGGTGGTCACAACCTTTAAGGCTTACTACCTCCACTGCACAATGAAGCAGTTGGTAAGGGCCTGCGACAGTGATGACAGAACAACAGTGCAGCAGTTTTGGAAGGGGTACAACATACACCACACCCTTGAGAATATAACTGCTGCATGGAATGAGGTTAGCCAGGCAACGATGAAAGGTGTGTGGCAGAAGCTGTGGCCGGAGTGTGTCCACTCCTTCACTGTCTTCTCCGAGGGCATGCAAGCTCCGCCTGTTCAGCGTGTGCGGCAGGACATAGTGGAACTGTCGCACGAGGTGGGCTTCGGGGAGGTCGACGAGGATGATGTGGAGGAGGTTCTTGAGAGCCACAGGGAGGAGCTTCCCAATATGGAGATCCAGTGGGCGCACCAGGAGGCAGAAGAGGAGGAGGTTGTGCCTGAGGTCCGAGCTCTCAACATCAAAAACCTGAAGGAGATGCTAATGAAGCTGGAGGAGATAACTGATCTAATGAGAACACACAACCCCTCCCCCCAGGACAAAGCAGGGATACAGCTAATCGGCTCGAGGAGGGGATGAAAGTCTACAGGACGATGCTGGAGGAGAAGAAGGGGGCGGCCAGGAAGGCTATGACCACAGTCTTCTTCAAGCAGCCCCCCCCCCCCAGGCCAGCAAGTCACACAAGATCTCCCCAGCCCTCGTAGAGCACAGCATCTCCCCAACTTTCAACCAGCAGAGCTTCTCCCCAGCCTTCAACCAGCAAAGCATCTCCCCAACCTTCACCCAGCAGAGCATCTCCCCAACCTTCAACCAGCAGAGAAACACCGAGGGACACCTCCTGTCGATGACATGCTCGGCCCGTTGTGCTGGATTTAACCTCCACTCGATTGCCGTCTCCCGTGTCACCTGTGTCTCCATTAAGGCACTCTACCACTCCGTCACTGCCTTTCTCGTCCCGGCCTCCATCACCCACACCACCTTGGCCACTGTCTCTGTCTCCCTCGCCACGATGAGAGCAACCACAACTGACTCCAACGCTACCTCATCATTCATCGCAGCGGTCTCCCTCGCCACCTCACTGGAAATCGCAGCTATCTCCCTCACCACCTCCTCTATCATCGCATCGCACTCCATCACCACCCCTAGAGCCATCGCATTGCACCTCATCACCACCGCCTGAGGCAGCACATCACACCCCATCGCCTCCATCGTCACAACTCGAGACAGCACTTCACACCCCATCACCTCCATCGCCACCGCCTGAGCCAGTGCATCACACCCCATCGCCTCCGCCTCAGTCATCGCATCACACTCCATCGCCACCCCCCTCTGACCCTTCCCTGGAGATCAGGTTTGAGGGCTTTGAGGAGGACGACTGAGTGTTGGAGAGCACCACATGTCCCCTAGTCTCGGGAAGGATAGCAAGGATGACGACCAGGACCGGATATGGACTTACAAGAAATAAGTGATGAGAGGTGTTTGATATTTTCTAACTTATTCCTTATGATTTTCAGGCTTTATTTGTTGCTTTTAGCGAGTTATTTACAGGTGTTAGGATTGGGTTAGCTTCCTTGACAGCTGTTAGGCCATTTAGACTGCCTAACCTGTTTTTTGGGTTCGTCTGGGTGGGTTTTGGACTTGGTTTGGAGGGAAACCCAAGGCTGGTAAAAGATCCACATTGAAATACATGTTAAAAGTACCCCATTATACGATACCCCACATAATGATGGGGTTTTATCAAACCAGTTAGATTGTTAAACTGGGGTATGCCTGTATATATATACACGATACCCTCGCGAACAAGACGGTAATATTGTCATATGAGGGTCCTGTCTTGGACGAGAAATGTCTTGGACCAAAACAAGACCTTATGCAAAAAATCAACACTGTCAAAATCTTCAAAAAGTGCCCCTAAAAACATCAACCTAGACTTATTTTGACACCAAAACAAATCCCTCATCTTGAAAGTGTGTGTTTCTGAGCTTGTTATCTCCAGCTTAGTAGCTCAATTATCTCCAGCTTAGTAGCCTAAGGTTGGTGGGGGGACTTCAAGGGGTTAGCAGACGGTTTCCTAGGCATGGTTACGTAAGGAGAGGCAATGACCTAGGAGCAAACGCAGTGCCCAACATGCAGAAAGTGTGTTCACAATGCTCTGGTGAGGGAGACAGAAGCAAGACCCGCCTGGTCATCATATGAATAGATGCCAATATTTTATTGGACAACATCGCAACCACCTCACTTTCCTGGGCATGGGAACCGTGTTGGACTGGGTGAGTCCGTCATAACTGTATTCTCCTTGGATTTGAGCTGTTATGAACCTCAGGTTCCATATTGGACGTATGAAAATGTATTATTGCAATATATTGGATTATCGTTTAAGAACCGTAGGCTCCATACTGGACGTATGAAACCATATTACAGCAATATATTGAATTATTATTTATGGTCTCCATCTTGGATGCAAAACGTCTTGGACGCAAGAGTACTGTGTATATATACATATGTAGTCCCTCATTTATTCGAACTCTCAGTATCCAGATGCTGGACCTTGGCTCCATTAAACCATTATCAGAATTTATCTGTTATTAATTGTACGTAAAAGTTCCTTAGAACTTTGGCCAGCCAGCCGATATGTTCAAACATCCGGCATCGTGGCCGCTGGGCTCGAGGCGTGAGCGGGAAGTAGTCTGTAACCCACAACCAGAGCTAAAATGTCCATCCGCCCCTGTGCTGAGTGGTCAAAGTTCCACGCTCGTCCTATCACTCCCAACAAACCTTCAGCACCCGAGTAATATGACTGTAACCTGCATGTGATGACAAAACGTCCGTATGCATTCAACACCGGATGTCCAGTATCATGCGGACACGGGAGCTAAGTCTTTCCCAACTGCCACCTCCACTGAACACTGACCACAAGCCACGAGTACATGGTCGGCGACAGCGGCCGTCTGCCTCTCTGCCGAACATCGAAAGTCCCACAGAGGCAGAGGAAGAGCAATATCACTTAGTTAATTTGATTTTAACTTGCACTCTTATAACAATGAAACACCTTATTGGTAGCTTTCTCTCTTCCTAATAAACAGGGAGCCCTGGAATGTCAATATTAAGATATAATGTAATTCAAATAACCTATCCAAACCACAACAATTTAAAACTCCCCTAAAAAAAAAAAAAAAAAAAAAAAAAAAAAAAAAAAAAAAGGCTTAAGGGAGTTATCCTTTTGTAGCTAAAAACCTACCAAACCAAATTTAAATCAACATAATATCTCTCTCCCCCTCTCCCCCAACTGTGTGCTATGCTTCACCTGTGTGGCTGTGATCCAGGTGGCGGTGATGTTGCTCCAGGTCGTCCTGTCTTGCGTTGTGACCGGCCCCGTCGAAGCCGCCGGAATGACTCACGAAGAGACTTCTTGAGGGACTTGCGCCGTGACATAGGGCCTTCATCTGCTGCGTTGGCCAAGTCTGAGAGCGAAATAGAATGGAATAACAAAGCATGCCTTTTGGTATACAGGCAAACCTCTATTTACAATACCCTTAAATGCGATACCCCGGAATAGTGATGGGGGTAGAAATACCACCCTACCCCGCCTATCGTAGCCCTACCCCCGGTTTTGTGATGGGTTTTTATTTTTTTTTTAACAATTTTGATGATATTTTAGACTTAAATTTGTGTTCTGTTTGATTTAAAAACTGTTTTTAGATTTAGATAAATGTGTTTTAGTCATAGGTGGAGTGAACACTGTCATTTGGGGTACGGATTCTTGCCCACAGGATGAGGTACAAAAGAGTGTGGACAACGAGACGATTCAACAAAATATATTTCGTGTTTGACCATTGAACTGTCATCTAACCTATTATAGAATACATAATAATAATTTTAAATAAATATTAATTACTATGAAAACCTTGGAGTAAATATTTCATGCACTGATGAAAACTGTGACACTGATATACCATGCATTTACATTTGGGCTGTTCAAGGAAAATCGCTTTAAAAGTACAAATAAATTTCTAAACGTTGGAAAATAAGAGAGAAGAAAATAAAGGCCCCCAGCAACCAGAACAGTAGCTAAAATGACATAAAGAGGGTCCTTTGAACAGGCTATCCTGATCGGATCATCGATCTATAAATCAAGCTTACATTCAGACTGTTCAAGGGAAAACGCATTGAAAATACAAAGGAATTTCTAAATAAATGCAGGAAAATCAAAGAGAAGAAAATAAAGGAGCTCAGCAACCAGAACAGTAACGAAAATGACATAAAGAGGGACCGTTGAAAAGGCTATCCCTATCGCATCATCGATCGCATTCCCTGTCAAGAGAATTCTCAAAACATCAACAATTCTCTGTCACAATTCGCACCTTGGACAACTCTGGTCATTCATATATTATTCTTATTATGCATAACATATTTATTTAATTGTACGGGACCGTCTGATGGTGGGACTGTATACAATGCTGTCGCTTCTTCTCTCCCGAGTTTGAATACTAGTCAGAGATCGGATTCTCCAGTGACCATGATTGCTTACAAGTGAGACAGGCACTGGTTTCAGGCTTATGTTAGCTTCTTTTACAGCTGTTAGGCCATTTAGATTGGCTTTAAATATTATTTTTTTACTTATTTGGGTGGGTTTAGGATTTGGTTGGGGAGGGGGAAACCCAAAACTCAAAAATGAATCCCTATACAGGGTACTTTACATGCTAAATCTATCCCGAGATATGTTACCCAGTCTAGCGATGGGTTTTTACTTAACCAATTGCATTGTTAAACTGGGGTATACCTGTATATATAAATTATATAACTACGTCTTATTTCAAAACAAGGCAATACAGTAAAACCTCACTATATCAGACTAATTGGGGCCCAAGCCAGTCTGAAAAAAGCGAAAGTCCGATAAAAGCGACATCTGGACTCCCCCCTGGACTTCCTCCTACTTTTGTTATCCACAGAGGCTTGCTTGTCATTCATGCATTTATTCTCTCTCTCTCTCTCCGCACTAGGCACTTCCATTTTACTTCACATATTTTTGTCTTTGTCGTCACCTTCATCTTCACCTTCCCATTCACTTTTATCTTCACTTTCAGTTCACTCTGACATTCACATTCACTTTCATATTCTCTTCCATGCTCATTTCACATTCAAGTTCACACTCACTTTCACTATCACTCATTTTAAATTTCCATTTCACCTTCACTTGCAACCTTACTTTCTCATTTTCACATTTACCTTTACAATTATTCACTCACCTTCACTTTTGCCCTCCCTTCTTTTACTATCACATTCACCTCCACCTTCACCTTCATTTTCTCTTTCACCTTCACTTTCAACTTTTCTTTCACCTTCATCTTCACTTTTACATTCATTTTCACATTCACTTTCACCTTCATCTTCACTTTTACATTCATTTTCACCTTCATTTTCACCTTCACATTCACGTTTACTTTCACCTTCCATCTTCACTTTCACCTTCACTTTTGACTTCACTTTCACCTCCACTTCCACATTCACTTTTACTTTCACCTTCACTTTCACTTTTGACTTCACTTTCACCTTCCACCTTCACTTTTACTTTTGCCTTCACTTTCACTTTCACCTTCACTTTTACTTTCATCTTCACCTTCATTTTCACACCATCTTCACTTTAACATTCACAATGCCTTCACTAACCTTCACTTTTTCATTCACTTTCATCTATCTCTCCCGGAGGCAGAGAGAAGGGGAGGAAATACAGAAGGAGAGAGAGAGGAGGGACCAAGGTTATCCCTATCTCCCTCATTTGTTTATGCCAAAGGGACGCCACTTGTCATTTCTGTATTTATTCTCTCTCTCTCTCTCTCTCTCTCTCTGTTGACTTTGACATTCCATATTCACTTGTGTGCTCTCTTTCACCCTCAATTTTACACTCATTTTCACAATTACCTAAATTTTCATTTTCAATTTCACCTTTCTCTCTCTCTCTCTCTCTCTCACCAGAGAGGGACAGGGAGGAGAGGAAGGAACGGAGGAACAGAGAAAGAGAGAGAGAGGAGGGACTGATATTATGGTATCTCCTCTGTTTGTTTCTTTATTCATTTTTTCCAAGAGAGGACTGCTTCTGGCTTTATTGGACTTTTCCTGCGCATAAGAATTTAGTCCACTTGGCTCCTCCAGTCTGATAAAAGCGAATTCCGCTATACTGAAGTCCATTATATTAGGGTTTTACTGTATGTCCTGTATACAAGAATTATGGACACACATGGAAAAACTATACAGTATACAGTACTAGGTATATACAGTACAATATTTCCAACCTGACTTGGACCATCTTCATGGCATGGTGAAAACTGTAACAGGTTCAGAGTACAGGCATGCCCCAGTTTAACGATGCAATTGGCTAAGTAAAAACCCATCCCTAGGCAGGGTATCATATCTCGGGGTAGATTTAACATGCACAGGGATGTGTTTTTGAGCCTTGGGTTTCCCCCAGCCAATCAAGTCCTAAATCCACCCAAATGAGTCTAAAAACAAGTTTCTAGCCAACCTTAACTCCCAGTAGGATTAAAACAAGCTAAACTATGCCTAAAAGCAGTTTATAACTCACCTAAACCCAAAAATAAAATATGAAAAAAAAAATGTCTGGAAAAAATCAAACTTAGTAAACTGTACCCTAAAATGACAACGTTCACCCCACCTATGACTAAAACACATTATTCTAAGTCTAAAAACAGTTTATAAATCAACTTAAAACAAAATTTAAGTCCAAAATATAGAAATCGGTTAAAAAAAAAAATCATTATACCAGGGTCTGGCAATGGTTTGGTGGGGTAGGTGGTACTGTATTTCTACCTCCATCACTATGCCGAGGTATCACATGGGGGAGGCGGTGGCTGAATTGGTAGAGAGGCGGCCTGCAGTCCTGATGGACCCAGGTTCGAATCCTGGCTGGGGCAGGGAACAGTTTAGGATTTAAATTTCATAAAAAGCAGACTTTCCTGATCTACCATATGACCCGCCGACATGTCATAAAAGTACCCCCGCTAATACCAATACACCAGTCCTGTATGAGACAGCCCTAGCATGTATTCAATATGGACGGTGGGTGTTAGCGCTGAAGTGGTGACATGTAGAGAGGTGTATGGTATGTTGGAGGACTACTGGGCCTTGAGAGCAGGCTGTGAAGCCTATGCCCAGAGTCGGACACATAAAAAAAAAAAAAAAAATCTAGGGGTATCATATCTCGGGGTCTGTCTGTAGATAACTTTCTTTCATCTAAAAAATTTACACCAATGCATAATCGTGATACACTACAGGTAAACCCTAGTTTAACGATGCAATTGGTTAAGCAAAAACCCATTGTTCGGTGGGGTATCGTATCTCAGGGTATATTTAACATGTAAAGTATAGTGATGCATTTTTGACCCTTGGGTTTCTGCCCCAGCCAAGTCCTAAACCCATCCAAGTGAGTCCAAAAAAAATGTTTAAAGCCAATCTGTAAAGAAGCTATCCTAAGCCTAACACCTGTAAATAACTCACTAAAACCAACAAATAAAATCTGAAAATCATCAAATATAAGTCTGGAAAAAATCAAGCTTAGTAAACTGTACCCCAAAATGACAATGTTCACCCCACCTATGACTAAACACATTAACCTAAGTCTAAAAAGTTTATAAATCAACCTAAACACACAATTTTTGTCTAAAATATCATCAAAATTGGTGAAAAAAATTAAACCCCATCATTTAACAGGGGTCTGGCCACCATTAGGTGGGGTATGGTGGTATTTCTAACCCCATCATTAGGTTGGGGTATGGCATCTAGACATATCGTATACTGTATCGAGGTATACCTGTACTTCCTTAAGTTTTGTTTTTGCCTCAGAAGGTCTTCAGAGGCCAGAGTTCACAATGTGGACCAACAGATGAGAGTGCTGTATGGTATCCCTCTCTATTCCATGCCACCAACTAGTGCAGTAAAACGGCAAGCAAAAGCCAATTATTATCGGTATCGGTATCAGATGGGAAAAATTATCCGATGATCGGAATCGTGCTGGAATCGGCTGAGTAGTGATGAAATGAATGGGAACGAAGAGACCAAAGCAACTGTTAACATGATTGATTTGGGGGGTTACAGAGAAGGAATGCAGTGCCAGGAAACGTGATAGTCGTAGACATGAAGAACTCTGAAGCAACTGAAAAATGGGAATGCAGCTGGGGTTGAGATGTATGTAGAGATGATTAAGTGTAGTGGAAAGAGTGGGATTAAGTACTTGTTGGAGATATGTAAGAAGGCATGGATGAGTGAAACTGTGCCAGTATAGTGGAAAAAGACAGTGATTGTACCCCTATACAAAAAAAATAGGTGAGCGAAGTGAGTGCAAGAATTATCGTGGCATAGGTCTACTGAGTGTGGTAGGGAAGCTATATGGAAGAATTATTATAAAGTAAGAGGGATCAGAAGTTCTAGTGAGTGACAAACAGGGTGGCTTTAGGAATGGCAGAGGATGTGTGGATATGCAGTAAGACAGATAGTGGAGAAGGCATGTGAGAAGGACTATAGGGTGTTTATGGCATTCATGGACCTGGAAAAAGCATACAACAAGTAGACAGAGAAGGATTATGGAAGGTTTTGCACATGTACAGTATAAGTGGTAGGCTGCTATGCGTCATCAAGAGATTTTATGACGGTAGTCAAGCATGTGTAAGGGTAAATGGGCATCTAAGTGACTGGCTCACGATCAATATGGGCATGCGACAAGGTTGTGTGATGTCCCAATAGTTTTTCAATATATATGGATGGGGTGATGAGAGGTAAAAACATGAGTGATGGAGAGAGCGATGGCGTTGGTAATGCATGGTAATGGATGGAATACAGATAAGTCAAATTTGTTGTATGCTGATAATGCAGTACTACTTGCAAATATCAGACAAGAACTTGGCAGACTAGTGCAGAGTTTTTCAGATGTCTGTAAGCACTGTGCCTTGAGAGTAAATGTAGGAAAGGGTAAAGTGAAAGTTACTGAGAGAGAAGGCAACTCCCAGTGTGATGTGACTGCGAATGGAGAGAGACTGGAACTGCTGAGAGAGTTCAAATACAGTACCTGGGTACAGTGACAAAAAAGAGGAAAATTTGCAAAGGAGGTGGAAGGTAGAGTGTCACAAGGATGGAGAGTAGTTGGTGCTATGAAGGCCTCGATAAGAAACTGAGGCTTGAGTGTTGAGGTTGCACGAGGCTTACATGAAGGAGGGTTAGTGCCAACTTTTACATATGGATGTGCGACTATGGTATGGCATGAAAATGAAAAGTCAAAAGCAAGAGAAGTGGAGATGGGACTGCTGAGGACTGTATGTGGAGTACATAGAATGGAATGGATACTTAAAAATGTGATTCGTGAAGGAAACGAAGAGAGGAAGTCTGTGGACACCAGAATTGAAGAGAGTGAACTGAGATGGTTTGATCACGTGGAGAGAATGGATGACAATAGAATGGTGACAAACGTATAACTGAGCAAATCTGAAGGAGGGAGAAGGTGAGGCAGTCCAAGCAGAAGGTGTAGGGATGTGGTGGATGAGTGTGTGAGGAAGAGAGGTATGTAAGTTGGTGAGGCAAGGGGACTGACAACAGACTGAGCTAGCTGGATGAAGTTTGTGTGGAGAAATGCATAACCAGTGATTTGGCACCCCTTTTTAAGGTGACAGTGTTCAGATTGATTTTACCAAATAGGTATATGTGAAGCTATAGAACGTGGTGAAACTTTTTTTTTTGGCCTATCTGATGGAACCACGATTCCGTGGGATTAAATGATGAGTGAATGGATGCGTGACCCATTGAAATGGACAAACTTAGGCCGTCTGGACGTTGCTACTCCTCACTCTGTCTAAGGGTGGAAAACGAGGTCCGGATGATGATGATGATTGTTTTACTCCATGACCCTAGACTATAGCACGTATTTCTCCACCATTCCAGGTGTGAACTAATGCTGTAATGATTATTTTTCAAAGATACGGTCATATCCCACATTCAGTTGCCTGTCTTACATGGTAAAATGCTTGAACTATAACATATGGAATATTTAGACCATAATATTATACAATATGGTTAGAATGAAACTTGACAAACATACCTAGAAAGCTGTCTTCGATTGTTTTCGAGGGGTAACTATTATAAACTTTTTAAAACTCTGATGAGCGATTGTGCAGTAACCATTAGGCCTACAAGGGTGTGGACTGCGTTGTCAGGTGTATAAATTCTTCCTCTTTAGCCAGAACACAATCAATTTGCCCTTGGTGAAAGTGGCCAAAACACCCTGGAACTGCAGTAGTGAGAGGTACCATGCCTGATATAACTGCGGACTTCTCTATCTATCTATCTATTGCCTGACGCCTCAATCCCGTTTGGGGTGGCCACAAACAAATCGCCTCCAAGTCGCCCTGTCCCCCGCCATTTCACTGCCCTGCTCCCAACTCACACACCCCTCTCTCATATACCTCTCCACCCCATCCCTCCATCTCATCCTCGGTCTCCCCCTCCCTCTTCCACCCTCCACCTCACTCACATACACTCTCTTTGTCAGTCTTTCACCCTCCATCCTCTCCACATGGCCAAACCACCTCAGTGTGTTCCTCACAACGCTTCCTATCACATCCACATCCACACCACAACGTTCCTTTATATCCTCATTCGTCAGCCTGTCTCTCCACGTGACTCCACAGGCTCCTCTTAAATAACTCATTTCCACTGCTCTCACTCTTGACTTGTGTCCTTCCAACAATGTCCAAGCTTCACTTCCGTACGTTAGAGTTGGTATCACAATACTGTCATGTAGTAACTTTTACTTCCATGCTCACTTCCCTGTTTCCTATCACTGCTTTCAAGGAACCAGCAACCTTTCTTCCCTGCTGTACCCTTTCAAGCACTTCACCCTCCAAACCTCCATCCTTACTCATCACACTACCCAAATACTTAAACGTACTCACATTTTCCAATTCCTCACCATCCAACCTCGCTGTACATTCACTGACTTCACCTCTCTCAAAGACCATCACTTTACTCTTCCCTACATTCACCTTTAGGTTCCGTTTCTTACACACTCTCTCAAACTCATCCACCAAGCCTTGCAGCTCCCCTTCGTCTTCACTCAACAACACAGTATCATCTGCAAACAACAGTACAGGGAGTTTCCAAACACTATCCTCTCTCATCAGGGCCACTCCAACATCCACTACCCTACCTTGTACCTCTTTTATTACCCCATCCATGTACAGATTGAACAACCATGGAGACATGACACATCCCTGTTTCAAACCAACTTTCAAAGAGAAAAATTCACTTAGTTCACCATCCACACGCACTGCAGCCTTCGCACCATCGTACATACTCTTCACAGCGGACTTAAAGGGTTAATTACTGCTGCCTTTCTTGGACTTAAGGAATTTAGTACTAAGTCTGAATGTTGCTTGTAAATTTAATTTTGTTTAACTTATGTGAAAAAATGCTGGTACTTTAAAAAATTCTATTAATATATTAGGCTGCATTGAAATATCACAATTCCTTTAGCTTTTCTATTTGGATTTTTAATTAAAAGATGCTATACAGTAGTTGCTTATTCTAAAGAAGTTATAAAATTATAACCGTGCTATACTTTTATATACTGAAATGTTATTAAGACACATTAATACTCACAACTAGTAAGTAACGTCTGTGCCACTGGGCAAATAGTAGGAAACATAAAGCACATACTGTAACTTATGTGGTTCTCTAAAAGTATGCAACACTTAATCATTAGACAAATTGTAAACACATAACATTTTAGCTTCTAATTTTCAGCCAACTCTTGGTAATTAATAAGAAACACAAAATGTGCATAAGCATCTTGTCATTAACCAATTAACAAAAGGCAGCCATTAAACAGGCAAACCCCGATTTATGATACCACTGTACACAATACCCTGGATTCGTGATGGGAGTAAAAATACCACCCTACCCCACCTAACGATGGCTGAACCCCGGTTTAATGATGGGGTTTGAGGGCTTTGAGGAGGATGAGTGAGTGCTAGGGAGCACCACATGTCTCTTACCCTCAGGGAGGATAGCAAGGATGATGACCAGGACCAGACATGGACTTAGAAGAAGTAAATGATGGAATGTGTTTGATATTTTCTGACCTATTTTTAATGATTTTCAGATTTTATTTGTTTACTTTAATGGGTTATTTACAGGTGTTAGGCTTAGGTTAGCTTCTTTTATAGCTGGTAGGCCATTCAGATTGGCTTTAAAATTTTTTTTTTTTTTTTTTTTTTTTTTTTTTTTTTTGAGTGCTTTTAGGACTTGGTTGGGAACCCAAGGATCATAAATGCACCCCTATACTTTATATTTTAATTGTCCCCAATTTGCGATACCACTGCCTAGCGATGGGTTTTTACTTAACCAATTACATCCTTAAATCGGGGTTTGCCTGTAATCCCTTTAATATCCGGATGCCTAATAACCGGACTCCCCATTGTCCAAACATTTTGGGCCCAGGCCTGGGGGGGGGGGGGGAAATCAGCTATACTTTGAACTTGGCACACAGTGCCGAACAGCTGGGTTTACGCGTGGGTCCTTGCTTCCTCCCCACCCAAGTTATCACTTAACTAACATCCTGACCAGACGCTCATCGCAATGGATGCTGCACATGCTCGTTTTTGCAAATAAACAGTGAATAAACTGCAATATATTGCCACTGATGCTTTGTCATGTCACATGCAAACAAATGTTTCAACTGGCTGCTGCACCTCTCCTGGCTAATCCATGTTCTCTTTGGGTGTGGCACCTCTTCCAGGAACTCCCAGAATAATAGACCCCCCCAAACACCTCCTCAGATTTTTTAAATGTTCCATACTAAACTAATTTCTTTTTTTACTGAATATTATATGTCTACCATATTAAAGGTGATTGGTACTAGAGAAACACATGTTTGACGTATGGCCGCACTACAACACCATGACAATTGCACCACTCACAGCAGACTTTACAAGTAAATGCAGCACCAGTCTCAAAAAACTCAAAGCATTCACCAGCACTGACTCTGCTGACTTTGGATAAAACATGGGCAAAACAAACTACAGTAATGTACTAACAATACATCAGGTTCATCTCACACTATGACGGTCCAGCATGGGCAGCATCCATCTCACATGCACAACACAAACTACAGATCGCATAGAACAAAGTGCTTCGCACAATAGCAGGTTGCACACAGATCACACCCACTAAACATTTACACTTCAAGATCAATGTTTTGGATCTCCACAAACACCTGAACATGCAAAGAATATAATACACAGCTTCTGCCAAACCAAACCACAACACCCATCACACTACATGCACAACCACCCACCAACACCAAGGAACATTAAAAACACTCGAGAACATTGCTACAATGAGATACACAACACCATTCAAACACCTCCACCAACCCACACAAACATAACAAGACACATGTACACTATACTAAAAAACATGGCCCTTAGTAGTTTAGGGCCAAACACAGTCCTTAGCTGCCCTTCACCACCCATACACAAATCAGAGGAAAAGTTAAACAGAATAGGAAGAGTACATCTGAGCAAACTATGCTGTGGCCACTACCCAACATTCAGAACAAACCAACACAGGATTGTTAAGAACACGGACAATACATGCCCACACTGCCAGGCTGCCAATCATACAGTGACACACAAACAGGTACAGTATTTAGAGAGTGCACAGCACTGGTAGCAGACTGACAGACAGACACACAACATGTCTGAGGTGAAAGATGTCTGGTTGTATCCTGTAAGGGTGATCAGTTTCCTTTAGCTCATTACTGGGCTAAGCGCCAACACCACAAAACGCCAGAATATGCGATTAAAGTCTGGCGACTTTAAAACTTTGATATCTCTGTAACCACTTGTGTTATTTTGATGTTTTTTTTTTTTTTATGTAGCTTATGGCATTTTCTTTATTGTAATAACCTCTATTTTGCACTATCTGTCATTTATCATGATGATATCGTGTGAAGAAGTAAAATTTTGTCCCCCACTGCTGGACCGATCAGCTAAGAAAAATTTTTATCCTACAAATAACTGCAGAAATACATCAAGATGTCAGTAATATATCAGCATAATGTCTCAGGAGTGTCATACTGTGGAATGAAATCAAAGTTCCATGACATAAGTATTACTATTTCACAATAATAGCAGTTTAACTGTCAGAAACTTTGTGCGTGTTTTTCTCGGAGTTTTTAATCACCAAAAAACACGAACCACATCACAAACATCAAGAAAAACATAATAAATTATTATATTGCTGACAATAATAAAAAAGAAAGACAGCATTCAATGTATGAGGACATTATTAGAAAATCCCTGTAACCTGGAAAAAAAAAAAAAAAAAAAAAAATGCTACAAGTACCAGTAACTTCACAAACAAAATGGCAATAATAATAATAGTAATAATGGCTAAAAAATATTATAATAATAATGAAAAAGCACCTGCAAAATAATATTGTCCCATCTCCTCTCCCCTTCACAGCTGCTGGTGGGAGTAGTGTCAGGCATCAGCTTATTGGCTAGCTGCAGTGCAACCTGACTATCTGATTGGCCAGCTTCAAGGGGGGTAAGGAAAGGGGCTGGGATACAGCCCAGTAATGCTCTCACATTCGCTTCAACACTACGGGGAGTTGACATAAGGAACATAGGAAAGGTTGAACTTATAGGAAAAGCCACCATACAGCTCGCGGAATTCTGGACCCAGTTGCTCGCCTTGAGCACTAGTGAGGAACCGGACGGTTTTGCTGTGTGGAGCAACGGCGCAACACACGTCTACTTAACCAGGATTTTGACCCCTTTGAAGGTTGTTTCTTAGCACTTTTTTATTTCCAATGTATAGAAGGATGATTTAGCTACTTGTTGGTGCATGTAGGTGCTTGGCGGCCATTTTGGCGCTTAGCCAGGTAATGAACTCAGTGCCTCAAATATCCTCTGATGTGCACAGTTTTTTCCTCTTTTTCAACTCCAATACATACTGTGGCTCTCTTGTCATCCCAATTAGTGTTGGATGGGCCAGTAAGTAATAAAGGTGGCCTCTAACGCTTCTGTTACATATCAAACTCTCAGGTCTCTGATTTTGCAATTTTTTGCTGCAAAATGGCTAAGAGTTATATATACTTCAACTCAAAACCACAGCAAGATGGCAGAACCTACAAAGATGTCCTTAGTGTCTATTTGCAAATGAAAGACTAGTTTTTTATCAGGTTACCTTCTCCAGCACCAATTTCACGAAAGAAAAAAAATTATATTAAAAAAAAAAAAAAAAAAAAAAAAAAAAAAATCATGAACTGTCCAGGATTTAGGAGGTACGGGAAGGTGACCAGCCCTGGTCCCTGAGGGCAACATCATCATCATCACCATCCAGACCACCTCTTCCATCCCAAGGTACTGAATATGACTGAAGAACCTTGAGCTGCCTCTTAGGGGTTCAAATCAACATGCTGTGCACAATACCTTACACCACCTGATGCCTTAGACCACTAAACAACTTAGCAATGACAGCATCAAACAGGTACAGGAACCACTGGCTGTGACTGCACAAAAGTGTGTAACTAACCAAGAGGGCTGAGAGTGCTCTTGGCAAGGACATTCTTCTTCTGCACAATGTCGTAGAGAGCAAAGCCGTGCGCTGTACCACACGCCACCAAACCCCACTCACTGTGCAGTGTCAGGGAGGTGCAAGCAGCAGGAGGATAAAACTGCACTATGCTTGTTGGCTGACAAGAAAAAAAACATACACAGTGATTCACAGTTAAGTTCCCTCTATGAAGTTTGTGCTGACAAACACATATTAACAACTAAGGTCAGCAACACAACTATCTTCTCATGTTTATTTGGGGGTGGAGGAATTATCATCATCATCATTATCCTGACTTATTTCCCATCTAAAGGTGGAATGAGATAGGATTTGGAAAAAAGGAAAGAGAAAATTCAAAACTGGGAGATCAAGAGTACAGTAAGACCTCACTATAACGGACTAATTGGGGCCCAAACCATTCTGAAAAATGCGGAATTCGGATAAAAGAGACATCCGGATTTCTCCCTGCCAATCCGGACTTTTTCCGATATATCAGACATTAGTCCGGATTGCATGAACAATTCTTAAACTGTTTTGACCACCATTCTGGTACTGTACTGTGTTATAACTTCACTACATTAATCAGATGGTAAAATATATATAATAATACTGCACTGTACACTGATAAACATGTCTTTTATTTACCTTATTATTGTGAACATGGCTGAAGTAGCCAGGCAGTCCGGCCTGCTTCTGGCTTTATCGGACCTTCTCCGATATAGAGGAATTTAGTCTGGTAGCTCCTGGAGTCCGATAAAAGCAAATTCCGGTCTATTGAAGTCCGTTACATCGAGGTTTTACTGTATGTTTAATGAAATGAACTACATGATCATTCACACATCAATCGAGTTCCAGGAATACCAAAGATTATTTACACCCAGCAAATGTGTGTGCGGACTAACAGGTGTCTCAAACAATTCAATCTTTTTGTATTGTACAGTATTTATAAATCAGGAAAAGATTCTTACTGCACTTACTAAGCACTCATTGCTCATTTTAACACTATTCTGGACCAATGACACACTGACATGTCATTTGTTGGCCAACTGATTCCAGGCCGATGATGCGCCAGTGTGTCATTTGTTGGAGCGATTTTTCATGGCTCAAATACATGGCACAACAATTTGGTGAACACAGGCAACAAATCTTCATTCTGTTGGAAACTCATCCCCTGCCCGGGAACGGGGTAGAAAAGTCGTGCAAGGCTGGCCCGAAATAGTATTAACTACAGTATTCTATGGTAGTTGTTGATGGGGAAGAACATGCAACTTTTTTAAGGTGATATCTCATTTGAGATTATTTTTTAAAGTACCATGGAAGAAGTGGACACCTTTACATGGCACCAACATTGGCTGGGCATAAATATGACCTTCAACCCTTTAAGGATGGGTGCAGTAAATTCACTGTGGCGCAAGAATGAAAGTACATGCTCCAGGCATAAAAATACTGCACTGTGTTTCACAGTCATGTAAACTCTAAAGCAATCTGGGAACAATCACTATTTAGTAGTAATTTTCCCAAAACATGCTTACCTGTGCCATGTCACTGAAATTCACATATACAATCTTGGGGGGGTTAACTCCTTCCCCACCGTGGCATCTACCATGAGGAAGATGGTACAGTGCAACGATGGTGTAATGCTTCAATCCTTCATAACAAATAAAAATTCATTCTTTCATTTCAGTCACTCCTGCCTGTCATTTCTTGCAACTGAATACTGGATGCACTAAAAATATTCCTGAGTCACATACTCACACAAGACAGGTTGGTCAACAGTTGAAAAGAATAACACATAACAAAGCAAAGTATCATCACAATGCCACATGAAATGGGCCACACATCCATTTACACACCATCTAAACCTTAAGTACTTTTGGTTCTAGTTCCACACACAAATGCTTTAACTAAATGAAGTAAAGCCTTGCTGTAACTGCCAGGTTAATAAAGGTGAAATCCAGTCATGTGTACTATTATACATAATTTAACTATGTTTATTTTTTATCAGTTCTTTTGTTGTTCATTGTCCATACTTCAATTTCCCAAGCACTCACAAATCTCTTCATACCTCTTCTTGGCTCTCCATGCATTCTGTCTTCAAACTACCTCATATATACCACTTTCAGCACCCCAGCCACACTAACACTGCTCTTCAGTCATTGTGTTCCTCACCTGCATGCCAGCGTCAAACTTGACTGGGTCAGACCGGCGGTCAAGTTTACTGTGACTCTTCCACACAAAGTTGTCCGTTTCCATCACCAGATTCACCTCAGTACACTGCCAGGTGGTAAATGCAAACAGAAACAACATGGTTTATTTTTTCTATCCAATATCTCAGGTTTTACAATTTTTTTTTTTTTTTTCTTTTAACAGAACAGAGGAAGGAAAAACAAATTAATAAAAAAAAAATCCATACACCTGGTTATTGGTGTCCTCTGTTCATAAAATATCTGTAACAGTTTGACTTGAACAGCTGTAGGTTGAAGTTTGGAGGGGAAACAACTCTGGGGAAGCGAGTTCCAAAGAGATGCAGTTTGGGGAATGAAAGAATTCTGATAGGCAGAAGTTCTGCAATATGGCTGAGTGGCATTCCAGTCATGAGCACTACCAGATGCCTGTGTAGCACGAGGGAAGGCACGGAGAGGTGGCACCATGGATGCAACTTCGTCTGCGCATTTGCCATAAAAATATCTGTAAAATAATGCAAGGAAGGCAACATTCCTTCTTACTTGTAGAGGAGGTAGTTTATTTGTAATGGCAGGGTTGTTAATAATTCTAACACCTTTGTTCTGAATTTTGTCTAGTTGGTTTAATGAAACCTCTCCACATCCATTCCACAAGGGTGAGCAATATTCAAGCTGAGAGTGCACATGACTCTTATAAATTATAGCTAACTGCTTGTCAGTGAAGAAGTTACGGACTCTGTACAATAATCAAAGTCTCTCTGAGGCGGTTTTAGCAAGTGATCTAACATGAGAGGTCCAGCTGAGGGCATTGTTAAGTGAGACACCAAGAATTTCAATACTTTTGGAGATGGGAATATTAGTAGCACCGAAGGTAATATATAAATCTGGCAATATCTGTCTATTAGTAAATTGTATATATTTAGTTTTACTAGCATTAAATGAGACAGGGTTGTTTTGTCCCCATTCGCTGATCGTAGATAGGTCTTGATTTATGGAGATGGCTACACTGAGTTGAGAGGTAGAGATATTAGACTTTGTAAATGGGTGTCTGAGTGTGAATGAACTATGTTGTGTTGAGCCATCTGCATATGAGTGGATGGGATTGTGGGTGACAGATAAGAGATCATTAACCTTTTCATACACGGAGGCCCAGTGAAGAATCCAACCACTTGCATTCTTTTGACTCAGAATTCATCCTAGTGAAATCAAAAGCTCACACTCTTTCGATGAAGGCTGAGTCCAACCATATAATTTGCTGTTTATTTTTTTTTCACAACAGTTTGTTGTTTGATCTTCCTAATGAACGAAAAATAATTTAGAAAAAAGGGAATTACCATATTGTATCATTCACTTATTTATTCAGTGCTCATTTACTCACAGACATATAAATATTTCGGCAATGATTATAGAATATTGTAGAGCATTTATCTGCGATCCTTTTTGTGAAAAAATGACACTTCTAGCTATACTAGAAAATTTTTTATGGCCTACGGAATAACAAAAGTCGTTCATTACGCCTGGCCGCTCTGAGTGAACTGTTTCCTATCATTCCATTTTCGCCCGCCCAGACTTCAAGCTCCCCACATTCCTCACTCAGTGATTTGTGCGGCATTGAAAAATGATTACAATCATTTCATTCCCCTGCCCTGATGTTTAACTGTATTGTTATGAAACTGATACATGTTATGAATGAATAAATAAGCTTCCTAATAAAATAAAAATAAATAAATAAACGATATAAAACACCATACTTTATCCTTCAGTAATGTATTCATTTACTCACCGACATATATACAGTGTGTAAGTACTGTATATATGTCAGTGAGTAAATGAATACATTACTGAACAATAAAGTATGTGGTTTTATATCCTTTATTTATTTCCTTTTTTCATTCATCAGGAAGATCATTTATTCATTTGTAACATGTATCAGTTTCATAACAATACAGTTAAAAATTACGGCAGGGGAATGAAACGATTGTAATCATTTTTCGATGCCGCACAAATCACTGAGTGAGGAATGTGGGGAGCGTGAGGTCTGGGCGGGCGAGAATGGAATGATAGGAAACAGTTCTCAGAGCGGCCAGGCGTAATGAACGACTTTTGTTATTCAGTAGGCCATAAAAAATTTTCTAGTATAGCTAGAAGTGTCATTTTTTCACAAAATGGATTGCAGATAAATGCTCTACAATATTCTATAATCATTGCCGAATTATAATATGTCTGTGAGTAAATGAGCACTGAATAAATAAGTGAATAATACAATATGTTAATTCCTTTTTTTTAAGTTTTTTTTTTTTCGTTCATTAGGAAGATCATTAATCAATTTATAACATAAACCAGTTTCAAGACAATACAGTTATAATAAGGGCAGGGGACAGAAATGATTGAAATCAGTTTCTGATACCGCACGAATTGCTGAGCAAGGAGTGTGGGGAGCGTGAGGTCTGGGCTGGCGAGAGACTCAGTACTTGGAAGTGGTTGGACGCAGGTGGTGTTGAAAGAGTGCGAGAGGGTTAATATGAACCAGGAACAGGGTTGGCACCAAAACTGATCCCTGCGGCAGGCCGGCGTTAATTGAGTAGAAATTGGAATATACATCATCTACTATTACTCTTATTTTCCTGTCACTGAGATATGAAGAAATCAAAGGAACAAAAGATGTTAGTCCATAGCAAGGGAGTCTGGACAGCAGGGAATGGTGCCATAATCTGTCGAAAGCTTTAGAAATATCAAGAGCTACTGCATGAGTTTCTCCATGTAGGTCAATTGACTGATGGATGGTATGAGTTAGGAGATTGAGTAATGTCAATGGTGGATCTTTCATGGCTAAAACCATATTGTCTATCACTAATTAAGTTGTTGGATTCAAGATGTTTAACAATGTGCTTATTAATACCTAGAACAGTGTGTCACTTCCCCTATATAATAAATCCAAGGCTCTAAAATTACAACAATATTAGGCCTACATGAAATTGGCCTGGTTAATGAAAAAGTTATAGTACACACATATAAAGCAGTACAGTAAGCTTCCACTTATCAAAAAATTATATGCTCATATCTGGATTAGTTGAAAAAATAAATAAATAGATAATAAGCAGACAAAATAAATAAAGAGCACAGGCATTTTAGTTTGCAAGGGTGCCGTGTAACTTGTGGTGGCAATGATTGTCATTAGGCTGTCCAGTCACACTGCTGCTCATCAGAGCATGTGCATACCACACTTGGATTCATTCTGTGCCAGTGTTTATCACCTGGGTTTGTGTTTCTCTAGTCTGTGTGGCCTTGGTTATCATAATGACTCCTTCTGCAAAATGGCCACAGAAGGTACTGGTATTCAAACAAGAATGAGAAATCTTACAACAAACTGATGATGGCTAGGTCAGCTCAAGCATAATGGCAGGGACTTAATAAAACCTGCTTATATCTAAAAAGATTATCACTACAGTATTTGCCTAACCTTATATGAGACACATAGAATCATAACGTCTCAAACACCATTTTTTAAAAAAACAAGCAAAATGCCTCCAAAGTCTGGTGACTTTTAAACATGTATATTTCAGGGACTACGACAGATATTGCACTTCTTTTTGTTTCTAAGTGTAGTGCAAGGTCTCAGCTATAAAATCCTATTATTTACATGAGAGAGAGAGAGAGAGAGAGAGAGAAAGAGAAACACTAAATATTATTTCACATACACAGTATACAATACATTTACACACACATGCTTACAAACTCAATTGCATCACATTCACATGCTAACAAATTCACATACACATACAGGCATTTACAAATGCACATAAAGGCAATAGTAGGCACATTATAGGCACACATGAAAATAAGAATGACAACAATAATAGTAATGATGACTGCAATGACTACGGTGATAAGGAGTGTTTGTAATGACAGTAATTGAGTTTGTAAGTGTGTGTGTGTGTGTGTGTTCTTACCTAATTGTATCTTTACAGGAATGAGTCAAACTCGTACTGTCCCGTGTCTTAAACCATTTTCATCATACATCTTCTTCAATTTATTAATTGTTTTCACACACTATTTCATTCGGTAGTGCATTCCACTGATCAATTGCCCCATTTGGGAAACTAAGTTTCCTCATGTCTTTATCGCCTCTCTTTTTATGCAGCTTTTTGCAGTGTCCTCTTAATGCTGCTTCCCCATAGGTTAAATATTCATTTATGTCTATTTTCTCCTTCCCTGATATGCATTTATATAGCATAATCATGTCTCCTCTTTTCCTTCTCTCCTGTAATGTTGGTAGATTCAGTTTTTCTAGTCTTTCTTCATAGCTTAGATCCCTTAAGCTTGGTACCCATCTTGTAGTGGCCCCTTTAACTTTTTCAGTCTTATCTATGTGTTTCTTGAGATGTCTTATCTATGTGTTTCTTGAGATGAGGACTCCACACTACTGATGCATACTCCAGGGTTGGTCTGATGAAAGATGTTATTATCTTTCTCAATATGTCTTCAGTTATGTATGTGAATGCTATTCTCACATTTGCAAGCAGGGTGTACATATTCTGTATCTTCTCACTTATGTGGTCAGCTGGACATAGTTTGTTATTGACATCTAAGTTGTTCTCTTTTTCTAATATGTGTAGGGTTTTACTTCCTAACTTATAATCCCAATCTGGTCTTTTCCCACTTTTACCAAACTTGATTACATGACACTTGTCCACATTGAATTCTATTTGCCATGTGTTACTCCATTCATGATGTTTATTTAATTCTTCTTGCAGCTCTTTACAAGAGTCTGCATTAGCAATTCTCCTTTGTATTTTTGCATCATGAGCAAACATATTTAAATAACTTTCATTACCAATATTACTATCTGTCATTTATATACACGAAAAACATAACTGATGCCAACACTGAGTCCTGTGGAACTCCACTAGTCACTTCCCTTCAAGATGAGTAATTTTCCCTTAGTACTGTTTTCATTTCCCTTTTTCTGAGAAAATCTTGCATCCAACAGTACAGTTTGCCTCAGATTCCTCCTTGATGGTAGTTTCCATAAAAGTGAATGCTTTCTTGAAATCTAGATAGATACTGTTCACCCATCTTTCTCTTTTCTATAATGTTTCTTCAACTCTGTCGTAGTACCTTAATAGATTTGTGTGTGTGACAGTGTACACTAATATATACATGCAATAAAATTTAATGTTTCTCTCTCTCTCTCTCTCTCTCATGTAAAAGACAGGAGTTTATAGCTGAGATCTTGCACTACAATCAGAAACAAAATGCACTGCAATACGTATCTTAGTTCCTGAGATATACGTGTTTAAAAGTCGCCAGATTTTGGAGGTATTTTTCTCGCCTGTTAAATACAGTAATCCCTCCTCTATCCAATGTAATAGAGCCGAAGGCATGTCCAGAAAGTGGGTCCATCCGGACAGTGGGCCCCTGCCTCCTGGACTGGAGCTTATGGACCCTAACCCAGCCTAACTCAGAAAAACACCTACATAACTCCCTACTGGACATGCATAGCACCTATTTAAGACCCTATTCACACCAATAAGGGACATAAAAGAGTGAAATAAATGCAAAGGAGCCAGAGAATGAGATTTTAGAGGTGAGCATGGAAAATACAATATTAAACATTCTGGGTATGTACAACAAGTCCCTGGCTCCTAGGCTGGTACTTACGGACCCTAACCTAGCCTAACTCAGAAAAACACCTACATAATTTCCTACTGGACATGCATAGCACCTGTTTAAGACCCTATTCACACCAATAAGGGACATAAAAGAGTAAAATAAATGCAAAGGAACCAGAGAATGAGGTTTTGGAGGTATGTATGGAAAATACAGTACAATATTAAAAATTCTGGGTACTTACAACAAGTCCCTGGCCATCTTGATGAATAACTCGCCTCCTCTCAGACTCTGACAGTAAAAAGGTGTACCTGACGCACCTGCCGTAATGAAGTCTTGCACTGGACTTAGTCATTTACAATCTAAATTCTATTTTCTTAATACTGTGCACTCTGTTCTTACTTGCACTCCATTGTACTTTAATGAAATCAGTGTTGCACTCTGCACTTAAGTCTCTGAACTCTGAATTCTAATTCCTTAACACTGTGCACTGTTCTTTTCAATGCACAACACTGTAAATTCCCGTGTGGTCTAGTGGTGCATTCTTGCTGTTTATTCACTGTCAGAGTCCGACAGTAGCTGATGCAGGTGGTCTAGGGGCGCGTCGCTGGGACGTGGTAGTGGACTGCCCACTGCAGATGACTCTGAAGACAGGCGCAAACTCACATCCAGTGGCGATTCCACCGTGCCCGATGTGCTGGGCTGTGGCTCGGAGGATGAAGGCCTGTCTTGGGGAGGCAGTGGTGTGGAGCCAGGGCTGGGCACAGTGGGGTCACGGGTCTGAAAAAACTGTCAATGGTTGACTGACGCAAGGAACGATGATTTTGGCGATTATTGATGCGCAGCCTGAAAGCCCACACTTCCTCCACAAGTCCCAAGGGCCCCATCTCCCTGTCACAGTCCAGGTGTTCCAGGTAGTCGAGAACAAACTCAACGTGCTCCCGGAGTGTGCTCAGCTTGGGGATGGCTGGAGTAGTGGCACGCTGAGAGGAGTCCACATCATTGTCGCTGTCCTCGTCGGAATCTTCAAGCTGGGTACTTGTACCTGCAACTGAAGATGCGATCTCGATATCAGACATGATCTGATACCCAGGATTGCCCTTGTTGTCATCCAACCACTCACACACTTCGTCCACATCAACATCGTCACCATGCGCACGAAGACATGCATGGAAGTCATCCATGTCGAAACCTAGAAAATCGTGCACCACATAGGCTCCGAGAAGCAGAAGAGACCAACCATTTTCCAGACTCTTGACAGGGACTTCTTTCCATGCACTGACCCACTTGTAGATGGCAGACTAGATGTTGTAGTGGTGAAGGTTTTCTAAAGTCCGCTGGCCCCATATGTCTTGTCCCTCCCTGCGTTCGTCCTCGTCCTAAAGAACAACCCTCACCTTGTCCTGGAACTTCCAACGGTACAGCCTCTACGTTGCCACGATCACTCCTTGGTCCATTGGTTGGATGAGAGAAGTTGAATTAGGTGGCAAAAACATGCACCTAATGCGGCCATTCTCACCCTCCAAGACCTTGTCAGACGGATGCGCAGGGGCACTGTTCAAGAGAAGGAGGGCCTTTACCTGGTCACACAGGATTCCCAGTTTCTCTGTCTGGTAATGGATGACCTCCTTGACGAAATGGCGGTGAAACCAGTCTTTGAAGATCTTGGCCATGAACCAAGCCTTCAAGGAATGGTACCAAACGATAGGAAGGACATCCATCACCCTACGAAGACACCAAGTCTGCTTTGCACGGCCAACAATAACGGGCTTGAGCCGGTGCATGCCTTCAGCAGTGACACAACACAAACCAGATATCCACTGCTTGCAAAGCTTATGGCTTTGCTTCACTGTCTCTTTGGCTAGAGTGTTCATTTGCAAAGAGCGATAGAATAAACCAGTTTAGTCGGCACTGTAGACTTGACCGAGAATGAGGCCCTCCCTGTCGATCAAGCCCTTCACCTTCTGCCAAAACTCCTCTACTCCCTCCTTGTTGGCATCCAAAGCTTCACCATGGGCCATACGGTTGGTAAGGCCATGCCGTAACTTGAAAGTGAAGAGCCAACCCTCGGATGCTTCTCAGCAGCAGCCTTCTGCTCCGTGCCACGCACCAGCACACCAGCAGCAAGTTGTTGATGATACCAAATCAGTGTGGAGTGGTCAATTTCTGCATACTGGGGAGTAAAAATCATATTCCACTCCATGTTGCGTTTGTTCTTCGATGAGAAGTCAGCCGTGTACTGGATGAGTTTGTCGCGGGATCTCTTGATATCAAACAATGTAGAGCAGGCCAGGTTAAATTCAAGGAGGATGCGTGACGTTGACCATCCTGCATCCACCTCGTCCAATATCTCCCTCTTCTTCTCCAGAGTCAAAACCACTTGCTTCCTCTTCTCAGGCGGCGGGGCTATCATCACACACACGAAGAAGAGGCAGGAGAGGAACAGGAGAGCCTGCAGGAGGTAGGGCACCACCACAAAAGTGAGCAAATGGGAGACCGTGGTGTTGAGCATGTACTCACGACGAATGACAGGTGGGAAGTGGGAAGGATGCAGGGGCACTCTAGCCGATGTCAGCGGAACTACGCACCAAAACACAGCTGGTCTGCACTGCAGGCCGAGTTCAAATTACAGGGGGGGGGGGGGGGGTAGGATTTGTTTTTTTTTTTTTTTGGGGGGCAACTGGGGGGTTACGAAGTCCTGGGCCCAAAATGTCCGGTAAGTGGGAAGTCCGGATAGTACAGGGATTACTGTATTGGCACTTGGACATCAGGATTCTAAGTGCCTCATTTAACCATAACCTTGCCAAATCTAACCTAACCTACAGTATAGTAATCTAGAATAAACAAAACCTAACCCAAACCCTCCTACGAAGCTGTAAAGGATCGTACAGATGTGAATCTTATGATGAAATTATGGCCAGCTTAAGAATAATGGCAGACTTTTAAAAATTTACTCAAATCTACATAAACTTGTTGTTACTCGCCTAACTTTAACCACAATCTAGCTTAGCCTAACCCAATGTAACCAAACCTCAAGTACAGTAATCTAAGTCCATAATTATTAACCTAAAATTGTCTCATTTATAAAGGTTCCAACAACCCGGCATGAGTCGGCCTTAGTGACCTAATGGCAGCACTCCAAGCTGCTTAATCTCTGGCAGCCTCTCTATTCAGTCCCTTATCTCTGAGGTCATACTGTGACCTCTTCCCAGGTCATTGTTGGTCTGCCTCATGCAACCCTATCTCAACATTCACATCTCTTACCTTCTGCACCCATTTGTCATCTCCCATCCTCTCAACAAGCCCAAACCACCTCAATCTAGTCCTCCTCATCACAACATCAATACATTCAATTCCCATCCTTCTCCTCAGCTCTTCAATTGCAGTATAGTTATTAACTCCCTTGGGCTCGCATTCAAGGACACACTACACATTATCATTTCTGTACGCTTGAGCATAAGAATATCCTCTTCCATTAATGCCCAGGTCTCACTACCATACAGCATTACACTTCTAATAAATGCTGCATACAAGGACCCCTTAGCAAGGAGGGAGAGCCCTCTCTCTGTCAGGAGAAGCAACAGAACCTTGAACTTCCCCCAACCACTCCTTATCCTAGCCACAGAACTAGTTCCAGCCTCAGCTCCGGTGCTAACACGTCCCACAAATACCATAACTCCACACACTCAGGAGATGCTCTAGCATGACCAATCTTTTCTCGCTTCTTAACCTATATGTGCTTTCCCCAATACACCATGCTTACGAAATCAACATCATTTTAAAGTCTACCTCTTATACCACTACATCTTTTAAGCACTCACCACAAACACTAATGAATCAATATAACCTAGCCTACCTTAATTTGACTAAACTCACTGAAATTCAAGACTAAATGAATCTGGATAGAACTGGGGTGGTTTTAGTAAGCATCCATCAATATGCTTAAGAAATTTTCATGCATCAAATAAGCTTAACATGATTAACCTTGTGCACTATATTTCGGAGGAAAGATCAGCTTACCCTATACAGTACTGTGTAGTTTCTTATTGAACCTGTATTGTACTCCATTTTGATACCTTTACAGTATTGTGTACTACAATCAGAGGATACTGTGTCTGATATAGCATGCATAAGGTCCTGGGACATTTTCCGAGTGATTTTGGATAAAATCTTAGGTATCTGAACAAGCCTTGCCCAAACTGGTTCAAATATGAGAAAGTTTACTGTACTCCATTCATTACATCAACAGTACGACACATGAAAAGATCTTCCACCAACAGACACTAGTATTTCATAATCCTTTTGTTCAATCTGTTATACGTGGAATGCTCCATATCTCTGTAATGAAGCAAACCCAACACTAGCTTACAGTGTTAAGAAGCAGATGATGTAAAATAAAGTTATGGCAGAATGTAAACTATGACTGAAACTGACCTCTGGGACAAACTCCCTTTCCTCTGCTGAGAGTGCCATGAGCAGCACTTGACCCGCAGTGCCAGCCACAGCTAGGGTGCCAGTGTACGGGCACAGACACACCTTCTTCACACCCAGACGAGGGTCGTCACTGTATGGGTCAAACAGCCCTGCCTGCAACACAAAACACTCATCATCATTACTCTGACCCTACATCTAGCTACATCCCGTGGACTGCAACATACCTCATAAGGGGGTGTCTTGGAATCTGCAACATACCTTATGAGTGATATTTTCAACAATGCAACACAATGGTTCTAGAAGGATCAGCATGACACAAAATTTATGGGGTATTAGGGTAACCTGTAGCTCTCATTCCCATCCCCAACTTTGAGCCCAGTTGCTGAGGTGCAGCAGCAACAATGACCCAAAAGTACGCACCTTGTAATGCATTTCCCTCAATATTATCAACCCAGGAAAGACAGTCATGGGTCAAAACTGTTTAGAATAACATAAAATCTAATGTTACTAAGGTCAATAAGAGGTAATGGAACAGAAGTAGGGTGATAAATATGGGTGTAAAAGTAGTGCCCTAAAATCATAGCAGCTTGTGGAGCTGGCAACCCACCTGGCAAACAATAAGCCTGGTTGTAGCCTGTCTACAGCCTGTCTCTTCTGCCCCAATACACATTTCTCTCTCTCTCTCTCTCTCTCTCTCGCTCTTTCTCTCCCTTTCTCTCTAAGCACAGGTTTCATGTTCCTGCCAGAAATGCAATTTCTGACAATTACTTTAAAAAAAAAAAAAAAAAAAAAAAAAAAAAAAAGTGGTTAACTGCACGATGCAATTTCCTAGCCACTGATATATATTTCATGGAAATCTGTAAGAGTGGCCAAAACTGCCATTTTGCCACACCACAAGGGAAGTCTGCATGACCCCTAGCCGTAGCCCACAGGTGAACTGGGGTGGGCAAGATCCACAAATCATAATCACTATCAATGTTGTTGTCATCATCATCACCCTGATCCCACCTAGGGATGGGGTGTGACAGGACCCAGAAAACAAGGAAAAAGAAAGCACAAAATATGAAAAACTATCAACTGCATACACAGTGAAGTGGATCACTCACTCACATCACTCAGTTCAAACCACTGGAATCCTAGGTCTGCCTCAGAGGCCTAACCATCTGTATCTAAATTTTCCCTTTTTATCAATGCATTTTGCATACCTGCATAATAATTAAGGAGTCCAAACTACAATAGTACATGAGGGATCAGGTAAATGGTCAAATTCTGAAACTAAGGAATTCTGTATACAAATATGTCAATTAATTACAATTACTGTATCCAAAATTACAGTCAGCTTTTGTATGCAAGTAGTTTGTACTGTTTCAAAGCACCTTATATATATTTAAAAAAAATATATATATATATATTTATTATTACTGTTTCTGGTATTACAGTAAACTTCCAATTCTCCAGGGAATCGAAGCCAAAGGGGTGACAGGTGATATATTGACAGAAATTGATGTAATACCCTCCCCAAACCCCCTAATCGGGGACCAACCCTATTACTGTACTGTACTACTGTTCAAAAGTAGAAAAACACCCTTCAATTCTATAATAAGCATAAAATGTTACTGTACTACTCTGTACAATGTACCCTACACACACTGTACACTCAACATCCAGAAACAAAGTTAGACAGGGTGAGACTGCTTAGAAAGCCTGACAGAAAGAGGATATGCAGACAGTGTGTGTGTGTGTGTGTGTGTGTGTGTGTGTGTGTGTGTGTGTGTGTGTGTGTGTGTGTGTGTTTCTTACCTAACTGTATCTTTACAGGAATAAGTTAAGCTCATACTGTTCCAGGAATGAGTTAAATTCGTACTGTCCCATGCTTTGAACCATTTTTATCATACACAACTTTAAATTTATGAATAATTTTGGCACAAACTAATTTGGTAGTGTATTGCACTGATCAACTGCTCTATTTGGGAAACTGGATTTCCTTATGTCTTTATCACCTCTCTTTTTGTATAGTTTTTTGCTGTGTCCTCTTAATGCTGCTTCCCCATAGGTCATACTGTATACTCATTAATGTCTGTCTTCTCTTTACCTGTGATGCATTTATATAACTTAATCATGTCTCCTCTTCTTTCTCTCCCGTAATGTTGGTAGGTTTAATTTTTTGAGTTTTTCTTCATAGCTTAGATCCCTTTAGCTTGGTGCCAATCTTGTAGCTGCCCTTTGTACCTTTTCAATCTTATCTACGTGTTTTTTTGATATGTGAATTCCAGACTAATGATGCATACTCCAGAGTTGGTCTGATGAATGATGTTATTATCTTTCTCAGAGTGCTTCATTTACATCTGTGAATGCTACCCTCATATTAGCAAGCAGCGTCTAAATTTGTCTTCTTAGTATAATAGGAAAAGTGTATGGCAGAATACTTATTGACAGAGTTAGAGAACGAACAGAGGAATTAGTTGGAGAAGAACAGGGAGGCTTTAGGAAGGGAAGAGGTTGTGTAAATCAGATACTCATTCTTAGATCTTTAGTGGAAAAGTTTCTAGAAAAGAGAAAGAAGTTGTATGCGGCTTTCATGGATTTGGAGAAAGCATATGACAGGGTCAATAGACAAGGATTGTGGAAAGTATTAAGAATATATGGAGAAGATGGGAAGCTGTTGAATGCTGTGAAGAGTATGTATGATGATCCTAAGGCTGCAGTGCGTGTGGATGGTGAACTGAGTGAATTTTTCTCTCTGAAGGGTGGGTTGAAACAGGGATGTGTCATGTCTCCATGGTTGTTCAATCTGTACATGGATGGGGTAATAAAAGAGGCTCAAGGCAGGGTAATGGATGTTGGAGTGGCCCTGGTGAGAGAGGGTAGCGTTTGAAAACTCCCTGTACTGTTGTTTGCAGATGATACTGTGTTGTTGAGTGAAGACGAAGGGGAGCTGCAATGCTTGGTGGATGAGTTTGGGAGAGTGTGTAAGAAACGGAATCTAAAGGTGAATGTAGGGCCATCATCACACACACGAAGAAGAGGCAGGAGAGGAACAGGAGAGCCTGCAGGAGGTAGGGCACCACCACAACGGTCTTTGAGAGAGTTGAAGTCAGTGAATGTACAGTGAGTTTGGATGATGAGGAATTGGAAAATGTGAATACGTTTAAGTACTTGGGTAGCGTGATGAGTAAGGATGGAGGTTTGGAGGGTGAAGTGCTTGAAAGGGAACGGCAGGGAAGAAACGTTGCTGGTTCCTTGAAAGCTGTGATAACAAACAGGGAAGTGAGCATGGAAGTGAAAAAGTTACTACATGACAGTATTGTGATACCAACTCTAATGTATGGAAGTGAAGCTTGGACGTTGTTGGAAGGACACAAGTCAAGAGTGAGAGCAGTGGAAATGAGTTATTTAAGAGGAGCATGTGGAGTCACATGGAGAGACAGGCTGACAAATGAGGATATAAAGGAGCATTGTGGTGTGGATGTGGATGTAATAGGAAGAGTTAGGAGGAATACACTGAGGTGGTTTGGCCACGTGGAGAGGATGGAGGGTGAAAAACTGACGAAGAGAGTGTATGTGAGTGAGGTGGAGGGAGGGAGAGGGAGGGGGAGGCTGAGGATGAGACAGAGAGATGGAGAGGAGAGATATGTGAGAGAAGGGGGTGTGAGTTGGGAGCAGGGCAGTGAAATGGCGGGGGACAGGGCGACGTGGAGGTGATTTGTTTATGGCCACCCCAAACGGGATTGAGGCGTCTGGCAATAGATAGATAGACAGAGAGTCAACATGTTCTTTATTTTTTCATTTATGTAGCCAGGCAGAGCTAGTCTGTTACTGATAATCACTCTTATACCCTTTTTCTTTTCTGATGTGTGTAGGGTTGAACTTTCCTAACTTATACTCCCAGTCTGGTCTTTTCACTTTTATTAAAATTTTTTACATGACATTTGTCCACACTGAATTCCATTTGCCATCTACTGCTCCATTCATGAAGCTTTCACCGTGCAGCTCTATGCAAGAGTTTCAGTTGGTAATTTTCCTTTGTATTTTTTCATCAGCAAACATATTTAGGTAGCTTCCATTTCCAATATTTTTGTCTACATCATTTATATATCCTAAAAACATAATTGGTGCCAGCATAGAGCCCTGTGGAAGTCCACTTGTCACTTCTCTCCATGATGAGAAATTTCCCCTAGCACTGTTCTCACATCCCCTTTACCAAGAAAATCTTGCATCCAATCGTACAGATTACCTTGGATTCCTCCCTGATGGTACAGTTTCCATAAAATTCTTTTGTGTGGTACCCTGTCAAATGTCTTCTTGAAATCCAAATACAATATGCTGTCTACCCAGCCATCTCTTTTCTGTAGTATTTCTGCAACTCTTATCACAGTAGCTTAATACGTTAGAAACACGTGATTTTCCCTTTCTAAAACCAAACTGTCTTTCTGTTTGATTATTGTATTTTTCCTGGTGATTTACCTAAATTCTTCGTATCAGTTTTTCTAAAACCTTGCTTACAACGCTGGTCAGCGATACTGGTCAGTTGTTACGTGGATTTTGTCTATTTCCTTTCTTAAAAAGAGGAACAATGTTCGTTTTCTTCCAGACATCAGGTAGTTTACCTTGTTTTAGAGATTTCCTGAATATTAAATGTAATGCACTGCTTCACTCTTTTGCACATTCCTGTAATACCCAACAAGAAATCTCGTCAGGGCCATTAGTTTTTCTTTTGTCTAATTTCCTCATCTCTTCTTGGACCTTTTGTTTCGTTATATGTATATTTCTTAATATGTGTGGGCAGGCTTGTTCATTTTCATCCCTCGAAAATCTACTTTCTTTAGTAAAAACTAGAAACTTTTGTTAAGTACTTTATACAGTGCTCGTCAGAAGTATGGAGCACCCTGCGTCCCTCCTGAGAAACAAACCTTTCAACATTGAAAAAACATATAAATAATGCATTTTATTTACCTTTAGTGCTTCGTAGGGTAGCCTTTACGTTTCTTCACGGACCTGAGACGAATTGGAAGTGAAAGGGCGAGGCTCCTGAGGTGCTGGAGGGGTATTTTGTCCCAGGAGTCACGAATGGCGGCTTCCAGCTTAGGAAGAGAGCTCACGTCCTTCCCTTGGAAACTCTTCTTTACGAGGTACCAGAGGTTTTCAATCGGGTTGAGGTCTGGGCTATTTCCTGGCCAGTCTGTCATGAATGATACCTCGCAGTCACGAAGCCAATTGGTGACCGATTTGGCCTTGTGAGCAGGTGCACCGTCCTGCTGAAACACTCGTGCACCTGTTAGCTCGAAGGAGTCTGGTAAATGATCACACAGAAGTTCCAGGTAAACATCCTGATTCACTCTGAGGTTCTTGGGAAGTACAACAAGCTTCCCCAAACCCTTCCCTGAGAAACAACCCCATACCATGAGTGAATCAGGATGTTTAACTGTGCTTTCTACATACCGTGGGTCAAGTGGGTCACTACCTTTGCGTGCTCCTCTGTTACAGGTAACACTAAACGTTGCCTCATCAGACCACAACACTGACAACCATTGCTCCTCACCCCAGTTTAGATATTTATTAGCAAAGGCAAGCCTACGAATTCTCTGGCTGCTAGAGAGAAGAGGCTTTTTCACAGGCCTGTGACTTGTGTAACCAAGCTCATGCACCCTACGAGACACTGTTCTCACTGACACCTCACCAAACACTTCCGGGTTGCTCTCCTTAATTTTCCTTGCACTCACACGAGGATTAAACTCCACTGCACGTTTTAAAACATTAACAGACCTTGGGGAAGTTTTCCTAGGCCTACCAGACCTCGGTTTCTTTGTGGGAACTTCACCACTGTTTTCCTCCCGAAACCGCGCACACCAACGACGCACTGTCGATCGTGCCACACCAACCAATTCACTAATTTCCTTTGTCTGGTGGCCTGCCTCCTTTAGAGCAATGATCTGGGATATGATTTCACTCGATAGTTCACGGGTAGGTGCCATAACAAAGTTTTAAAGGCCAAAACACTGCGGGACACTCAGTAAAAAATGGCGCAATTTGAGAGGGACGCTCGGCGGAGTTCCTCTCTCTCAGGCAGCCCGTGGGCGACTGAGGCGGGAACCAACCAGCGTGTCAGAAGGCCTCAGGCTACCGTGACGTCATGCTCGGAGCTCAAACTTGTGGCTCAATTCTTACCCCCCAAAATGGGTGATTCTTTTTGGGCCATAAGTATTGCGCGCCCGGCGGACAACGCTGAATACTTCTGACGAGTACTGTAAGTAAGATCTTCATTGATATAGATTTTCCCCTTATCCACAATGGACTGTATTTTATCTCTAACTTTGGTTTGTTTCATATGTGGCTGTAAAACAAATTAGGCTGATTGGTACTTTTATTTATAATGTCTTCCTCAAACTGCTTTTGAGCTTCTGGGTACTTTTATTTATAATGTCTTCCTCAAACTGCTTTTGAGCTTCTGGGTACTTTTATTTATAATGTCTTCCTCAAACTGCTTTTGAGCTTCTCTCCTTATCCTTGTAAAATCATTCCTTGCCTGTCTGTAGTTGTTATATGCTCCCTCACTTTTATGTTATCTGTATCTGATCCACAGCAAGTCTCTTTTACATTTTTACAATGTGTGTGTGTGTGTGTGTGTGTGTGTGTGTGTGTGTGTGTGTGTGTGTGTGTGTATTTACCTATTTGTATTTACCTATTTGTAGTATACAGGAATTGAGCAATGCTCGTGTTGTCCTGTCTCCATATCCACATTTATCAAGTCTACCTTTACACACATGAATGTTTTTCTCATGCACCACCTCTTTGTCTAAGTCGTTCCAAATATTTAAGAATATACCTAATTGTGATATACACGGAATGTACTATGCTCGTGGGTTTCCGTCGCTGTTTCTCAATAAGTCGAATTTAACTTTAAACTCGTTTATGTTTTTAGACTGGACGATCTCTTTGTCCAGGCTATTCCATAAGTCTATACTTCTGTAAGGAAAGCTATATTTCTTGATATCCTTCAAGCAGCTTGACTTTTTCAATTTCATTCCATGTCCTCTTGTTGCTCTCTTATCCCATACAAACAGATCTTCTTTGTCAATTTTATCTACTCCCACCATGGTCCTGAACACCGCAATCATGTCTCCCCTCTTTCTCCTTTCCTCTAACGAAGGCAAATCCAGTTTTTCCAGCCTCTCTCGGTATGACAGGTCTGTCAGACTGGGGACCATCTTGGTTGCTGTTCTTTGTATTCTCTCAATCTTGTTTATATCTTTCTTTTTGTGTGGGCACCACACTACCGCTGCATATTCTAACCTGGGGCGGATCATGGCCACTATCAATTTTTTCATCATTTCCTCATCCATATAATGAAATGCTACTCTTATGTTAGTCAAGAGCTTATAAGTCTCTCCAACTATCTTGTTAATGTGCTTTTCTGGTGACAAACTATCTTGGACCAGCACTCCCAAATCTTTCTCTTCTCTCCTTTTTGTGATTAATTCATTACCCAAAAAATAATTCAGTGATGGTCTCCTGGTACTTTTACCCATTTCCAATATTTTACATTTCTTTACATTAAATTTCATTTCCCACGTCCGGCTCCAATTGTGTATCCTATCCAAATCCTCCTGCAGTATTTTACAATCCTCCTCAACCTCTATCTTCCTCAAGATCTTTACATCATCAGCAAACAGACTCGCATAACTGTTCACTCCATCTACCATATCATTTACATAAATCAGGAACATTACTGGCGCCAACACTGAGCCTTGAGGGACTCCACTTGTTACTTCCCTCCATCCAGACATCTTTTCCTTTATTACTGTCCTCATTTGTCTGTCTCTCAAAAAGTCTCTCATCCATTCCAGAAGTTTCCCCTTTAGTCCTCCTATATATTCTAGTTTCCACATTAGTCTCTTATGAGGTACCTTGTCAAAGGCCTTCTCTAAGTCTAAGTACACACAATCCACCCAACCATCTCTCTCCTGTACCACATCAATCGCTCTTGAGTAAAAGCTCAACAAGTTTGAAACACATGACCTTCCACTTCTGAATCCAAACTGACATTCAGCCAAAATATTCATCTCTTCCAGATATTTTATCCATCTGTCTTTCAGGATTCTCTCACACAATTTTGCGACCATGCTGGTTAGAGACACTGGTCTATAATTCAGGGGTTCTTCCCTGTTTCCTCCCTTGTAAATTGGTACCACATTTGCCCTCTTCCATTCTTTTGGCACTTTCCCCTCTTCCAGTGAGCATACAATTAAGCTGTGAATTTTATCCGCCAGTTGTTCTCTGCATTCCTTCAGTACCCAATTAGAAATTCCATCAGGTCCTGGGGCTTTCCTTACATCTTGAGTTTCCAGTAATTTATACACTTCCTGCACCTCCACTTTTATATCTTTCATCACCGGAACATTTCTAATCACTCCCTCCCCTTCCACAAGCTCCTTTTCTTTAGTGAAAACTGACTGGAAACGTTTGTTCATTATTTCTGCTTGCATTGCCGCATCATTAAAGACCTCTCCATCTACTTTCAGCTTGGTGATTCCTTCCTTTTGTTTCAGTTTGCCATTAACAAATCTATAAAACAGTTTGGGTTCATCCTTGCATTTGTCAATTATACCTTTTTCAAAATTCCTTTCTTCTTCCCTACGTATTCTTGTGTATTCGTGTCTTGTTCTTTTATATTCTTCCTTTGTTCTGTCGTTACCTCTCTTTCTCCAATTGTTCCACGCCTTATCTCTCTCTTTTTTGGCTATCATACACCTTCTATTAAACCACTCCTTTTTCCTGTTTTCTTTCCCTCTTACTCTTGGTACAAATTTTTCCACTCCCAAATTATAGAGGTCTAGAAAGATATCCCACTTCCTCTGTATCTCTCTTGTTTCTCTGAATTTTCTCCAATCCGCATTTTCAAAAAAGTTTCTCAATCCTGTAAAATTTGCTTTGCCAAAGTTGTATCTTCCCAGTCTATGAAGCTCGTCTCTTGGCTCGACGTTTCCTATTAACATCTGGAACTCAATGACCACGTGATCACTTTTTCCCAAAGGACAGAGATATTCCAATGATTCTATTACATCAGGTTCTTTGGTGAACAGTAAATCTAACCTTGCTGGTGTGTCCTCACCTCGAAACCGTGTCTCTTCTTTGACCCACTGCGTCATCACATTATTCATTATTATATTTAATAACATAGTACCCCACGAATCCTCGCCGCCTCCCGAGTACCATTCCTCCCAGTTCACCTCTTTACAATTAAAGTCACCCACCAAAATTATATTATTGCTTTTCTCAATTATTTTTTGCAAGTAGCTAGCCATATCTGACAACATCTCATGGTATTCGTCATCCTTCCATGCTCTCGTCTTTGGGGGAACATACACTACCGCCATATCTCTCTTAACATTCTCTCCAGTTCCTAATTTCATATATATCACTTCAGCCCTGCCTTCTCCCATTTCCACAGTATCTACATTTATGTTGTTCTTCACTGCTATCATCACTCCTCCTCCCTTTTTTTCTTTTCTGTCTTTTCTCCACAGTTTGTATTTACCATCTCCCAAATGAACATCAATATCTTCTCTTAATTTGGTCTCTACAAAGCACATGACATCAGGTTCATGTTCTCTCAAGAAATCATTAATTTCGATCCTTGTCGATATGAAACCATCAACATTAGTATATATCACCTTCAAATTATTTTTGACATTATTAATACCCTCTTCTCTCCTACTCTCTGTCCGTACCACTTCCTCAACTTCTGATCTTTCACAACCATCCCCCCTAATTTCCTTCACTTCTATTTCCTTAAATACCATTTCCTTACTTTCATATCCAATACTCTCCAAAAAAAAAGTATTACGTTCTTCCTCTGTCCTCTTATCATTTTTTTCCTTTACTTCTTCCTTTAATGATTTTAAAGCTTCTCTTTCTTCTTCATTCAGATCTTTTCTTATTATAATATTTTCCATCCCCGCCTCTTTGCTTAATTTCCAGGTCACTTTAAGTATCTCATTTATTACACTTTCTGATGTAAACTTGACTCTCATTGGTCTTGTTTCCCCTTTCTTATAAGGCCCTATCCTCCTTACTTCCTCAATTTCTTTTACCCACTTGTTTCCTTCGGGGTCAATCTTGCCTAATATTCCTCTCACCATGTTCGTGTCTCTCTCGAGTCTTGCGAACCTATCCTTTTCTTCCTCTTCCCTGTTTCCAAATACTATCACACATCTGTTCCTTTCTACAGTTTCTCTCACTATTTTCTCTTTTTTCTTCAGTATTTTCACTACATTTTCTTCCATTTCTTTCTTGTTCATTTCCCTTTCTTCCTGGATGATCTCTCTTAAGCTGACCACTTCTTTCTGTTCTTCCTCTACGTGTGCCCACTTTGCCTTGTGTTCTTCTAGTACATTACTCACCTTCTCCGTTTTATTAGTACTCTCTTCAAGTTTCCTCCTCAGTTCAACATTTTCCCGCTTCAAATTCTTAATCTCTTCATTGGCTGTTTCGTTGGACTGGATTAGACTCTGTATGGTGGTTTCCGTATTTCCTGACACATCCTTTATCACTAGATTCTCTACTTTTTTTTCGAGTTCACTAATCCTCATAATTAATGTTTTCACTAGGTCCATGACATTAGTATTAGCATCAAATCCTTGAAATTCCATTCCCTCATTGTTTACATTTTCGGCCATCTTTAACGTACCGATCAAGTACCTAAACAGCTGTTACCAATAAGCCACAAACATTCATGTATACTATTGCCAACAAATCTTTACATTTTTGGTAGTCTACCAACTTTCATTATTTTAAATTTAAAGAAAGACCCTAGGAGACAGGACAGACAAAATTCCTGAAACTACTCAAGGTCAGGAGCGATGCCTGGGACGTCCTCTCTCTCCGTGTGTGTGTGTGCGTGTACGAAGAATGAAGATAAGCTTCTCATATGCGTGTGTGTGTGTGTGTGTTAGCAGAGTAGCCATAGGGAAGAGGGAGGGATGGGTTGTGATAAAAAAATGTGTGTGTGTGTGTGTGTGTGTGTGTGTGTGTGTGTGTGTGTGTGTGTGTGTGTGTGTGCATCCTTGACACAAGCAACTCCCTACATTTTTTTATCACAACCCATCCCTCCCTCTTCCCTATGGCTACTCTGCTAACACACACACACACACACACACATATGAGAAGCTTATCTTCATTCTTCGTATACGCAGCTGCTCTTTCTCTCTCTGTTTTTCAAGATTCTGTAGGACTGAATAGTATGTCAGTGCAAAGTATGCCTTTATTATTGTGATATAAATATTATAAAATAAAACTTAGGAATATATTTAAAGAAAACAACTGCAGTAGGCTGGTTGGCCCATGCGAGGCAACTCCTCCTGATTTTGGATCTGCATACGAGAGAGAGAGAGAGAGAGAGAGAGAGAGAAGTGAGAAGTGACCACTTGTCCCCCCATCTCTCTCTCTCTCTCAGTATTCTGTAGGAGTGAATAATAATGTCAGTGCAAAGTATGCCTTTACTGTGATATAAGCATTACAAAATAAAACAATGGAACATATTTAGAGGGAACAACTGCAGGAAATCCTCTCAAGACGTCATCATGTGGAACTGTCACTATTTCCCTGCGGGCCAATTAACGTCCACCTTCATACTTGCCTACTCCCTTCTGCCAATTCTCTTCATCTTTACTTTCCAATTCAGAGCATGCCATTCGTTATGATAAAAATTGCACACACACACACACACACACACACACACACACGAACAGCCGGAGAGAGAGGACGTCCCAGCCATCGCTCCTAACCTTGAGTAGTTTCAGGAATTTTGTCTGTCCTGTCTCCTAGGGTCTTTCTTTAAATTTAAAATAATGAAAGTTGGTAGACTACCAAAAATGTAAAGATTTGTTGGCAATAGTATACACGAATGTTTGTGGCTTATTCGGTAACAGCTGTTTAGGTACTTTACCGGTACGTTAAACATGGCCGAAAATGTAAACAATGAGGGAATGGAATTTCAAGGATTTGATGCTAATACTAATGTCATGGACCTGGTGAAAACATTAATTATGAGGATTAGTGAACTCGAAAAAAAGTAGAGAATCTAGTGATAAAGGATGTGTCAGGTAATACGGAAACCACCATACAGAGTCTAATCCAGTCCAACGAAACAGCCAATGAAGAGATTAAGAATTTGAAGAGGGAAAATGTTGAACTGAGGAGGAAACTTGAAGAGAGTACTAATAAAACGGAGAAGGTGAGTAATGTATTAGAAGAACACAAGGCAAAGTGGGCACACGTAGAAGAAGAACAGAAAGAAGTGGTCAGCTTAAGAGAGATCATCCAGGAAGAAAGGGAAATGAACAAGAAAGAAATGGAAGAAAATGTAGTGAAAATACTGAAGATAAAAGAGAAAATAGTGAGAGAAACTGTAGAAAGGAACAGATGTGTGGTAGTATTTGGAAACAGGGAAGAGGAAGAAAAGGATAGGTTCGCAAGACTCGAGAGAGACACGAACATGGTGAGAGGAATATTAGGCAAGATTGACCCCGAAGGAGACAAGTGGGTAAAAGAAATTGAGGAAGTAAGGAGGATAGGGCCTTATAAGAAAGGGGAAACAAGACCAATGAGAGTCAAGTTTACATCAGAAAGTGTAATAAATGAGATACTTAAAGTGACCTGGAAATTAAGCAAAGAGGCGGGGATGGAAAATATTATAATAAGAAAAGATCTGAATGAAGAAGAAAGAGAAGTTTTAAAATCATTAATGGAAGAAGTAAAGAAAAAAAATGATAAGAGGACAGAGGAAGAACGTAATACTTTTTTTTGGAGAGTATTGGATATGAAAGTAAGGAAATGGTATTTAAGGAAATAGAAGTGAAGGAAACTAAGGGGGATGGCTGTGCAAGATCAGAAGTTGAGGAAGTGGTACGGACAGAGAGTAGGAGAGAAGAGGGTATTAATAATGTCAAAAATAATTTGAAGGTGATATATACTAATGTTGATGGTTTAATATCGACAAGGATCGAAATTAATGATTTCTTGAGAGAACATGAACCTGATGTCATGTGCTTTGTAGAGACCAAATTAAGAGAAGATACTGATGTTCATTTGGGAGATGGTAAATACAAACTGTGGAGAAAAGACAGAAAAGAAAAAAAGGGAGGAGGAGTGATGATAGCAGTGAAGAACAACATAAATGTAGATACTGTGGAAATGGGAGAAGGCAGGGCTGAAGTGATATATATGAAATTAGAAACTGGAGAGAATGTTAAGAGAGATATGGCGGTAGTGTATGTTCCCCCAAAGACGAGAGCATGGAAGGATGACGAATACTATGAGATGTTGTCAGATATGGCTAGCTACTTGCAAAAAATAATTGAGAAAAGCAATAATATAATTTTGGTGGGTGACTTTAATTGTAAAGAGGTGAACTGGGAGGAATGGTACTCGGGAGGCGGCGAGGATTCGTGGGGTACTATGTTATTAAATATAATAATGAATAATGTGATGATGCAGTGGGTCAAAGAAGAGACACGGTTTCGAGGTGAGGACACACCAGCAAGGTTAGATTTACTGTTCACCAAAGAACCCGATGTAATAGAATCATTGGAATATCTCTGTCCTTTGGGAAAAAGTGATCACGTGGTCATTGAGTTCCAGATGTTAATAGGAAACGTCGAGCCAAGAGACGAGCTTCATAGACAGGGAAGATACAACTTTGGCAAAGCAAATTTTACAGGATTGAGAAACTTTCTTGAAAATGCGGATTGGAGAAAATTCAGAGAAACAAGAGAGATACAGAGGAAGTGGGATATCTTTCTAGACCTCTATAATTTGGGAGTGGAAAAATTTATACCAAGAGTAAGAGGGAAAGAAAACAGGAAAAAGGAGTGGTTTAATAGAAGGTGTATGATAGCCAAAAAAGAGAGAGATAAGGCGTGGAACAATTGGAGAAAGAGAGGTAACGACAGAACAAAGGAAGAATATAAAAGAACAAGAAACGAATACACAAGAATACGTAGGGAAGAAGAAAGGAATTTTGAAAAAGGTATAATTGACAAATGCAAGGATGAACCCAAACTGTTTTATAGATTTGTTAATGGCAAACTGAAACAAAAGGAAGGAATCACCAAGCTGAAAGTAGATGGAGAGGTCTTTAAGGATGCGGCAATGCAAGCAGAAATAATGAACAAACGTTTCCAGTCAGTTTTCACTAAAGAAAAGGAGCTTGTGGAAGGGGAGGGAGTGATTAGAAATGTTCCGGTGATGAAAGATATAAAAGTGGAGGTGCAGGAAGTGTATAAATTACTGGAAACTCAAGATGTAAGGAAAGCCCCAGGACCTGATGGAATTTCTAATTGGGCACTGAAGGAATGCAGAGAACAACTGGCGGATAAAATTCACAGCTTAATTGTATGCTCACTGGAAGAGGGGAAAGTGCCAAAAGAATGGAAGAGGGCAAATGTGGTACCAATTTACAAGGGAGGAAACAGGGAAGAACCCCTGAATTATAGACCAGTGTCTCTAACCAGCATGGTCGCAAAATTGTGTGAGAGAATCCTGAAAGACAGATGGATAAAATATCTGGAAGAGATGAATATTTTGGCTGAATGTCAGTTTGGATTCAGAAGTGGAAGGTCATGTGTTTCAAACTTGTTGAGCTTTTACTCAAGAGCGATTGATGTGGTACAGGAGAGAGATGGTTGGGTGGATTGTGTGTACTTAGACTTAGAGAAGGCCTTTGACAAGGTACCTCATAAGAGACTAATGTGGAAACTAGAATATATAGCAGGACTAAAAGGGAAACTTCTGGAATGGATGAGAGACTTTTTGAGAGACAGACAAATGAGGACAGTAATAAAGGAAAAGATGTCTGGATGGAGGGAAGTAACAAGTGGAGTCCCTCAAGGCTCAGTGTTGGCGCCAGTAATGTTCCTGATTTACGTAAATGATATGAGTGGAGGGGAAATTGTTGAGTGCTGTGAAGAGTATGTACGAGGGAGCTAGGGCTACGGTGCGAGTGGATGGTGAGCTGAGTGAGTTCTTTGATCTCAATGTGGGACTGAAACAGGGGTGTGTGATGTCTCCATGGCTGTTTAATATATATATGGATGGGGTTGTAAAGGAGGTGCAAGGTAGGGCAGTGGATGTGGGGGTGGCCCTAATGAATGAGGGTGAAATTTGGAAGCTTCCGGTGTTGCTGTTTGCTGATGATACAGTATTGTTGAGTGAAGATGAATGGGAGTTGCAAGGTTTGGTGAATGAATTTGGGACAGTGTGTAGGAGGAGGAAGCTGAAAGTTAATGTAAACAAAAGTAAAGTTATGGTGTTTGAGAGGAATGAAGTCACAGAGTGTGCAGTGAGGTTGGATGGTGAGGATATGGAGAATGTGAGTGCATTCAAGTACTTGGGTAGTGTGATGAGTAAGGATGGAACTCTGGGGGATGAAGTACGTGAAAGGGTACAGCAGGGAAGAAAGGTTGTTGGTACACTGAAAGCAGTGATGAGAAATAGGGAGGTGAGTATGGAAGTTAAGAAGTCACTGCTTGATAGTATTGTGATCCCTACCCTGACGTATGGAAGCGAGGCGTGGACCTTGCAAGAGGGAAACAAGTCAAGAGTGAGAGCAGTGGAAATGAGTTACTTGAGAGGAGCATGTGGAGTGACGTGGAGGGACAGGTTGACGAATGAAGAAGTGAAGGAACGTTGTGGGGTAGATGTGGATGTGGTTGAAAAGATTAGGAGAAATACACTGAGGTGGTTTGGACATGTGGAGAGAATGGAGAATGAAAGACTGACTAAGAGGGTGTATGTAGGTGAGGTGGAGGGAGGGAGAGGGAGGGGTAGACCGAGGATGAGGTGGAGGGATGGAGTTGAGAGGTATATGAGGGAGGGGGGGGTGAGTTGGGGGGAGGGGAGTCAAATGGTGGGTGACAGAGTGACTTGGAGGCGTTTTGTCTGTGGCCACCCTTTGCGGGATTAGGGCGTCGGGCTATAGATAGATAGACAGATAGATATGGTAGATGGAGTGAACAGTTATGCGAGTCTGTTTGCTGATGATGTAAAGATCTTGAGGAAGATAGAGGTTGAGGAGGATTGTAAAATACTGCAGGAGGATTTGGATAGGATACACAATTGGAGCCGGACGTGGGAAATGAAATTTAATGTAAAGAAATGTAAAATATTGGAAATGGGTAAAAGTACCAGGAGACCATCACTGAATTATTTTTGGGTAATGAATTAATCACAAAAAGGAGAGAAGAGAAAGATTTGGGAGTGCTGATCCAAGATAGTTTGTCACCAGAAAAGCACATTAACAAGATAGTTGGAGAGACTTATAAAGCTCTTGACTAACATAAGAGTAGCATTTCATTATATGGATGAGGAAATGATGAAAAAATTGATAGTGGCCATGATCCGCCCCAGGTTAGAATATGCAGCGGTAGTGTGGTCCCCACACAAAAAGAAAGATATAAACAAGATTGAGAGAATACAAAGAACGGCAACCAAGATGGTTCCCAGTCTGACAGACCTGTCATACAGAGAGAGGCTGGAAAAACTGGATTTGCCTTCGTTAGAGGAAAGGAGAAAGAGGGGAGACATGATTGCGGTGTTCAGGACCATGGTGGGAGTAGATAAAATTGACAAAGAAGATCTGTTTGTATGGGATAAGAGAGCAACAAGAGGACATGGAATGAAATTGAAAAAGTCAAGCTGCTTGAAGGATATCAAGAAATATAGCTTTCCTTACAGAAGTATAGACTTATGGAATAGCCTGGACAAAGAGATCGTCCAGTCTAAAAACTTAAACGAGTTTAAAGTTAAATTCGACTTATTGAGAAACAGCGACGGAAACCCACGAGCATAGTACATTCCGTGTATATCACAATTAGGTATATTCTTAAATATTTGGAACGACTTAGACAAAGAGGTGGTGCATGAGAAAAACATTCATGTGTGTAAAGGTAGACTTGATAAATGTGGATATGGAGACAGGACAACAGGAGCATTGCTCAATTCCTGTATACTACAAATAGGTAAATACAAATAGGTAAACATACATACATACAGATATATATATATATACATATATATATATATATATATATATATATATATATGACAGACAGAGACAGAGATGGTAGATGGGGGAGGAAGGAGGGAGAGAAGAAAGGATGGAAGCAAAGGTTTAGACTGAGAGAGAGAGAGAGAGAGAGAGAGAGAGAGAGAGAGAGATGGGAGACAGGGGAGGGAGGAGGAGGAGAAGAAAGGATGGAAGCAAGTGTTTATATACAGAGAGAGAGAGAGAGATGGTAGATGGGGGAGGGAGGAGGGAGAGAAGAAAGGATGGAAGCAAAGGTTGAGAGAGAGAGAGAGAGAGAGGTGAGGAGTGTCCACTTGTCCCCTGGGAATGACCAGCCTTCCCAGGTCATATGGTTAGGATGGAGAGGAGGTGAAGGAAGGAAGGGGATGGGGGGGTACGATTCATATGGACAAAGATTTACTGGAAAAATCGAAAAGGAAAAAGAAACTATCAGCTCAGCCCCTGAGTGTCCAGGTTTCTTTGTCCATGACTGTACCTCTTGTTCTGATATTTGTAGATCTGGTAATATCTGTGGGCATGCTTTTTCACTATCTTCTCTTCAAAATTACATTCTTCTGTAAAAACTTATTTGAAATTTTTGTTAAGAACTTTACAAATATCTTTTACTTGGATATATGTTATCTCCTCATCCATGAAGGACTGTATTTTACCCTTAACTTTGGTTTTGCTTTGGATGTAGCTGTAAAAAAGCTTTAGTTGATCACTACTTTCATTTATAATGTCTTCCTCAAACTGTCTTTGAGCTTTCTTGCCTGTTTATAATTGTTATATGCCGTTTCACTATTGTTTCTTCTGTATCTGTTCCACAGCAAGTCTCTTTTCTATTCTGATTTTTTATATTCTGTGTAAAACCACTTCTTTATCTTAATTTCTGTTTCTTTGTGCTGAGGGATACAATTTTGGGCTCCTGTTTCATAAAATTCACAAAATTTTATGTATATAACATTTATACCACGTTGAGTACACCGCTTCCCGTCCGATCAGCGAAGTTAAGCAACGTTGGGTCTGGTTAGTACTTGGATGGGTGACCGCCTGGGAACACCAGATGCTGTTGGCATCCCTACGTGTCAAGTGGGGTTGGTGGAGGATTAGTGCCCCTCCCTGTAAAACAATTAACTCTAAGCCCTTGGCCACCCTGTTTGGGATACATGGCGTCTGGCAATGAATGAATGAAAAAACATTTATGTCCTGTCCTCTAAGCTCCTTTTCGCAATTTATTTCTATGAAGTACTTCTTTAAGTCATGGTAGTTGCCCTTTTTGTAGTTTAGGCTGTTTTTGTAACTTTCATTACTGCTAACTATATCATATGCAATCCTGAAGTTGCAATTTAATACTTCATTGTCGCTTTTTCTGAATGGAGAGTGATAAATTATGTTATCGATATTATCTTGCCTGGTAAATATAAGATCTAATATTGATGGATCATCTAGTCCTCTTTTTCTGGTGTTTTCCTTTAGCTACTGTGTTATGAAAAACTTCTGTACAAGATCCAGGAGCTTTTGATCCAAACAGCTTTCATAGCTTCTTACATCTAGAGTAATCCAATTTATATGTGTATTGAAATCTCCAGTTTATTCTTTCTGATTTCTCTTCCATTCTATCTAGTAGGGCTCTTAAACTCTGCATTGTACTTTGTCAAGTCTCTTTATTCGCCTCTTTCCCAAGTGTCTGATTTGGGTGGCATGTACAGTATGTATTTGGATGTAGCTGTAAAAAAGCTTTAGTTGATCACTACTTTCATTTATAATGTCTTCCTCAAACTGTCTTTGAGCTTTCTTGCCTGTTTATAATTGTTATATGCCGTTTCACTATTGTTTCTTCTGTATCTGTTCCACAGCAAGTCTCTTTTCTATTCTGATTTTTTATATTCTGTGTAAAACCACTTCTTTATCTTAATTTCTGTTTCTTTGTGCTGAGGGATACAATTTTGGGCTCCTGTTTCATAAAATTCACAAAATTTTATGTATATAACATTTATACCACGTTGAGTACACCGCTTCCCGTCCGATCAGCGAAGTTAAGCAACGTTGGGTCTGGTTAGTACTTGGATGGGTGACCGCCTGGGAACACCAGATGCTGTTGGCATCCCTACGTGTCAAGTGGGGTTGGTGGAGGATTAGTGCCCCTCCCTGTAAAACAATTAACTCTAAGCCCTTGGCCACCCTGTTTGGGATACATGGCGTCTGGCAATGAATGAATGAAAAAACATTTATGTCCTGTCCTCTAAGCTCCTTTTCGCAATTTATTTCTATGAAGTACTTCTTTAAGTCATGGTAGTTGCCCTTTTTGTAGTTTAGGCTGTTTTTGTAACTTTCATTACTGCTAACTATATCATATGCAATCCTGAAGTTGCAATTTAATACTTCATTGTCGCTTTTTCTGAATGGAGAGTGATAAATTATGTTATCGATATTATCTTGCCTGGTAAATATAAGATCTAATATTGATGGATCATCTAGTCCTCTTTTTCTGGTGTTTTCCTTTAGCTACTGTGTTATGAAAAACTTCTGTACAAGATCCAGGAGCTTTTGATCCAAACAGCTTTCATAGCTTCTTACATCTAGAGTAATCCAATTTATATGTGTATTGAAATCTCCAGTTTATTCTTTCTGATTTCTCTTCCATTCTATCTAGTAGGGCTCTTAAACTCTGCATTGTACTTTGTCAAGTCTCTTTATTCGCCTCTTTCCCAAGTGTCTGATTTGGGTGGCATGTACAGTATGTATTTGCCACACTTATTTTCCCTTCAGATGTGTCAATCTCTTATGCAATCAGTTCTTCTATTGAGGGTATATCTAGTTTTATCTCTTTGTCTTTTAGATTTTTCTATGTTAACACCAGAACTCCTCCTCCTTTTTCAGATTTCTATCTCTTCTCCTAAACCACAATCCTCAAAGGTTTGGGTGGCATTTGATATCTCTGGGCTTAATTTTGTTTCAGTTGGGCAAATAATATCAGGTTCCATTTCTTTGATATAGTCTTTTATCTCTAATAATTTGGATACCATTCTGCCTACATTTCAGTACATCAATCTAATCATGTTGTTTACATATTTGACATAGTTTGAGTCTACTCCCTTCCTTTTTTTTTAGTCCCATTTATTTATGTGCCATAATCTTACTTGTAATCCCACTACTTTCTAAAAAAATTTACTCCTCTCCTCCTCTGATCTTTCCTCATTTTTTGTTTTAGCTTCTTCCCTCTTCTCCTTTAGTACAGTGAACTTCCGATAATCCGGCATCTGATGGTTCGGAAAACTCGATAATTCAGAATTTGCAGCCCAGGGTCATTTTTAGTTTCTCTGGGTAAAAAAATGAGAAAAATAGGGAAAAAATAAAAAATATCGATGGTACTACTGTACCATCCCAACACTACTAGCACTGATATGACCTCAAACAGCCTGCATCTGCACTACACTACAAAGTTAAGTAAAGATAACTATAATTTTTTAATTATTATAATTTATTATTTTTTGGGGTGTGTTTTGAACACTTCCAGGTACCTATCTGATAATCCGGAAAATCTGACAAACCGGAAGGTCCGCAGGCTATTGCATTCCAGATTAAATGACTTTTACTGTATTCCCTATTCTGAATTAGGTATCTTTTTATTAATACTTTTTTAAATTCCTCTTTTCCATGAGTTTCTATTTTTTAATATTTCCTCCACAGTGTTCACACTCTAGAAAGTTACTTTCAGAGGCCTTGACTTATTTCTCTCATTTCCCTAGCCTTCTGTGCTCTTCTATATCTTTATCAGATATCCTCTGATACTTCCATCAATATGTTCATTATACTTACCAACTCCTTTTTGTCTTTTGAGATTCTGTTTCTTATTTCTTCTTCATCTATACCAGTGATTATTACAGATTTGATTATATCTGCCGTATCTTTGACCAGTTTTGGGTTGTTTTTAATTATTTCTTTCACTTCCTTTCTAATGCTTTTTTCTTTGACTTTTGTTTCAAAGCCTTTTCTACTTTCACCATTTCAGCATATGTAATTTGTACTTCATCTTTGCAATTTCTCATCATTTCATTCACCTGGGTTATCTTCTCTTCAGTATCACTGCTTTGGTCTATCAAACTGCTTGCCTGCATAATTGTCTCTGTATCATTTCTTATCTCCATAATACTCTGTTGGTTGACAACTGTACTCACCATCTCACTAGTCTTCATTCTAAGTGAAACTACCTCAACTGACAGCTCATTTTTTGTTGTGTCATTTTTGTTTAATTCCTTTACTAATTTTTCATCTGCTTCCTTCTGCATGCTTGATTCCTCCTTAATTTCATCTATTTCCCTTTGAAATGTTTCCTCCAGTTTATTCACTTTCTCTACTAATTTATCATATGTTTCCATTTCAACCAGTTCTGGGTATAGAGTATCATCCTGTTTTCTACCTTTATCCCTTCTCTTAACTCCTTCCATATTCACTTTACTGAAGATGGTGCTGATCTTGCAGAAAGGTAATTCTTACTCAAAAAGATAACTTTTACTTACAAGGCTGCATCTCCCTGCAACCCGCCTGGAGATATGACGACTCCCAGCTGATGATGAGTTTTATCAGCGGATTTCTTGCACTGCCTTGGATGTATTCTTTCATTTGGACAACACTTGCTTTACTAAATTAGAACATCACTTAATTTAGCCTAGTGCAGAGCTTGACCCATATAAAGATACTTTTAGGTGTGGCCAGTTGTGGCCAACAGTGGCCAGTGCAGAGCGAAGTGACGTGACATCCTCTCTCTCTCTTGCTGCTCTCTCTCTCTCTCTCTCTCTCGTGTGTGTGTGTGTGTGTGTGTGTGTGTGTGTGTGTGTGTGTGTGTGTGTGTGTGTGTGTGTGTGTGTGTGTGTGTGTGTGTGTGTGTGTGTGTTCAAAATCTGACAGCCACACAGAGGCCAAGACTGCCAGTGTGGGCTTTGTGTAAACAAGGCAAATGGTAATAGGGTGAAGGATGCATTTTTATTGTGTACTTCCTTTTTTACTGAATTTCCTTTGTTTTCTTCTATAAACTTTGAATGTGATTTGAAAATGAATTAGGCAGAGGGATAAAAGTAACAAAGACGAAAGGGATTAGGAACGGAGAAAAGAGGAAAAGTTGGGGGGGGGGGGAATAAAGTGAGAGAGAAGAGAAACAGATAAAGTTGTGGTCTGTCAATGTGAGGTTTTATAACGGAAAAACATATACATGCATACAGAGGGCTGGCTGTGTACTGATCTCCACAGTATTATGAATTCAACAACTGCCTAAACTGGTTATTGTACGAAATAATCAAGATTCTTTTAGGCACTGTGCTATGCATATACATTAATAGTTTTATTTTATGTCCTTTCTTGACAGATTACATATTCCTGAGTTTTGGGTGGGGGATGGAATGCATCTTCACTACTTCTTAAGAAACATATGGAGAAAACTTTCAAAATCCGATATAATCGACATCCGACGACTCGTAAGTATGCATACTTGGCAGATATTGGGGTACGCCTGTACAGTGCTGCTGATGGTGTTGATGATGATGATGAGAATAATGGTTTAACCTTATACCCACTGTGGCAACAAACCAACCCAAGCACAAACCTTCCTAAATGGTGGCCAATCATCATCCTCAGCAGCAGCTCCTTCACCCCCAAGGTCCTCTGAATGGAAGAGTTGTGCCGTTGACAGTTTGTAGAGCAGGGTCAGTGAAACTCCTGATGCATCCCAGAATTGTACTGTTCCTGTTGGTAGTAGAAGGTGGCATATGAAGGTATGCACTGCCATCTGCTGGTCCTTTGTATCACTTACAATTTCTCCTGCTGGAGTTTTATTGAGCTCAGACAATCTTTAATCAATTACAATACATGAACTATCATGATGAGGGTTAAACCACTAGCCAATTTATTGAACACTGTCCCTGATGTAAGATGTGCATTCCTGAAACTGGGAGCTACTGTTCTCTAAAAACAAATCTCTACTGTTGTTACTGAGCAACCCTAGTTTGTCTGACCGAGAAGATCCATCAACCACAGTCAAGTAACTGCCCCTGTAGGGTTGTCCCATGCAATGAAATGATGGTCACTTGTAGCCGACACCTCCTCACCACACTGAAGTGTGGGGAAAAGTTTAAAGCTTTGGTTCTTGGATGGATATCACATGCGTCTCTCCATCCAGTTAACAACGGCAACATAATAAGCTCTACACTACCTCCATTATCTGATTGTATGGTTAACATCCAGCAATGTAAATAGTTCAGTGGGATACTGGAAACCATTTAGGCTTGTCACTCAACACTGAGCCACCTGATGTGGAAAGAAGAGTATAGTGGGCTCGCACAGTACACATGATCACAGGGTGCGAATCGCATAGTACACATGTGACCAAAATCATAACCAAAAAACTCTGAATGCACGGGTTTAGCCCACAATATGTGAGGCAGATGCGAGAAGTGGCCAAAAACCACTATTTTCCCAGATTATATGACCCCCCCCCACCTTGCACGGTCTGCCCATCGTGAAGTCGTGAGGGCGGCATAGAACTGTATATGTCAAGGACAAGCAAGATCCCTGCGGCAGTGGATAAGCTCAAAGAAGAACTGAAGGAATGGGAAATCTGCCAGCAAAGAACGGAGGAGGGTCTCGTTAACCTTTTTGCACACGGTAAGTTTTGGTAAGTTTTCTGACTCACGATTTCATTCCACCCCCACTCTCCGCCAGCCCTCCCGTACGCCTATGAAAACATGCATTCCCATCTTATTTTCGCCACCCAAACATATATATACTGCCATAAAAACTACATCATCTTATTCATCGATATTTGTTCTAGCCGATAAGCAAAAAAAGAATACAGAAAAGTACAAATAGAAGTACATTAGGTGGAGTGAATAAACACTCTAGAACGTCACTCTCACTTCCCAACATCATAGCTCGAATGTTTCCCCTCATACCTCTAATTGTTATTACAGGTTTAGAAAGGGAATGTCACCAGCTTTCTATAGTAAAGTCTTCATACAACACCAGACAGGATATGCAGAACCTCGTGCACAATCAAATTCGCACTAAAACGTGACATAATTATATTTACAGGTAAAATAAGGGGTTAGGTTTTAGGAGCCTTACTGTATATTTTTCATTAAAATTATAGATTATTACAAATGTCTGCCTTAAGACACCCAAGACAGTGTGTTTAGATACGATCTCACCAACTGGACACATCAGTGCATACTGCATTCTAACCTAACCTAACTGATTAGTTTTGCCCCCTAATACTTCCTATAAAAATTTTAATCACCAAGGATTGCCACTAAGCCTCTTGAAAGTCCTCATTACAAATCAAGCAAAAAACTTTTGACCTAAACAACCACTGAGAACAACACATGAATAATGGCCGCCCAGCATCAAGCATATTTCGCCAAGAATCACTTTCAGCTCTCGTTAAAAAAAATAAATCAATAAATAAATAAATGCAGTGTGAAACTATTTCTGAAAGTTATTATGGTGGTACTACTCTAAACTGGCGGCTAGGGTGGGACGCGAGCCTTTGTACAGTGTTGCCACATTTTCCATACCCGCAATGCCCCTCTCTCCCTCTCTCTCTCTCTCTCTCCTAGGGGGAGGTGTGCATTACCTTGGGGAATTTTGTTTATTTTATGAGTGCCTTATAAACCTGTGCTTTCATTTCTTTATTTCGTTTTTATTATATCTAATTATATTTAAAAATATTATTGTTTAACACATGGCGCCAGATGACCTCGCTTGTGTGGCGCCATGATTTGTTTTCATTCAATTACACTCTCCCTCCTTCCTTCCCTTCCTTCCTCCATCTCTCCCTCAGCTTGACAATGCACTCAACACTGCCCCTGGCCTGCCTTCCCCCCTTCCTCACCCCACCTCTCTCTCTCTCTCATCTATGGTATTTTAGAATACATTTTGGTTATTTTCTTTTACATTATATTGTACATATTGTAAACTTGACTTTGTTTCCACACCACCCAGGAGGTAAAAGTCTTGGCGCATTTTTTTTTTAAGAGGTGTCCCCAACAGGCCTGACACGAGGAAGCTCTGTCCGGGTCAGACTGAGTCTGTGTGTGTTGCCGATCACAAGGGTTTAATGTAATATTTTTTTAACTAAGAAACTGGTATATTTTTACCTATATTCCTGCACATTACCTTATAATCATAACTGTGACATTATGACCCACCCCAGAAATACGGTAAAAAACAATAAAACTGACTACATTTTTTTTGCAACACTGTAAAATATTTATGCCACGTTTCTGTACTGCCGTATAAATATTTTAGGCATAATAAGTTTACTGTTCTTTCATATATTATCTATCTATCTATTGCCAGACGCCTCAATCCCGTTTGGGGTGGCCACAAACAAATCGCCTCAAAGTCGCCCTGTCCCCCGCCATTTCACTACCCTGCTCCCAACTCACACACCCCTCTCTCATATAATACAAGTAAATGTGTATAAAGGGAAGGGTGATGCCCTGGAAAGAGGAAATTATAGAGGTATAAAGCTTTTAGATCAGATAATGAAGGTAATGGAGAGAGTTTTAGAAGGTATGATTAGAGAAAGTGTGAATATTGATGAGATGCAGTTTGGGTTTATGCCAAGCAGGGGGACCACCGATGCTATATTCATTGTTCGACAGCTTCAGGAAAAATATATTGGTAGGAGAGGAGATCTTTATTTGTTTTTGTTGATTTGGAAAAGGCCTTTGACAGAGTCCCTCGAGAGGTGGTGAAGTGGGCAATGAGAAAGCTTGGCTTGGAGGAGTGGCTGGTTAGGGTGGTTATGGCTATGTATGTGGGTGCTCACACCCAGGTAAGAGTGAATGGAGATTTGAGTGATGAGTTTTCCATGAATGTTGGTGTGCATCAGGGGTCAGTTTTGAGTCCCATGTTGTTTATCACGGTACTTGAAGCCCTTTCACGTAACTTTAGAAATGGACTCCCGTGGGAGTTGTTGTATGCTGATGATTTGGTGTTGATTGCAGAGAATGAAAGGGAGGCGGAGGAAAGGTTCAGGAAGTGGAGAGATGGTATGGGGCACAAGGGTTTAAGGGTAAATGCAGATAAAACAAAAGTGATGATATCTAGGGTTGGTGGCGGTACTGTCAAAGACGAGGGAGAGTGGCCATGTGCAGTTTGCCACAAGGGCGTGGGAAGTAATTCCATCTTGTGCGGTGTGTGTGATAAATGGGTGCATAGGAGATGTAGTGGTATCAGAGGTAGACTGCGAGATAATGGTGATTTTATGTGTACGGCGTGTCGGGGTGAGCAGGTGGAGATTGTCAGCTGTGAAAGGATTGAACTTGCTGGTGAATTTCTTGAGTGTGTGGAAGAGTTTTGTTATTTGGGAGACATGTTGTGTGCTGGAGGTGGGGCTAGAGCTAGCTCTGTGGCTAGGGTGAGAACTGGTTGGAAGAAGTTCAGGGAGCTCTTGCCTCTCCTGACATTGAGAGGACTCTCCCTATGTGCTAAGGGGTCTTTGTATGCAGCATGTGTTAGGAGTGTAATGCTGTATGGTAGTGAGACCTGGCCAGTGAAGGAGGAAGATATTCGCCGGCTCAGACGTACAGAAATGACAATGATTAGGTGGAAGTGCAGTGCGTCCCTGCGTCCAAGGCCTCGAGGGGCTGGGTTTACGATGGAAGAGTTGAGAGGTAGGATGGGACTGGAGTGTATGGGTGTTGTGATGAGGAGAGGTAGATTGAGATGGTTTGGACATGTGGAGAGGATGAGGGATGATAATTGGGTGAGGAAGGTGAGAAGAGTTAATATTGGGGGTGAGGTTATGAGGGGTAGACCTAGAAAGACATGGGACGAGGTCATTAAGTGTGACCTCAGGGTTAAAGAACTGAACAGGGAGGCTGCAATGGATCGTGCAGTGTGGTGAGCCGCCATTAGGTGACCAAGGCCGACACATGCAAGCATGTTGGAGCCTTGAAAAACGAAAACGAAAACACACATTAACATTGTATTCATATGTGTATATCTTATTTGTGATGCCTTTTACATACATAACAGCCGTTTCACATTGCAGGTTTGGGAACATAGCAACACTGTACAGAGATTCACGCACCACCCTAGCCACCAGTTTAGAGTAGTACCATCATAGTCATCAACAATAAATGAAAAAAAATGCTATAAAGAAGTTGATAGCATGGGGTGATTGCGTTCGTTCATTTGTTTAAAGATTCCCTGCATCTATAGTGCAGGCCGGGCCATAAATTAGCCTGGTCAGTGGGGTATGGGCTGGTTAAAAAACAGTAAGGGGGGAGGACAGGACCTGGGGACTGCCCAGCACACACGTCCTGTCTCCTGGCTGGCTTTGTGGTGTGTGTGTGGTGATTGCGTATTTCTCACTTCTCAGATACACATGAATAGAGTAATCATGAATAATAAGCATGTCAGCCAAGCAGTATAATTCGTATGACAGTATAATTCACAAGAACTGAACTCACACAATTATCTTACCTAACTACGTATGTCAAAACGTAGTGTCTTCACATATCGTAACATCCAAATTATCTCGACCAAAGACTGTCAGTTCGTAACCATCAGGCACAAAGCTTTTTTATGTGTTTTTTATCCACATGATGCACTAAAGGCAAAACCATGAAGTTTACTGCTCTTTCATCACTAAGTTTTATTTTTTTTTTTCCAACAAAGTAAACTATGCATATCGTAAACACACCCAACTCATATCTGTCTAATATATTTGCATTTATAAGCTCCTACACAACAAGATCAGAAAGAGAATGAGAAGAACTGAGTAAGGTTAAAGAAATAATATCACTAGTCATGGAGGAAAACAACGAAGCTCAAGAAGAGATTGAAGAGGTGTTTAGGTTGGGAAAATACGAGGAAGGAGGGGCAAGGCCATTGAAGGTAAAGTTTAAGTCCCAAGCAACAGGCACACAATATATTTCTCTATGTACGTATATTTCACACTAAACCATACGCTATATATCACTATCACAATGATTCCAGGCATTATATCTATCACACAATATAAACACTTGCTTCACTATATAGGTAAAATACTCACATCATTTGGGGCAGGGTGATGCAGAGTAGCAAACCCCACTTTTGCAAACACTACTCCTGCCAAGGCCTAATGGCTGATAACGGGCTCCAATGCTTTACAAACACTATATGTATGTTCTATAGACACAATCTCTTCACAATACTGTCCTGTATATTCACAAACACTATACAATAACAATATTTCAATCGTAGCTTCTGCCTCAGGCGGGATGGGAAAAATGGAGGAAGTTTAAAGGGACGAGGGACGGAGCGCTACCCTCTCCTCTGGCTGGTGGTGAGCGACTGTGGAATACCAATTCGTTCTGCCCCATGCCAGGACTGATGGGGTTGCTAAGTGCTTACTTTGGACGCTAGACTGGCCTGCTAGGATACACCACAATTTAACACAAATCGACCAGAAACTTATTTTTTGATGAACATTTTTCTGCTTTAGAACGTGATTTGCGTCTTCATGTTTTGACCACGACAAATCCAATGAACGCAAATAGTTTCTTAATATGCTGATGGGTTAGTATCAACAAAGCCTTCCGCTTCTACACAGAGCCTTCCGCTTCTACACAGACAGGCACAGGCAAGAAATTAACAGGATGAAGCAGACGCTCATAAGTTACACACGGCGGTCTCAAGACAATGTGAGGAACCAGCTACATCGTCTGATCCAGTTCCTGTAGTGGAAAAAAGAATGAAATGTCAGTTGTGTCAACATTGGACTTCGAGGGTTTTTTGACTGACGTGATTGAGTTAAAGGCTTGTGGGGAAGGTGCTCAAGAGGGGTCTAGTTATAGGGAGGAAAATGTTGGTGCGGTGGGTGATGCATCGGGGACACTCCAAGTGTGTTGCCGCACCTCAGAACCCTTGCTATTTAAGTCCATCAGGCCTGTTGTCTAGTGTTTTAAAGGTGACTGACTACATTTCTGTTATTTTAGCTATATCTGTAGTATATGTCTTTAAAATTTTCCCTTTATTATGCCTCTAAGGTTAAAAAACATCAAGGTTTGAGGGTGGGTCCCGCCCATATGCTGTTTTTCCCATAAGATTATGTATTCACAGTCTGTGAAATCACAGTGTGCGAGGTCATGGACCGCCCATCCACTCACGTACTGTGTGAGCCCACTGTAATAAGAATTGACAGGAAGGATGGCATAAATAGGAAGAAAAAATGGCAGACACAGAAATGGAAAGATAAAGGCGAAGAACGTAGTTGGCAGTACTACATCAAGTGAGTGGATGATGGTTACCACCACTTACCACCAACCTCTAATGTAAAAATACCAAAGGCACTAGGGTATTACAAGGTGTCTGAAAAGTCAATGTGTAACAGATGATAGGAGGTGTGGCAACATGAGGTGTAGTAGTGTATCTGTGAATTTGTGTAAGGGGTAATAGTGACAATTCATTTGGCACTGTGAAGTTTGGGTGTGCTGTGTCAGATGCGGTAATGTGGGGTGTGGCAGTGTCAGGTACAACAGTATGAAGTGTGGCTGTAAGCAGTGTAGGATATGACAAGGTACAATGCAGCAGTGTGGGGTGTGGCAGTGTGGGGTGCAGCAATGCGGGGTATGAAAATGCCGAAGTGAATGGTGTGGTAATGTGGAGTTCAGTGGTGTGAGGTGTCATTGTGTGAACTGTGGCAGTATGAGGTGTGGTGGTGTACAGTGTGACAATGTGAACTGTGGCAGTGTGAGCATGACACTGTATATTGTAGCAGTATGAAGTGTGTTAAGTGTAGCAGTGTTTCTTACACCACAAAGATTTTTCTAACACCCTGTACAATAACAATGTAATACACACCATCTTCATGTCCAGTGAGCAGTATGTCCACTTGTTTAGGCGTATCTGAAGAATCCAATTTGCCTCCATTAATCGGCCAGGCTAGGGATGAGAAACGAGAGTGCTGCTTGTTGCCTGCCTCCTGTGAAAGTGAGTGAGTGAATGACGGAAGGCAGGCAAACAACTAGTGAAGATTAGTTTGGCAGGCAGGCAGGGTAAAGTTAGTTCAAAGGGAAACTTTTACACTGTTCCAAAGAAATTTGTAATCATACAGTGCATACCAAACTTTTTTTTCCCAATAGTTCAGTATGGACTGACCATTACTTTTATTACTCAAAGCAACTGTTTAATTAAAGCACCACTTAGCAGGAAGGGCCTATATTTTCTTGAGTGTAACATTTCACCCTGTTTAGGTCTTCTTCACACTCTAGCCATCTCGGCCCACACCCTGCTCCTCTATGCAGTATATTCAGGACAGGTTTCTGGGGGGGGGGAGGGTCTATCCAGCATGGGTAAATGTCTGAGTCACTTTTTTTCACATACCTCTCTCTCGCTTTCTCAAATACTCCTTTGCCTCTTCTGTCTCACCAATAAGCTGCTCCACTTTAAACTACTATTATAATATTATCATAATATTAAGAGTCATCAATGAAGCTTCAATTATTTTCTTTACAGATTTTAAAAGAGGTAATAATACCTGTATAAATTAAATAAATAAAAGAAATAGCATGCCTTTAGCGTAGCAAAATATTAACGAGTGTTCTTACCCTCTTAAGCAGTATGATGGCTGAGATCAGCCTTTATAAGGTAGTTCCCCTCCCCCCCAAAAAAAAGCAACAAGATTCCTACAGTTCTTCACATTCTGAAACATCTAATGAGGAGCTTTGAAATACCGTGCTGTGTTTCATCTTCCAATGAGGTAATTATATAACATACTGTATATATATCACTCATTAAAGTAACAAATATGAACAATAATCACTCCTAGGCAAGAAAAAGTCAGCCACAAGCACACGGTGAAATCCCAAGCTGTGACTCTAACATCATCACAATCTTACTGCACATCTCTAGAGTTTCCAGCAACTGCAGGGAATTTGCTGCTTTCTGGAGATGAGTTTATCTTCCAGTCCACAGACAAAATCACCTGTACCATGACCAACCTCAATATGGGGATTCCTTCAAGGGGAAGCATGGTATCCTTAGACTGATCTTGACTGACATAATTTGGCTAAAAAATGAACTGCCAGTTTCTCATAATTACCCAACACCAAAACATACACAGGAATATCGCTAAAATTCTATTTTTTCATTACTGTAACCTTATTATTCTAAATTAAATGGGATACTGTAACCTTATTATTCTAAATTAAATGGAATAGGCTGAATCCAAATTTAGGAAATGGAAAAATAAAATACCCTTCAAGACAGTCCCCACATATTAAAAGTGTAATTAACTCCTCCACTTCAATACCCATGGTATCAGAAGATACACAACACAATACCTTGATCTTATTGTACACATCTACAGCTACATCCGAGGCAAGGAGGGAGCAGGTGATGGCTGAGGAATGGAGTGAGGCCAGATAGGGGGCAGCAAGAGGGGGCCAGTCTTCATTCTCAAGGTCAATGAACACTGCTTCTTCTTCCGCCAAGATAACCAGGCATGTTGCATGACCTGCAGTAGGTAAACGCTTAATCATGATCATTAATATTAATAACATAACCTAATTTTTTTCATGTAAATGGAGTGTGCAAGGTTAAGACGGTGGGAAAATACAAAAGTTCTAGTATATACAATATAAAAATACCATCCATCCATCATTCAAACCTATGTTACCCCATGAGGGGCATAGGGGCCTGGGGCTTGGGAAGTTGGTCCTGACATTTAAGATGAGTGACCAGCCTCACTCATCTCTGAGTGGCATTACGTGAGCAATAAACCCCTACCACCCCTTGGATATAAACCTACACAGGCTCAATTCGATTGGAGCACCTTAATTACCCACTAAACCACCGGGTGCCATAATTTGGTTATATGGCAACCGGAGTAGTAAATGGCTTCTGGTGTACAAGAAACCACTTGGCTTGTCACTCAGTGTACAGACATCCACTGGCAGAAGGAAGAAGAAAGAATGAAGGAAAGAAAGACAGATGAGGAAGGAAGGGAGAGAAGAAAGGGCAGAGGCCAGACACCCAAAGCTGCACTACATCAAGTGAGTGGATGGTGAGTGCCCCCACCTACCACCAACATAAAAAAACACACACACACACACATACACACACACACACACACACACACACACACACACACACACTAAACAACTATATATTATTGTGGTAGGTGGGGGTGCTCACCATCCACTCACTCAATGTAGTGCTGGTCTCGGGTGTCTGCCCTTTCCTCTCTTCCATTCTTCTTTCCTTCCATCCTCTTCTGTCTTTCTTTCCTTCATTCTTTCCTTGTCCTTCTGCCTACAGGTTCCTTGTCCTTCTGCCTACAGGTGATTTTACACTCCCTCTTCTGTCTTTCTTTCCTTCATTCTTTCCTTTTCCTTCTGTCTGTGGGTGACTCTACACTGAGTGACAAGCCAAATGGTTTTTTTGTACACCAGGAAACCATTTACTACACTGGGTGGTAACCATATAACCAAATTTTGGCACTTGGTGGTTTAGTGGGTAATTATTGTGCTCCAGTCAGATTGAGCCAATGAAGGTTTATATCCATAGGGTGGTTGGGGTTGATTGCTCATGTAATGCCATTCAGGGATGAGTGAGGCTGGTCACTCTCATCTTAAATGTCGAGACCAACTGCCTAGCCCCGGGCTCCTACGCTCCTCATGGGGCAATGTAGGATTGGATGATGGATATATATATATATTCATCCATCATCCAATCTATATATATATACATATATATATATATATATATATATATATATATATATATACATATATATATATACTGTACATATATATACATATATATATATATATATATATATATATATATATATATATATATATATATATATATATACATATATACTCACACTATACTCTGTATGTACTGCTTCTAACCTGACATTTCACAATATATTATTCCTGTCAGAGTTTGCTATACAGTATATTTAGTTCTTATACCTAAGTGTGCTAAAATTTCACTACTGTATTTCTATTTACAGCTTGTCATAATGAATAAATAACAGGTACCATTACTAATTAGATCTAGATTTCTTTTCATCCATCAATCCACCTATCATCCAGTCCTTTTTTCTTCCGCCCCAACAGATGCATACAAGCTGTACTATTTCCACACATCTTACTGTACTAATTCTACAAAACTTACAGCTCACCACCTCCTTTGTTTTTCCCAATCTCAATAATAATCCCCTTAACTGTTTTCTCTGTCTTTTTGTATTCTTTCTTCTTTCATTCATTAACCTCCCTAGGTATATTCCTTTACACCATATCCTTCCAAAATTTTTGTTTATATCTTCAGTACCAGGAAACAATCCTAACACCTCTACTGTATCAAGTGCAACACGATCTTTCTGTCCTTAAACTTTCTCCTATCACATTCTTCCTAACGTTGCTTAGGAAGAATGTGATAGGAGAAAATTTAAGGACAGAAAGATCGTGTTGCACTTGTTGGGTCTGGTTAGTATTTGGATGGGTGACCGCCTGGGAACACCAGATGCTGTTGGCATAACGTTCTCCCTACGTGTCAAGTGGGGTTGGTGGAGGATTAGTGCCCCTCCCTGTAAAACAATTAACTCTAAGCTCTTGGCCACCACGTTTGGGATACATGGCGTCTGGCAATGAATGAATGAATGAACACTCTTCCTCCACTGTCTTCAAGCGCACCCTCTTACCACACCCAGTCTTTGTACATCCTTCCATTAAACAGTAACTATTTTTACTTCCAGCTCTCTGACTTTCTTTTTGTACAACACACGATATACAGTTTCAGTAGTAAACTCTCAATTATCCATCATCGCAATTTCCGGCCCACTGTAACATCAGCCGCTCCAGGCTTGTATCTATTAAAGCAAAATCTGGCACTGAAATGGGAGGTAACCTGTGGTTCTATGCAAATCCCGACTTTAAGGCATATCAACTGGCTCATATGTGGTAGCCTACTAGAGCCATATTACTGTACTATATCATTATTTTATTGTACAGTATTATGCTTAATTTTCATCCTTTACTCATGGGAAAGTTTTTAGGATAGAGGACTGAGACAGATAGTAACAGTATCCAGCTCAATGCCAAATACTGACCCAATGGGGGGTACTACGCAATATCTGACATTCCACATTATTTGGCACAGGGCTTGGTTGAATTACGCTGGATAACTGAAAGTTTACTGTATGTGGGTAAAACTCAAGCTACTGATTAACTTCATCATCATCATCATCATCACCATCATAACCCCTGTCACGTGTGGCTACTACCACGCGGTCTTGTTTCTCAGAGTTATCCAGCTGTATCTGAATTTCCCTCCTGCCTGAGAACGATGTTCTCTACCTGCAGATTACAAAAAGACCCTCTTTTATGATCGGCACTACAGTAGACACCTGCCTGAAATTATATACTCTGGATAACAGCCTAAAGATGTTAATGAGGAGTAGACGGGGTGACAACCCTATACAACCTCCGAACCTTAATATTTTAATAACTGCCGATCCCTAAGTGGATTAGGCCTGGTGGCATCCCTTTTTCTATCCACCAGGTGAGCATGAGTCAGGATGTGAGTTGTAGTGACTGGTTCACGGAGGGTGGTGCTCTGTTAAACTCCGCCCCTTAGACCTTGCCCTTATATTGTGGGGAGGTAGGGAGCTAGCTCTCTCTCACTCTCTCTCTCTCTCTCTCTCTCTCTCTCTCTCCTTGGGCTTGGACCACTCATCATGTAGTGGTGATCCAAGACTTCACTCAGTTAAGGCCACTTAGTACATAAGTACCCACTTGCCCCTTTTATGTATATTGTCCCTCCACTTGCATTAGGGTAGTATCTTGGGTTGTGTACCTTGCTGTGTATCCTATTAGTGTACCAGTATCCTGTTTGTGCACAAGTGTCTTGTTTGTGTACCTGTTATGTGCACCTGTTATATGTAACATTCACAATTTGCACTTTGGATTGTATGCTTATTTTTCATGTAAATATTCAAACCTGTAGCCTAAGTCAAATGTATAGTGAAGTAAGGGTTTGATTACAGTGTTCTACACACCTAATTAACTATAGCGGATGAATCCCTATTTCCCATGGTCAGATAGGTCGAGTCGGTAGTTGCAAATCCGTAACACCCTTCATCTCCATCTCAGGATGGAGTGAGGCAGAATCCTGAAATATCATCATCATCATCATCAACTCCAGTGCCTTGCTCTCTCTTGGGAACATCCAGACAGGGGATGGCTACGACAAAAGCATCTCCAGGCTACCTTATCCTCACACACTCTTCTCTCTCTCACACACTGCTCTTCCTCTTCTTTCTCCTTCATTAACATACTACTCCACTCTCTTCTTCCTTATCATATAAGGTCTGCCTCTACCAACACTGCCATCAATCTCCCTTTCACACTTTCTTTGGCATCTTATCTATAGGCACATTTTGTACATGTCCATGTTATCTCAATATAATTCTCTTTATCCACTCAGCAATTCCACAACTCACTCCTGTAGCTTTTTCTTCCACTCCACAATGCCCATAAATTTCACTGTTACTTACACACTCCATCCTCCCCATGCCTGCACCTTTTCTAGAAAAGGTCATTTCCACAGCTTGCAAGCTAGGCAGTTCTCTGTCAGTCTCTGCCCAGGTTTTACTTCCATACAAGAGTGATGGAAATAAGACTCTCACACAAGGCTCTCAACATTTAAATTAACTCCCCTACCTTTTAAAATAAAACCAAGCTCTCTAATTACTCCTCTCCCCTGAAGTGATCTCTCTCTACCTCATATTTATAAAATACAGCTCCCAGATACATAAAACTATCAAACTCCTCAAGTATCTCACCTCCAATCTGGACCCTGCAATTCAATGTGTTTCTTCCTTCTATCCTGTACTGCCTTCCAAAATCTACTGTCATACATTTTCCTTTCAAATACTATTATCTTACTTTTCTTTACACCATATTCACTTTTCATTTTTCTTCCTGTGCACTCTCTCAAGCTCATTTACTACTTTTTGCAAGTCAGTCTCACTTTCTGGCACAAAAACAGCATTATCAGCATACAAGCGGTTACAAGACTATGTTCACTGCCATTTCCAAAACCACCTTTTCCGTACTTGTGTTATCTTCTGAATGCTACACCCTCCTCTTTATAAGCCCGTACCATACTGTATACCAATACAGTACTTTTTTTTTTTTTAATAGATGGAGGTGCTCACTATCCACTCACTCACTGTAGTGCTGCTCTCGGGTGCCTGCCCTCTCCTCTCTTCTTTCCTTCTTTCCATCCTTCCCCTTCTGTCTTTCATTACTTCATACTTTCCTCTTCCTTATGTCTATGGGTGACTCTACACTGAGTGACATGCCAAATGGTTTCCTGTACACCAAGAAATGATTTACTATGCTGGGTGGTAACCATATAACCAAATTATGGCGCCTGGTGGTTTATTGGGTAATTAAGGCGCTCCAATTGGACTGAACCAACGTAAGTTTATATCCAAGGGGTGGTTGGGGTTTATTGCTTACGTAATGCCACACAGGGATGAGTGAGGCTGGTCACTCTCATCTTAAATATCAGGACCAACTTGCCTAGCCCCGGGCTCCTACGCTCCTCATGGGGCAACACTGGGTTAAATGATGAATGAATGAATGAATGATTTTTAATCTGCCACTGCCAGAGGGCTAAAATATTCTCTCTATCTCTTAACAATGCCATCCTCATCTTCCAATGCCGTACCATCCACATTCTGAATTTTACCCCAACCCCTCCCTCCACCTACTGTCCTCTAGCTTCTTTATTGTCTCACAGTATTTCTTTTAATAATTCTTGTACTGATCAGTTATCCCTTTTCATACTCATCTAGAAACAAGCAGAAAGTATGAAGGTGGAAGATGTATCAGTACTAGGCTTATGAAATGGGCCATCCTTCAGAATGAAGCATAGTATGACTCTCCTGTCACAACATACATAACTCCATTATCCCCTCCAACAACTCCCCCTCTCACACAACCACAGACATCACAACTTAATCACTGTGCACAAGCACTACTCTAACAATACAGACACACACTGGATGCACACCACCTCAAACACAAGCATATGTATACTACAAATAAATGCTGATGGCCTCTGCATGAAAACATCATCACTTTTCACACGTCAGTCATCTAAACCCCCATCGCAACGACCGAAGTGTCATCCAACGCAAGAGACAGTTGCCCACAAACCAAAGAGTTCACACTCTTCACTTACAACCAGACGAAGCACATCATTAGCAACCTTAAGCACTCATCTGCCTGTGGACCAGACAACATAAGCAACAAACACCTTAAATATCTTGGATCACAAGGCATACAAGCACTCACCAACATGTCAAACTACAGCTACTCACACAACATAATATCCAACACCTGGAAGCATGGCACTATCTTCACTATCCCCAAACCCAACAAAGACCCCACATTACCTTCCTCGCACTGCCCCATCACACTCCTCTGCACCTCCTCCAAAGTCAATGAATGACTGGTACAGTATTACAATTAGTAACACCTCACACCCCTGTAGCCCCATCACAACATGGTTTTAGGCCATTACACTCTATAAACACTCTTCTTACAGACCTTACACAAAGAGCTTTTGGTGGCATCAATTCAGCTAGGCCACCACACAGAACACTCCTAGTCACACTAGACATTGGCAAAACTTTTGATGCCATCCCCTGCCACAACCTCACAAACAAAATATTCAACACAAAAAGATGGCTGGGAAACTATTTAGCAGGCAGATATGCACATATAACATTTGCCGGTCAGTCACTGAACATCAGAAACTTCACAAACAGCATCCCCCAAGGATCCGTTTTGTCCCCTACTCTCTTGAACCCATACATGCACGACATACCCACACACCAAACACCATAAAGACACTCAGCTCCCTATGCAGATGGCATAACACCTACATGTACACATCAAAATGCAAACAGCCAAACACATCCTCCAACTTTACCTCAACACACTACACGAATGGTTCACCACAGACAGACTCACAATAGCCCCAGCCACATCTACAGTGGCCCTTCTCACAAACTGGACAGCTTAACATAGTCACATTCCACACCTCACCGTAAACAACACTCCCCCTACCACACACAAATACACCCAAAATCCTTGGTGTAACATATAATACATCAATGTCATTTAAACAACACATCACAAACATAAAAAAAAAAATTGACACCAAGATTCAATGCCCTAAGGTCACTTGCCCATACAACATTCGGACAACAAAGACACCACCATTACAGTATACCAACAATATATACATTCAGCGATGAACTATGTAAGCCCTGCTTGGGCATCTAACCTCGCTGAAACACACTACAACACCCTAAAGACCATGCAGAACAAGGCCCTAAAAATAATCACAGGCTGCACAGCTACTAGACCTTCTGACCATCTACACCAAGAAACCAAAGTGCTCAAAGTCAAGGATAATCTAGACACGAGAGGTGCACAAATTCTTGACGCAGCCTCTACAAACTCACACCATCCACTACACTACATGACAGCACATCCACACACACCAAACAACATCAAAAGAACACCCAGCACACAATATCATACACAAATACTGTCATCTCTCCCCCCTCAAAACCAGGTTCCAGAGGCATATCCAAGCTCAAATCACTCGCCGCTCCATTCAGTCACTCGAAGACAACACACAGCTGCATGCATGGCCTCCTGATATCCACCCTTCTGAATCCTACCTCCCTCATGAGGACAGGGTCCACCTGGCCAGGCTGAGATGTGGGCATCATCCATCCCTCTTGAGTTATCAGAAGAGACTGGATGACTCCATCGCTGATGCCTGTCCAGGATGCAACACAGCACCCCATGCAATTAAGAACAATATGGAAGACTGCACTGCACACAATCGCCTGTGACAATAACACAACATACACTCCTTGAGAGCTCTAAGGGAAAGCCCAGTCTCAGCCGTGGCCTTCCTTAGGGACTCGGGGCTGTTTTGCCAGACTGCCTAGGGAACAACTACTACTACTACATCAAAACTAGAACAATTCCTTCAGGATCACAACATTCACATAACATTCTTACAGGAAACAAAACTGACACTCACACAACAGACCCCCCAAATCAGAAACTACTCACACATTCACTCAAACAAAACTGAGGGCCATGGAAGAGGCTTCCTTCCATACATTCATCCATCAATCCTCTACAAAGACACAACACAAATAACATTATCACTTCTGCAGAATGACAAAACATTAAAAATAAAGTCACTCGGTGTCAAATCTGGTCACAAACAAGAAATCAACATCAACATTAACATTCCCCCAGACAACTCCCACGCTATACCAATGCAATGCAATTCTCAGCTCCTCTTAACACACACACCTCATTCTATCATTGTTGGGGACTTGAATTCTAAAAACAATGACTGGTATGAACACAACCAAAACAACTGCAGAGGCCTCGACACTGTTTCAGACTTAACAACACGTTCTGTACGTTCTGAATGACATCATACAGTACACCATCATCCCACATCAGGCCAACCACGCTCCCTCCTCCCCAAACATCACATTCTATTTGTCAACACTTGCATTCAAAACATTTAGGACCACAAGGCATCAAGACTTTAACAAACATCAACAACTATTCATACACACACTAACATTCTCAGCATTTGGAGGCATGAAACAATCATCACTACAATTAAAACAAACAAAAGACCCAACACTCTCTTCTTCATACAGACCTATAACACTAATCAGCACAACATCCAAATAACTGAACAGCTGATTCTCAACAAAGTCACTCCCTATGTCCCACTTGCTCCTTTACAGCACAGATTCAGAGAACTGCAGTCTACAAGAACCTCACTGACTAATCTCACAATGTGCATTGAACAGCATCAACTCCACAACACCTGCTCAGTATACATCTCTCACAAAATAAATACCAGTACTAGTTAAGTCTTCTATGCCATCTTCCAAGGCAAACTAATATCACCAAGATATACAACATAAATACAGAGAATGACATCAAACACTGGCTTGCCAACTTTTTATCTGGCAGACAAGCACATGTTACCTTCCAGGAAAAGTCATCATGAACAGGGAATTTCCCTGAAAGAGTTCCATAAGGCTCCATTCTCTCACCCACACTCTTCAACCTACAGTATACATGCCTAACATTCTCACACCCAAGTCACCCACAAACATTCCCTCATATGCAGATTACATCACCATAATAACCACACACCACACTGCAACAGGACTACTTCAATACACGGCAGACTTGGGTTGAGGAAAACAAGCTGAAGATTGCCCCAGCCAAATCCACCACCACACTCATTACAAGCAGTAAACATAAACACAAGTGCCCCTAACCCCCTACCCCTACATCAAACTTAACAATGTACATGTGCCACACACATCTTCCACTGAGATCCTTGGTGTGACACATGACACTGGACTAACCTTCAAGGACCATGTACTACAGGGCCAGATATTGGGCAAATCAAAGAAACACTCTCCTTACCCTACAAACAATACATTAGATCAGTGATATGCTATCCCTCCTTGGTATGGGACATCACTGGCAACTATGAAATCCTACTTAATACCCATTACAACATCTATGAAATCATACAAAACAATACCCTATGCATTACCACCAGCTGCACCAAAACCACTCCCACAGCTCACTTACACTCTGAAATAAAAATCCTCCCTGTCAGGGACTACCCTGATATGAGGGGCAGAAAATTCTATGCAACAGCCTGTTCCCAAACACAACATCCTTGTCATTAAAAGACAGACACACACACACCACAAATAGGCACATAAAAATAACTCCACATAAACATTATCAAACCCTCTACAACAATAGCCCACCTCCACCTATTCAAACACTAGCAATGAAAAAACACCTACATACAGTACTCACTTCATGTGCAAGGCAATACAACACTTTGATCGCATCATAATACTAGAAGCCCCCCTCCTTACACTCACCCTTTAGTATCCTTAAATACAATCAAGTTCATTTAGCTGGGCTTAGAGTAGGACATCACCCAGACTTCCTCAACTACAGTAACACCTTACTATGTAATGGGGTTACGTCAAATGAAAACCCATTGCTAAGCAGTTTATCGTATAGTGATGTTGATATAAAGTGGATTCAATGGAGATAGGGAGCAAGCCTATGACCGGGCAGCCAAAAAACACCTTTAACTCCTTGACTGCGGTTAAGGTAGCAAGAGCGATACTCCTGTTGCGGCAATCCATGCAAAGGTTACCCATTTTCAATGTAATTATTTTCATATTAATACCGGTACACAAGATAAAAAATATATAAAACTCGCACAAGAAGGCGAAACCTTTCATCTTACCTAATGAGCACATCAGTGAATGTTTAGATGCTCCTACAATGCCATGAAGAGAGGGGGATGCAATGCCAATTTTGGTGTTTTTTTTGTGTCGCTGTAGCTGTCTGTCATGCACCACCACCCACACCGCTGCTCACCACACTTCATTTCCCAATCACACACCACCATATGCATCAATTTCTTTGATTTATCTTGAATGGTTCAATTAGCACTTCGAAATAATTACTGTATTTTACAAACATCATATAATAAAATGGTGTGATACTAAACCATGAAAAACTACTCAATATTATTCAGTATGACCTCATTACAACGGACTTTACTAAACTGAAATTCGCTTTTTTCGGAGTCAAGGAGCCTACCGGAATTTGTTCTTATTTATTGGGAAAACTCCGAAAAAGCTAGAAGCAGTCCGAACTGCCTAACCTCAGGCCGGGGTGGCCAAATTGTCCGCGCGGTTTGTATGTTTGTGCATCAGTTGGTGGTGGGCTGGTGGCATCACTGTTGTTCCCCCAGGCTCTGGCCTCATCATTTCCCTGGAAGTCCCTGATACACTGCTCGAGGGTGACGAGTGATAAGTGAAATATACAAAGTAAACATCTTTGCTTTGTAAGATCGTAAATAATTTAGTGCATAAAGTGTACAGTGAAGTATATGAAAAGTGTTTAAAATTAAGTTATGCCAATAAAGCACTTTTTAAATGCTAAAAAATAAGAAAAGGGGTTTGCATAAATATTAATAAATATTCAAGACACCAAACATTAATCACACAGCGGGCGGTTTGTGTGTTCGTGCATCAGTTGGTAGCGGGCTGGCGGCGTCACTATTTGTTCCCCCGTGCTCTGCCTCAGTCACCTCACATCATTTCCCCAGAAGTCCCTGATATACTGCTCGAGGGTGACAAGTGATGAGTGAAACACAGAAAATGAAAATCTTTAGTTTGTAAGATCGTAAAAAATAAGGTGTATAATGTGTACAGTACAGTATTTGAAACATGCTTAAAATTACGTACACCAAACGGCACGCAAGGTACAAGTGACACCTCCAATTCCCATTCATAATTCATCCCCCGCCAGTGAAGACAATTAGAGGCTAATTCTTTGTTCCTTGATGATGACCATGAAGATAATGGGTAACGATTTTGAAGGATCCATCACTAAGTGCTGAATGATGATAAACACTCGGCAAAGTGGGGGGGACGAGTAGGGTGAGCCAAGTGAATAGGAATGGTTACGTAAGAATTTTTTTTTTTTTTTTATGAGACTTATTGTGTCCAAGTCTTGCTTAAATTTTACTGCATTATGCAGTAAATTATTCATAGTGGCAACTGAGCAAAGTTATGAGGCAAATGGGATATTGCCTTGAGTTAGAAGGAATAGGTGGGTGTGAAGCAGGATCATGGCCATGATGCTTTTCATGAACGAAAATATCTTCTTCTGAGTGTTACATATGGCCTTTATCGAGTCTAAACCTTGCTAAAAATTATATTGTGTTATGCACCAAATTATTTTTAGTGGCACTTCAGAAAAGCTAAGAGGCAAAAGGGATACTGCCAAGAGTTAAAAGGAACTGGTGGGGTGAAGCAGGATAGAGGCCATGACACTTCATGTGTGAAAATATCTTCCTGTGTGTGTTACATACGGCCATTATCGAGTCTAAACCTTATTAAAATTATACTGTGTTATGCAATTACTGTACTGTATTTATAGTGGCATTTGAGAAAGGTTAGGAGGCATATGGGATTTTGCCCCTAGTTAGAAGGAACTGGTGGGGTGAAGGACTGTGGCCATAATGCTTTTCAAATATGAAAATAATATTATCTTAGCAGGGAGAAGTCTATATGTCGTTTTTTTCGGAATGGCTTGGGCCCGAAATAGTCCGTTCTAGTGAGATTTTACTGCATAATGCTAAACTCAATGAAACATATTTACATAGCTTACACCAGACACTTTCATTTTCCTTATATTTTAGTCACATACACTTACTCTCTATTACTTATTTGCATTTGTGCGGTCACTTTTTTAGACTGGCTAGAAGTTGACGAGTGTGTGCAAGTCACGGTGGTGTAACCTAGGTGGGTTGGCATCACTGGAGCATGGTGTGCTGGCTTATTTTTTCAGAGTTTTCCAGTATACTGTATTCCACACTAGAATCACTGTCACTAGTACGTGCATACTTCCTTTTCTGTGGAGTACAATCTCTAGCACCTCTTTTCTTGGAACATCAAGTGAAGTTGAGGGAAGGGGTGAATGCAATGGACCACCTGTAGATGCCATGACTTCCTGAATCAAACTGGGTTCATGTGGCTACGTAATGTGTGATGCGGTGTGGAGGATGCTAAAAGGACGAACTGGCAACCCCAAGCGTAGGCAGATGAATACACAAAGTATCCGCACCAAAATACAGGGTGCAACTTTTGAAATCAATTAGTGGATTTTAAAAGGAACGTCACACCTGTCGATCGGACCTTCTAAAAGGAACATCACAGCCAAGTGGTTAAGGCTTGCCCTAGGTGCTCTCAGTAACACCACACTAGGGGTACCATCCTTGCCAGACATAATTTTTATGTCATAAGTTTCAGTACTGTTTTTCACATGCAAAAAGTTATCCATCCATCATTCAACCCTACAGTATGTTGCCCCATGAGAAGCATAGGAGCCCGGGGCTAGGCAAATTGGTCCTGACATTTAAGATGAGAGTGACCAGCCTCATTCATCACTGAGTGGCATTATGTGAGCAATAAACCCCAACCACCCCTTGGATATAAACCTGCACAGGCTCAATCCAACTGGAGTGCCTTAATTACCCACTAAACCACCTGGTGCCATAATTTGGTTATATAGTTAACACTCAGGGTAGTAAATGGTTTCCTGGTGTAAAATGAAGCCATTTGGCTTGTCACTCAGTGTAGTCACCCGTAGGCAGAAGGAAGAGGAAAGAATGAAAGAAAGAAACACAGAAGTGGGAGTGCAAAGTTGCCCAGGGGCAGAAGGAAAAGGGAAGAATGAAGGAAAGAAAGAAAGAAGAAGGAAGGAAGGAAGAGAGGACAGGGCAGACACCCAAAGCAGCACTACACCGAGTGAGTGGATGGTGAGTGCCCCCACCAAATATTTATTATATTAATATCACAAACTGCACTATTTCTTATGCACTTGCACTGTTATCTGGCAATAGCAATGATGTGTCAGTGGCCTTCCACAAACAAAATGGAACAAAAGGCAGTTGATCACAGGAATGTAAACACTGGGAAGCTGTCTCGGCCTAAACAGCTGACTAGGGGGCATCGTACTAGTGAATTCACGATCATTTCAACATCGTTATTCTAAAAATGGGACTAACATTTTGTTCATTGTTGGTGAATTACCACATAACAAACAGAGGTAGAGTGAGACCTGATTGTACCAGGTTCAGATTAGATTTGGGCTGGGTGGAATCGCAGATAATGATGCATGCCCAGCTTATAGACTAGGTCCACATGAATCACACACAATGGAGCACTGCACAGCACATGCCACTCTATGACGCAGACACAACATCAACAGTGTAGGGAACCTATGGGACAACCCCACAGAGACAGCTGCTTATCTGTAGTCAACGGGTTTCTACTCAATCAGATGAACCAAGGTTGGGCAAGAACAACAACTTCTGAAAGAATAAAAATTCATCAAGCTCTTACCTGCCTCTTCCTGAGTGATGACAGTGAAGTCTAAGACCTTAGAGGTGAGGGAGAATGTAACATGTTGCTGGTCACCCTGCATAACTGTCACAGTGTTGCGGTCTCCGTAGCTGGCACGCGGCATCCCTCCACTGAACACAAACAGGTCCTCACCTCTGCCACATGGGGGAAAAAAAAGATGCCCATGTCAGAGTGGTGTGAAAGATGAAATATTGAGTGTAGTTGACAGGAATATACTGAAGCAGTTTCGACACATCTCAAACTGTTTTTGTCCAACACTCACAAGCAATAGTTAATACGCATTCTCAGTTTTCATGTTCAGTACACAACTGGTCAACTCTGGAACGGTTCATTCCTTCCTATCTCTCCTCTGCCTATGCCGTTCAGCCTTTTCAACATGATGTGTCATAGGGTTTTAAAAATTAACAGATCTTTGTTTCAGCTCATTTGGTTTGATTTCTTGAGAAGGGCCAATTTTGGTGGGCTTCTGGTCCTTGCACCCTTCTTTTTAGTTAAAAAACCTGCATGAAGATTAATGCTTACAAAATCACTGTATGGAAGTAAAGTTCAAGGAAGAACTGGGCAAGAAAGATCAAGGAGATGGCAGTGTGGAGAGCAGTATATGAAAGAGTGTGGTTTGGAATGGATGGAAAGATTTGTAATGAGTCATGAAAAGAAAGGCTGCAGACACTTTTCTTATGCCCATCTTGAATGAACCCTTGAATCAGGCATCAGGCAATAGACAGATTAATTATTTTTCATAATCTATGCTAAGTGTAAATGGCCATGTGGATGCTGTGGCAGACGAGTGGGAGTGAACTCAGTGTTGTGCACAGAGTATAATAAGTGGTGCCATGGAAGGTGTTCAGGTCCGCAGAATTTGAGAGGAGTGCAAAATATCCGCTGCCCAGCCTGCATAAGAAGAGAGGCAGAGGGAGATGAAGCAGGAGATGAGCTAGAGGTGAATGGGGGCACACTACAGGAAGTGCAGCAGTTCTGCTACCTAGGAGATGTATTGGACTGTGAAGCAGGGGTGGAGACATCAGTTAGAACAAGAGTGGCATCAACATGGTTAAAGTGGAAGGAAATAGCTAGCCTACTGGTCAACAAACACATACCACTGACACACAGATGTAAAATATATGAGGTCTGCATTAGACCAGTATTGATATATGTTGCTGAAGCATGGGCTTTGACAGATAGACTGATGAATGTTCTGAGGAGTACTGATTGTAGAATGTTAAGATACATGGCGGGAGTGAGATGGGAGGACAGAGTTTTGAGTGAGGAGGTAGCCAGAAAATGCAGGGTGAAGGATCTCGATATCATCTTCTGGCAGAGGCAGTTTAAATGGTTTGGTCACGTGAGGAGGAGTAAGGAAGGGAGCTGTGTGAGAATAGCAGAGGAACTGGAGGTGGTGGGACGTCGACCACCAGGAAGACCTAAGAAGACCTAGAAAAGTGTTGTAATGCAAGATGTGGAAAGACTGGGTATTGGAGATGGTTTGATCCAAGATAGAAAGCAGTGGAGAAAAGCCATCGCATGTCCAACCCCAGTTAGAATATGGGAACAGAAGGACAAAAACAATGATGATGATGATTATGATATGCTGAAGTGTAAATTATGAAAAACATTTAGTTTTTAATTAACCACTTCCTGGCATATAACAACAGTCATGGGGAAGGGGGGGGGGGGATGAGTCATTCTAGTAAACAATACCAAGTTGGAAATGTGTGTAATACACCAAATAATCACAGACTACTAATTTTCAAATCAGAAATGCCTGAATTCTAAGTCATTAAGGAAAATGGAAAAATCCAGAATGCAGAATCTCAGTAATCCTTAATGAGAAAATCATGCAATAACTGGCATACAATAGTAAATACAGTAAATAGAGTGAAGTACCTTGTACATGTATTAATTTTTAATCACATTCATAAAAAAATATAAAAAATCAAATATGCAATGAGTGGATGATGACAGGTAATACCAAAAACCCCTCATGACATGAAAAAAATTTGAGGGAACACAAGCCTTTCAGATACTTGATTTTTTGGATCTGAAAGCTGTACTGTACTGAACTGTCACAACTCATAAGAAATGCAAAACATGACGAGCTAGCAAGAACACACAAACCCCGCAGACAATATGGCTGCACCGGGCTGAGGTTAGGCAGTCCGGACTGCTTCTAGCATTTTCGAAGTTTTCCCAGTAATCCCTCCAATATCCGACGTAATAGAGCCATAGGCAGGTCCGGATAGTGGTCCTGTCCGGATATTGGGCCCCAGCTTATGGACTTGTACTTATGGACCCTAACTCAGAAAAACACCTATACAACTCCCTCTGGACATGCATAGCACCTATTTAAGACCCAAATCACACCAATAAGGCACATAAAAGACTGAAATAAATGCAAAAGAAGCATAAAATGAGGTTTTTGAGGTAGGTTCATATAATATTCAACATTCTGGGTACTTACAAGTCCCTGGCTCCTGGACTGATAGTTATGGACCCTAACCTAGCCTAACTCAGAAAAACACCTTCCTACTGCACATGCATAGCACCTAAGACACAGCATATTCACACTAATAAGGGACATAAAAGAGTGAAATGAGATGTTTGAGTTAAGTATAGCATGGAAAACACAGTAGAGTACAGTATGAAACATTCTGCCTACTTACAGCAAGTCCATGGCCATCTCGATGAATAACCGCCTCCTCTCAGACTCTGACAGTAAGAAGGATTTCCTGAAGCACTTGCAGTACACTGTTCATGAAGTCTTGCACTGAACTTAGTCATTCGCACTCAGATGTCCATTCTCTTCACAGTGCGCACTCTTGTCTAACTTATGCTCCATGCCACCTTAATAAGTGTTGAACTCTGCACTTTAAGTCTTTCCACTCTCATAACCATTTTCTAGAGCAAAAACACACGTCTATTTACATTAAATTTAGTCCAAAAATTGTTTGTCTTTTCACTCACAACTGTAAATCCTTAACACAATGCACTGTTTTTTTCACTGCACAACACTGTAAATTTCCATGTGGTCTAGTGGAGAAGTTCTTGGCGTCTATTCACTGTCAGAGTCCGAGAGTATCGCTGGCAGGTGACCTAGGGGTGCGTTGCTGGGTCGTGGTGATGGCGTACCCACTGCAGACGACTCTGAAGACAAATGCAAACTCACGTTGAGTGGTGACTCCACCGTGGCTGATGTGCTGGGCTGTGGCTCGGAGCATGAGGGCCTGTCTTGAGGCAACAGAGTGGAGCCAGGGCTGGGCACAGTGGGGGTCACGGGCCTGAAAAAACTGTCAATCGTTGATTGACGCAAGGAATGACGATTCTGACGATTAATGATGCGCTGCCTGAAAGCACGCACTTCCTCCACAAGTCCCAAGGGCCCCATCTCCCTGTCGCAGTCCGAGTGTTCCAGGTAGTCGAGAACGAACTCTAGGTGTTCCCGGAGTGCGCTCAGCTTGGGGATGGCTGGAGTTGTGTCACGCTGAGAGGAGTCCGCATCATCGTCGCCGTCCTTGTCGGAATCTTCAGGCTGGATACTGACACCTGCAACTGATGATGCGATCTCGATATCAGACAGGGTCTGATACCCAGGATCGCCCTCGTCATCATCCAACCACTCACGCATGTCGTCCACATCATCGTTGCCATGCATACGTAGACGTGCATGGAAGTCATCCACATCAAAACCTAGGAAATCATACTCCACATCCGTTCCGAGAAGCAGACGAGACCAACCATTTTCTGGAGTCTTGACAGGGATTTCCTTCCATGCACTGGCCCAGTTGTAGATTGCAGACTTGATGTTGTAGCGGCAAAGGTTTTACAAAGCCCGCTGGCCTCATGTGTCCCGTCTCTCTCTGCGCTCGTCCTCGTCCTCGAGAACAACCATCACCTCGTCCAGGAACTTCCTTCGGTACAGCCTCTTCGTTACCACGATCACTCCTTGGTCCATTGGTTGGATGAGAGCAGTCGTATTAGGTGGCAGAAACATGCACCTAATGCGGCCATTCTCAGCCACCAAGTCCTTGTCGCACAGGTGGGCAGGTGCATTGTCGAGGAGAAGGAGGGCCTTTACCTGGTCATGCGGGACTCCCAGTGTCTCCGTCTGGTAATGTATGACCTCCTTGACAAAATGGCAGTGGAACCAGTCTTTGAAGATCTGGGCTGTAAATCATGCCTTCAGAGAATGGTACCAGACGACAGGAAGGACATCCATCACCCCACGAAGACACTGAGGCTGCTTTGTGCGGCCAACAATAACGGGCTTAAGCCGGTGCATGCCATTAGCATTGGCACAACACAAAGCAGATATCCGTTCCTTGGAGAGCTTGCGGCCAGGTACACGCTTCTCCGTCTCCTCGGCTAGAGTGTTTGTTGGCAAAGAGCGATAGAATAAACCAGTTTCGTCAGCGTTGTAGACTTGACCGAGAGTGAGGCCCTCCCTGTCGATCAAGCCCTTCACCTTGTGCCGAAACTCGTCAACTCCAACCTCGTTAGCGTCCAAAGCTTCGCCATGAGCCTTACGGTTGGTAAGGCCATGCCGTAACTTAAACGCGAAGAGCCAACCCTTGGATGCCTTGAAGTCTAGGGCGTCGTGAAGCCTGGTGATCTTCTCAGCAGCAGCCTTCAGCTCCGTACCACGTACCATCACACCAGCAGCACGCTGCTGTCGATACCAAATCAACGTGGAGTGGTCGACTTCAGCAAACTTGGGAGTAAACATCACCTTCCTCTCCACGTTGCGTTTGCTTCTCGACGAGAAGTCAGCCGTGAACTGCATGAGTTTGTCTCGGGATCTCTTAATATCAAACAAAGTAGATCGGGCCAGGTTGAACTCGTGGAGGATGCGGGAAGACCACCCTGCATTTACTTTCTCCAATATCTCCAGTTTCTTCTCCAGAGTCAACACCACTCTCTTCCTCTTCTCAGGCAGCGGGGCCATCATCACACACACGAAGGAGAGGCACGAGAGCAGCAGGAGTGCCTGCAGCAGGTAAGGCACCACCACAAAAGCGAGCACGTGGGCAGCCATGACAACGAGCGTTCACTCGTGACGAGAGACAGGCGGAAAGTGGGGAGGATGCAGGGGCGCTCTAGCGGACGTCGGAGGAATGACGCACCACAACAAAGCTGTCCCGCGCTCCGCACGCCAAGTTCAAATTACGGGTGGGAATTTTTTTTTTTTTTTTTTTTTTTTTCCGATTTTTTTGTGGTTTTCGTACCATTTTGGGAATATTGGATTCTGGGACGATTATGTCCGGTTAGTGGGGACGTTCGGATATTGGGCATTCAGATATTAGAGGGATTACTGTATACTGTATAAGAAATAATTCAGGTCAGCTCCTTGACTCTGAAAAATGTGAATACCAGTCTAGTGAAGTCCATTGCAGTGAGGTCATACTGTAGTTGTGATGAGTATAAGTTGAAAGAGCGTAGAAAAATGTTTATCCTACTTTTTTTCCTAAGCGGTTTCTGGTAACGTTTTCGAATTTTCCCATGAATGAAAACAGTATCACTGAACTGGAAAGTGTTACTGATCATGCACATATTTCCAATGTTTTCAGAGGTCTCTCTCAATAGTCCGGAAAAAAAAAAAAAAGTTCAAAAGATCCTCGGCTCCCTGCCATTCAGATTACAGGACTTTTACTGTATTTAAGAATGACACCACAGACTATTAGGATCAGGCATAAGGTACATACTACACAGATACCATGCTCTGGGACAGGGGGTGCTACTTCCTGCTGGATAATAGCTTCAAGCAACAGTCACAAACTCCTAAAGTATGCCAATCATATTTTGGATGTTAAATAGGTTATAACCTTCTGGAGTCAAAGTTCTTCCCTAGGCAAACTAGAACTGCTTGGCAGTAGTCACTCAGAATGCAGTCCTAAATCATCAAAAGTACCTTTTTTGGAAAGAAATATTTTATGAAGAAGGTTCAATGGCAAACATCACTCTGAACTCACTCTTTAGCTGGTGGTGTGAGGATCTTGGTGATGGGCTTGCAGGGGAAAGGTCCATATACAGTGTGAGGACCATGTGTAGGGCTACCACTGTCACGGGCTGACCATACTAGGTAGGACCCATCGTTGTGGCAGCTGGTGAAGTGGGATGCGTCATGCTGCCAGCAGAGGGACTCCAGTTGTTGACTGCATACATATGTCTGGGGAAAAGGAAAAATTGGTAAATATCTCTCACCATCATCATCTGAACCTCATTAACCCTTTCAGTGCCACTGACAAACATTATTATCCAGCTTAAGAGAAACCTCCTGTAATGAAAGGGATACTAAAGACTACTATGTAATCCTTCTGGATTCAAAGACTCTCCTAAGCTGAATGAAATCATACGGTAGTATGAAAAATGTAAACAAAGGGTCAGCGTACTCAAAGGCTTGACCAAGACGAGAGGTGACTTAGAGTAAAGCTTTTACATCTTCTGAGACATGATTCAGAAGAAAAAAGTAAGCCCCAGATACAGTCCCTCCCCCAGTGCCATCAGGAGTAAATGGATGCTGGAAACACAAGTGCTATCCATCAGGGTAGCATTCTCCTATGCTTACATATAAAGGTGTGAAGGGAGTATTCTAGACTCTTACTCCTTCCTTAACAACGCACAGAGAATACACGGGTAACATTATTTCCCTATTCCTTTACTAACTGAGCATGTTAAAGGAGGTGCGAGGATACGCTGCATGACCAAAACAACGGTACTGTACTTGTATAAAATTAGTATAAGTACAGTAATCACAAAAGAGAGGAAAAAAGTACAATACTTTAATAATGAGAGAAAAATTATGATAACTGTACAGTCAAACCTCCTCCAATATGAGCTTTTCCAACACAAAATTCATCTATACACAGTTGTCTGTTTGTAGGAGGAGGCCGTAAAATTGGCCGAACAGGGTGGTACTCCCGAGGGGAATGGAAATGCTGGTGATAGGGAGAGCTGGAGCTCCTGTTTCACTAGCTATCTAACCATCCTCCTTTACTGACCTTTTCAGTGTGACAGTAACAAGAAGAGTAGACCAGCATACTCTCCCAAACATTTCCTCTAACTATCTTATGCACTACACCACATGCACTCTACATTTCACACAACGTATCCCACTACGTTACAGGAGTTGGCACCAGCAAGGGCATGTGGCCAGAAAACTTTGCCCCCGCTACCTAGTGGCGGACTTCTGGAGGGAGGCGTGACGGGGGTTCCCGCCGGCATAGATCATGGGTCCAGGGCAAGATGGGGCTCAGACCTGTGCTAGAGGGTACAGGGCATTGCAGTTCCCAGGCTGCCGCTTCTGCCCAATAGAGAAGGGCCCGAACCAGGGAGTAGCACCCCAGGAGGCTGCCCTATCAGTGGGTGTATAATGGCGGGATAGTTGCAGTGCCAAGGTGTGCTTGAAGGGTGTCCCTGCAGCTGTCCTGGCAGGGTGCCCCGAGGCCACTACCACAGGCACTAGTAAGCTGGTGGGCTAGGGGTCCCAGATCCATTCCCTGGACCTGGGACTGTGCAGTGAGTGGGGCCTGTGGTATGTCTATCCCCTTTTATTAATACTGAATATGACAAAACACAAGAATAAGTTTCAAAGCAAGCCTGAGGACAGTAAATCACCCAGGGGGATGAGGGTGGGTTCATGGAATGTGGGAAGTTTGAGGGGAAGAGCGGGGGAAGTCGTTGAGGCATTCAGTAGGAGGTGGGTGGATGTGGCATGTTTGCAGGAAGTCCTGTACAGGGGTGGGTCAGACAGAAAGATTGTTGTGAAGGACTGTTGCTATAAGTTGTTTTGGCAGGGGGGGACAGAGGATGTGGAGGTGTTGGTGTGATGGTTGCGGAGAAATGGGTGGAATATATGTTATGAATGTTATGAGAGAAGGAAGAAGGATAGCTGTGATTATATCGGCATATGCTCCACAGGCAGGATTGGATGACGCACAGAAAGATAGATTTTGGGATGGATGATTTAATACGTGTAGGGGGTGGTATGCGGGATGATGAGATAGTGGTTTTGGGAGGAGACTTAAATGGTCATGTACGTGAAGCAGCACAAGGTGATGAAGGAGTAAATGGGGGATGTGCATATGGTATAAGGAATGCAGAAGGGGAAAGGATACTCGAGTTTGGGGAGGCAAAGGACATGATTGTGTGCAACACATATTTTAGGAAAAGAGACAGTAGGTTAATTACGTATAAGTCTGGGGGAAATAACAGTCAGATAGATTATTTTCTGGTTAGGAGGGCCGATAGGAGGTTAGTGAGGGATGTTAAAGTTATAGGAAGTGAGGAGTGTGTGCAGCAGCACAAACTATTGATTTGTGATATGGTGCTTAACCCCTCCGTGACCGCTGGCATTGAATGATGTTTAGCTGATCAATGGCCGCTGGCGTCGTTTGAGGGCGGCCTATAAAAAACTGCAAAAAATTTTCGGGAAGTGAACGAATGTTCTGAACGTCTTCACACTGACCTACACTACACTCCCACACACCTCATCAAGCAGTTCAAAGCCTGCTGCTGTGATAAGTGGATTTTCAATTTTTTTACTCCTAGCCATGCCTAAACAAGCACAACTACACCCATTATCTTGACCCAGGCAGAATATATCATCTTTGTCCTCTCTTGCAAAACACACAACCACCTGTTTACGATTATGAAGTAATACAGGCACATACAAAAAAGACATGATAATAAGTGAAAAATACATTTTTGTCTTGGTATCTTTACCTATTTGCTCAGGTTTGTTGTAATGGTTTGGATCACTTGATGCAGTGCAACTTGAAGAAAACTGTGAATACCTTCGGGAAGTGAATGAAAATCTGGGACATGAGACTGACCTTGACTTCACCCTCTCACACATCAGCTGTCAGTTCAACACTTGCTGTCATGACGAGTGGATGAATGATTTTTTCGCTCGTGGCCATGCCTAAAAACACACAGTTACACCTATTATCTCGACTCAGACAGAAGATACAATCTTTTTCCTCCCTTGCAAAACACACGCAACCACCCTATTTACGAGACTGCAATATATACAGGTACTGCAAAAATAACAACGTAAAATGATAAAGATGAACGTAAAATGATAATGAAAGATGAACATGTTATTACGGAAAAAATGCATTTTCCCCCATCTGTAAACTTATTTATTTCGCTTTGTATCTGTATTCATAATAATCAGACTTCTGAAACTACATTATGATTCTATTTTTAGCCATGCTCGTGGTGTGGGAGCTCGAAGTTGCGACTCAACTTCTGCACTGCTAATCGGATCTGACCCTCCACTTTATTCTCCTGTGGCAGAGTCTAACCTTGGAGGACGTGCAGGTTTCTCATTTAGGACAAAAATTCAACTCTTTCGCTCCCTTTTCCAAGCATGGGCACAACGATAACGTAAAAAATAACTCGAAACTACCATAAACATATTATATATCAAAAAGATGAAAAAGTATTCATAACAATTTTTTTTCCAGCCATTCCTAACAGATTATGTACTGAAATCATTCAATATCATCATATCTCATATATGCACAACATTTCAGCACCATTCGTATTGTTTTGGGAGGTAAAAAAAAAAATAACAACACCTGCCCCGTCGCGTTGCAGAAGCGCTCCTGGGCGGCGATATCTGTTGCTGATATTTCTGCAACTTCCGCGCTCCATTGCAAGCCAAAAAATGCGTCTAGGAAGCTGGGATTTGCACTGTTAGGTGCATCTGAACTTTCTCTTCAATATGCCAAGAAAAAAAAAATCAATTTTTGAAACTTAAAAAAATGGCCTCGGCATCGGCCTGGCATGCATGGAAATTTCCGGGCCTTTGGCCACGGAGGGGTTAAAGAACGAGTGATGAAATAGAGGACTTATGTACCTAGGAGGAAAATATGGAAGCTGAAAAACCAAGTAGTAAGAGATGCCTTCTATGGCGAGTTGAGGAGAGTGGTGGCTGAACAGGAAGCTGTAGACAGAGGCGTTAATGAACAGTACAGAGCCCTCAAGAACAATCTCTTGAGAGTTCCTGATGTCACACGCGGTTGGACAAGAGGTCCACCAAGGCATAAAGTAACTTGGTGGTTGGATGAGGGTGTAGAAGCTGCAGTTAAGGAGAAAAGAAGGCTTTTCTGGGAATGGAAGAAAGGTGGTAGCAAAGAGGAATATTTGGATGACAAGTGTAGGGCTAGAAGAGAGGTATACAGGGCAAAGTCTGAGTCGCAGAGACTTTTACTAGATAACCTAAATCATGGGGAAAGGAAAAATATGATATTTAGGGTGGCAGGTCAGGTGAAGAGGGATAATCCGGATATTACAGGTGAGCAGTGTGTGAAGAATGATGAAGGAAGGGTAGTGGTGAACAGTGAGGATATTAAAGAGAGAGAGCATTATAACCGGTTGTTGAAGGAGGAGTTTGACTGGGACAGGGAAGGTTTGGAGCCAGCAGATCCAGTGTCTGGCCCTTGGCCTTTGATTGATGCTGCTACTGTGAGTAAGGCAATAGGCAGGATGAGGGTGGGGAAGGCAGCAGGTGTGTTTGGGTTGACTGCCGAAATGTTGAAGGCCTCAGGCAATATAAGGGTGAGGTTAGTCACTGACCTGATAAATAGGATTATTTATGAGTGTGTTGTCCCAGATGATTGGCTGAAGAGTGTAACTGTAAATGTGTATAAAGGGAAGGGTGATGCCCTGGAAAGAGGAAATTATGGAGGTATAAAGCTTTTAGATCAGATAATGAAGGTAATGGAGAGAGTTTTAGAAGGTATGATTAGAGAAAGAGTGAATATTGATGAGATGCAGTTTGGGTTTATGCCAGGTAGGGGGACCACTGATGCCATATTCATTGTTCGACAGCTTCAGGAAAAATATATTGGTAGGAGAAGGGATCTTCATTTTGTTTTTGTAGATTTGGAAAGGCCCTTTGACAGAGTCCCTAGAGAGGTGGTGAAGTGGGCAATGAGAAAGCTTGGCTTGGAGGAGTGGCTGGTTAGGGTGGTTATGGCTATGTATGTGAGTGCTCACACCCAGGTAAGAGTGAATGGAGATTTGAGTGATGAGTTTTCCGTGAATGTTGGTGTGCATCAGGGGACAGTTTTGAGTCCCATGTTGTTTATCATGGTACTTGAAGCCCTTTCACGTGACTTTAGAAACGGACTCCAGTGGGAGTTGTTGTATGCTGATGATTTGGTGTTGATTGCAGAGAGCGAAAGGGAGGCGGAGGAAAGGTTTAGGAAGTGGAGAGATGGTATGGGCACAAGGGTTTAACGGTAAATGCAGATAAAACAAAAGTGATGATATCTAGGGTTGGTGGCGGTACTGTCAAAGACTTGGGAGAGTGGCCATGTGCAGTTTGCCACAGGGGTGTGGGAAGTAATTCCATCTAGTGCGGTGTTTGTAATAAATGGGTGCATAAGAGATGTAGTGGTTTCAGAGGTAGACTGCAAGATAATGCTGATTTTATGTGTACAGCGTGTCGGGGAGAGCAGGTGGAGATTGTCAGACAGGAAAGGATTGAACTTGCTGGTGAATCTCTTGAGTGTGTGGAAGAGTTTTGTTATTTGGGAGACATGTTGTGTGCTGGACGTGGAGCTGGAGCTAGCTCTGTGGCTAGGGTGAGAAGTGGTTGGAAGAAGTTCAGGGAGCTCTTGCCTTTCCTGACATTGAGAGGACTTTCCCTACATGCTAAGGGGTCTTTGTATGTGTCATGTGTTAGGAGTGTAATAATGTATGGTAGTGAGACCTGGGCAGTGAAGGAGGAGGATAATCGTCGGCTTAGACGTACAGAAATGACAATGATTAGGTGGATGTGTTGTGCGTCCCTGCGTCCAAGGTCTGGGGGGGCTGGGTTTTCGATGGAAGAGTTGAGAGGTAGGATGGGACTGGAGTGTATGGGTGTTGTGATGAGGAGAGGTAGATTGAGATGGTTTGGACATGTGGAGAGGATGGGGGATGATAATTGTGTGAGGAAGGTGAGAAGTGTTAATATTGGGGGTGGGGTTACGAGGGGTAGACCGAGAAAGACATGGGACGAGGTCATTAAGTGTGACCTCAGGGTTAAGGGACTGAACAGGGAGGCTGCAATGGATTGTGCAGCATGGAAAGCTGCCACTAGGTGACCAAGGCTGAAGCATGCAAGCATGTTGGAGCCTTTAAAAATGAAACGAAATGATGAAACGATGACTGTTTTAAACAATCCAATATGACTTTTCACATATCCGCAATTCAAATAGCCTGGGTGACAGAAAAATCAACCAGTCAGCTGTGAGGTGGGTGTGGCACCTTTTGTTATGCCAAACTTTTTGTTTATTGATCAGAGTAAGTGACCCTTTACCCTCATCTTTCTCATAACTGGTGACTTAACATTCCTAACTACTATGGAATTCCTCATTATTCTACAAACATTTCCTCTCACTTTAGCTTACTGTACCCTTGACTAATATAGCAACACATCTCTATATTCTGGCTTATCATTCATCCATCCAACCATCATCCAATCCAATGTTGCCCCATGAGCCTAGGGTTAGGCAAGTTGGCCCTGACATTTAAGATGAGAGTGACCAGCCTCACTCATCCCTGAGTGGCACTACATGAGCAATAAACCCCAACCACCCCTTGGATATAAACCTACACATCCTCAATCCAACTGGAGCACCTTAATTACCGACTAAACCACCAGGTGCCATAATTTGGTTATGTGGTAATCAACCAGTGTAGTAAATGGTTTCTTGGTGTACAGGAAACCACTTGGCTTGTCACTCAGTGTAGTCACCCATAGGCAGAAGGAAACGTAAGAAAGAAGGACAGAAAAACACAAGAGGGCGTGTAAAGTCACCTGTAAGCAGAAGAAACAGGAAAAAATGAAGGAAAGAAAGACAGAAGAGGAAGAAAAGAGAGGAAAGGGCAGACACCCAAAGCAGCACTACATCGAGTGAGTGGATGGTAAGTGCCCCCACCTACATATCATTCCAGTCAAATAAAAAGCCTATCTCCTGTACTTGCATCTGTCAATTTACTTCATAAGCCAGTGTGTAAAGCATCATATCATATGCCTTCAATGCCAGTGGTGAAACTATGGAAGTATTCATAAAAGAACATAAACACCTTGCAGGAAAAACAACTCCATAACAGTTGACTATTAACCCACGGATTGTGCAATTATCTCTTTTTCTTTCCACCCCGTAGTGAGCAAAAAATTAACCTTTTTTTTTTTAAGTTTTTGTTTATTATAACTTGAAGATAAACATCCAGGGCATCATCTGGTGAAAAAAAAATAATAATAATCTCTCTCTCTCTCCATCCTTGCATAGGGCCATGCCTAAGTTTAAGTAGGGGAGTAGTGAAAAAATGAATTAAAAAAAAAAATTGTTTTTGTTTATTATAAACATGAAGATAAACATCCAGGGCATCATTTGGTGAAGTGAAAAAACTCTCTTTCCGTCTTTGTGTAGCGCCATGCTTAAGTTTGCATAGGGGTGTAGTTAGCGGTGATGCATGGCCGCCCATCCTGAGCTGTGGCTCGCGATCCACAGGTTAATAAATCATTTTGTCTTCTGTACTTTTCAATCTACTAATTAATATGATGGAACCACTTCAGTTCAACACAGTCTATAATTGAGGGGCCACACGTCAAAACCTGCCAATGCACCACCCCTAGCGAAACCTAGATTATGTGATATACATCTATTTTAACCCTTTCTCTATCATGTAGGCTTGGATGAAAGTCAATTACAGCACTGTATGTAAGGTCAAAATCCTTTTGAAAAGAAACTGTCGCATCAGTCTTATCGATACCAGCTCTACTAGCTGAGCTGAAGTTGGCATATCAGGACATACCAACATCCAATATGGCCTGTCACTCGGAGGGAGAGGGGTTGTAAGGGGTGGAAAGGACATTCTTTTTTGCATGTTGCTGGCTAGCTGGGCGGAGCATCAACCAACAGGAATATGAAAGGAGGTAAAACACCCATTCTGATTAGCTGTCCATGGTGGTGCATGGAGAAAAGATGGAGAATAATAGAAAACGGGACCCTCATTAAAGTTCCCAATTCCTCAGTTGCTGCTGCGCGAGTCAATAAGAACACGGGGTGAAGTTTATCACGATTTCTGATTTTCATTTTGTGCCACGAGATGCAGGCAAATTTCATTTGGGCAGAGAGAGGGTAATCAAGGTAATCCATCCATCCATCCATCATCCAATCCTACGTTGCCCCATGAGGAGTGTAAGAGCCCCGGGCTAGGCAAGTTGGCCCTGACATTTAAGATGAGAGTGACCAGCCTCACTCATCCCTGAGTGGCATTACGTGAGCAACAAACCCCAACCACCCCTTGGATATAAACCCTCACTGGCTCAATCCAATTGGAGTGTCGTAATTACCCACTAAACCACCAGGCACCAAAATTAGGTTACATAGTTACCACCCACCACAGTAAATGGTTTCCTGGTGTACAGGAAACCATTTGGCTTGTCACTCAGTGTATAGTCACCCACAGGCAGAAGGAAGAGGAATGAATGAAGGAAAGAAAGACAGAAGAGGGAGCATATATTCACCCAGAGGCAGAAGGATGGAGGAGAGGAAAGGACAGACACCTGAGAGCAGCACTACATCGAGTGCATGGATGGTGAATGCCCCCACCTACAACATATCAGGGTAATAATAATAGTTATTCCTGTATTATTATTATTAGTATTAGTATTAGTATTATTACACTATTCTTCATGCTGTTTGTCTACAATCTTACTTCTATGTTTTAAAAAGCTTTTATTTCATTTTCTGCCACAAATTGCATGAAAACTCCATCAAAAATTACTCTTAATAACCATAACAAAACAAAGAAAGAAAACAAGTAAACAAACAAAAAATATGGCCAAAAACACAACTCTGTTAGTATCTACACATTAAACACACAATACCAAAATATGAACAGTCTAGCACAAATAGAAAAAAAGTTATGGTTGTGACGACACTGGGTAGGTTGCCACGATTTGTGGCAAAGTTTGCTTGTGGTGTGTTGGCAAGTTTTTGACGTGTGGCCCCTCAAATATGGTCCCTAGTCAGGGCATGACACCCTCCAACCCTTTCCCCCAACCACCTACCATCAGCTGTTTGGTCCTCCTGTGCTTACATTTCTTGTGGCAGTGTAATGCAACATGATTTTCATTAATTCTGAAAAAAAATATAGTCCTGCATTCAGCTGTTTTGGGCATTAACATCAGTAGCAGTGTTACACACTGTGAGTGAAACTACCACCATGCTATTTACAGGTTATTAACATGCTGAAGGAAAAAGTTGTCATAGTTTTTTTTTTCAATGGTAGTTACATACACCAAGACAGCTGTATAATGCTATAAATAAACACGTGCAATTAAAAGCTGTATACTTTGCCTTTAAATTCTGACTTCATGAACCATGACTCCCCCTTTCCACAAGGCTTGGGACCATAACCCCTTAGCCAAGGGGCTGCATACTTTGTTGAACACAGTCAAATTTCTTCATCCTTGTCTGACTCTATACCAACCCACTAGGTGCAGTCCAAAATTATTTTTTAAAAATATTCAACTTCACCTTGCTGTGACCTGTTCACAAAACTGAACCTCTTACTCCTTGTCTGACTCTTCACCCATCCACTAAGTTTGGTTTAAACTGAATAAAACCTGCCTGGGTTACAGGGTTGAACCTTTGGCCCATGACTGTTCTCAAAACTGACTTCCTTCATTCTTACATTCCCCTCAACCCCTCCACCAAGTTTGGTGTAAATCGGATCACAACCGTTTAAGCTTACCTTGCTGCATGACCTTGACCTTTGCCCTAATGTTCTCAAAAACAATAAGTTAACCCTTAGGACGACCCTCAACCCTTCCACCATGTTCAGTTCAAATTCTATAAAAACAATTTGGGGAATTTTGTTAATGCAATAAAAAAAAGATTAACACACAAGCCTGGTAAAACAATGACATACCACTTTCAATGAGCACAGGTGTAATAATTATAAAAAAACAAATATATTACAGTAGCCGAACTTCTTTGATAACTATATTAATTAAATGTCTTTACTTATCTCTTTATCTTATGGTAAGAACACTAACATATCCAAAACCCTCAAAACCAGATGTTTATCTATCTAACTGTGGCCAGATGCCTTTAATCCCTGTCCACAAACAAACTGCCTCCATGTCACCTTGTCTCCTGCCATTTCACTGTCCTGTTCCCACTTCACACACCCCTCTCTCATATACCACTCCACTCCATCCCTCCAGCTCATCCTTGGCCTCCCCCTCCCTCTCCCCTCCCCCACCTCACTCACATACACTCTCCTCATTAGTCTCTCACTCTCCATCCCCTCCACATGGTCAAACCACCTCAATGCATTTCTTCTAACGCTTTCTATCACATCCACATCCACACCACAAAGCTCTTTCACTTCCTCATTTGCCAGTCTGTCTCTCCATGTAACTCCACATGCTCCTCTCAAATCATTCATTTCCACTGCTCTCACTCTTGTGTCCTTCCAACAAAATTCAAGCCTCACTTCCATACGTTACAGTTGGTATAACAATACTGTCATTTACTTCCATGCTCACTTCCCTGTTTCTCATCACTGCTTTCAAAAATCAGATGTGCATTCTTAAATTCAAGTGTTGTGTGAAAAGATACAACTCCCACAAACTTCTAATTCAAAAACATATACAAGATTGCTCCTAACATATTAGAGATGAAATGAGAACTGTATATCCTCAAAGTGAGAAGTGATAATGAAGGCCAGGAGGGATTGCAAGTATAAACTATTTTGGTGGGGAAGTGCAAATGGACATGGTGGTGTGGATGTGCTGGTTAAGGAACAATGGATGGAGTATGCCATGAATGTAATGAGGGTGAATGAAATTATTATGGTAGTGAAAATTTTGTTCAGTAGACTCCCAGTTTCATTTATTCGGCATATGCTCCACAGGCTGGCTTGGATGATGCTGAAAAAAAATAGATTCTGGGATGACTCTATATATGTTGTAAGCGGTGTAGAGGATGATGAGATAATAGTTTTCGGAAGGGACTTTAATGATCATAAGGGTGAAGCAGCTCAAGGATGAAGGAGTATATGGGGGATGCACACATGGTACAAGGAATGTGGAAGGGGAAAAGATACTCGAGTTAGGGGAGGCAATGAACATGACTGTGTTCAACACGCACTTCAGGAAAGGAGAAAGTAGGACTGATTACATACGAGTCTTTGGGAAATAGTACCCAGATAGTATACTTCCTGGTCAGGAGGGCACAATCAGAGATTGGTGAGGGATGTTAAAATTACAGGGATCAACGAATGTGAGCAGCAACACAAATTACTGATATGTGACATGGTGCTTCAGGAGTGGGTGGCGAAGACCTATACACCTAGGAAAATGTGGAAGTTGAAAAACCAAGCAGGAAGGGATGCCTTCTACAGCAAGACAAGAAGAGTGGTGACTGAGCATGCAGCTGCTGACAAAAGTGTTAGTGAAGAGTACAGCTCTCTCAAGAACAATCTCCTGAGAGTTGCTGATTCAGTGTGTGGATGGACATGGGGCCCCCCCAAAGATATAAGGTAACATGGTGGTGGGATGAGGGTGCAGATGCTGCAGGAAAGGAGAAAATAGAACTTTTGGGGGAATGGATGAAAAAGGGTGGTAACAGAGAGGAATACTTGGCTGCTATGCGTAGAGCAAAAAAACAAGGCATAGAAGGCAAAATCTGAGCCTCAGAATTTTTACTGAAAAACCTAAATAGCGCCGGTTCACTTCTGAAGATGTGTGGTTGACAGACACCAGTCCACACCTGAAAAAGTTTTCATGTATCGCAGGCATGTTCCAACTTAAAAGCGTGCCAAACTCACTGACAGTGGTGTGACGGGCTCTGTAGAGCGCCTGAGAGTGTGGGGAGGGATTGGCTGGGACAGACTGGAGGGGGGGGAGGGGGCACCCGGAGCAACTGAGAAACATGGGAGAGAGACACGCAGTGACAGAGTAAGGTGGGGGAGAGGTGCCTGGAGGGGCAGAGTACACGTGTACTGACTGCCGTCAGCCTCCCAAGCACTAGCAGAGATAATACACCAGCCAGCTGATGTAGTACTAAATATTTCTTGGAAAATCTAAATTACGAAAATAAGCTCAGTTGTGGGAAGGGGATAGGGTGCAGGGAGCCGGGTGTCAGGGGGTTAGGGTGGCAAATCAGATGAAGAGGGAAAACAGGTATATCATTGACGAACAGTGTGTGATGAATGATGAAGGAAAGATAGTGGTCAATGGTGAGGATATTAACCCACCGCGTCCTGGCAGATTTTTCACCAATGCCCCCCCCCCCCATCCCAGCAAAATTTTCGACTTTTTTGGGGGGAGGGGGACCTCAAACCTCTGCTTTTTATGAGAAACACTGGAAAATGCCCAAAAAAGTGCTCACCTGAGCTTATAAGTGTACTATATGGGTGTCCCTCCGAACACCTGGACCCGTCTTCTCTGGAGCCGTGCTTCTGCTGTCACGTTTTCTATGGTTGGGGCAACTATTGCAAACCACTCAGAATAGGAAGATATTTGTTCATTTGGTATGAATTTATATGTAGTACAAGAATATACTGGTTTTCACACAATAATATAGGTGATATAAGCATTGTTTCACTCACCGAACACATCAACATACTGCATCCTCCTTGGCAATGTTACCTCCTCATCACTTCTGCTCGTTTCTTCCTCCGGCACCATGTAATCATTGTCCTCCACATCATCATCAATTGAGGAATCACTCTTGCCTGTGAAGGCATCAAAGGCAGCTTGAATTTTGTCGTCGGAGAGACCACGGTGCAACATGTCTTTACTGGCCAGGTCACTGCTAACAGGTGAGCTGCCAAGACAATGGCACGCGGAGGTCACGCGGGGACAAGGAGTGGCAGCGGGTAGAGGAAGGTCTCCTGCATATGCCTACCAAAAATCACCCACGAAACTTGAAAAATGTGCAAATGACAGACCTCGCAATTGCAGAACGTACCGGTACATCGTTGGGTCTCAGCATGAGAACAAGTTGTGATGTACCCATATGTTGACGGGACGCGGCAGGTTAAAGACATCTGGAGAAAGCATTCCAACCAGTTGGTGAATGAGAAGTTTGATTGGAAGAGGGAAGGTTTGGAGTCAGCAGATCCAGTGTTTGGCCCCTGACCTTTGACTGATGCTGCTACTGTAAGCAGAGCAATAGGTAGGATGCAGCTGGAGAAGGTGGCAAGTGTGTCTGGGCTGATTGTTGAAATGCTGAAGGCCTCAGGAGATACAGGAGTGGGGTTAGATTCTGATTTGATAAATGTGATCATATACAAGTGTGTTGTCCCAGATGACTGGCTCAAGAGTATGACTGTAAATGTGTACAAGGGGAAGGGTGATGCCCTGAAAAGAGGATATTAAAGAGGCATAAAACTTTTGGATCAAATAATGGAAGTAATGGAGAGCTCTAGAAAGTATGGTTTGAGAAAGAGTGAATACTGAAGATGCAGTTTGGGTTTATGTCTGGCAAAGGGACCACTGACACCATATTCACTGTTCAAAATCTTCGGGAAAAATATATAGGAAAGAAAAGGGATTTGTCCCATGTTTTTGTTAACTGCCAGAGTCCTTAGGGAGGTGGTGAAATAGGCAATAAGAAAGCTTGGGATCAAGGAGTGGCTGGTTAGAGTGGTTACGGCTATGTATGTGGGTGCTCCCACACAGGTGAAAATGAACAGAGATTTGAGTTATGAGTGTTCTGTTAATGTTGGTGTGCATCAGGGGTCAGTCTTGAGCCCCTCATTGTTTATAATGATGCTTGAAGCCCTCTCACGTGACTTCAATATGCTGATGATTTGGTGTTGATTGCAGAGGATGAAAGGGAGGTGGAGGAAAGACTTAGGAAGTGTAGCGATGGTATAGGGCACAAGGGCTTGAGAGTAACTGCAAATAAAACAAAGGTAGTGGTATCTAGGGTTGGTGGCAGTACTGTCAAAGAAGAGGGTGAGTGGCTACGTGCGGTTTCCCACAAGGGCATGGGAATTAATTCCATCTTGTGCAGTGTTTGTGATGCTTACGAGATGTAGTGGTATCATGGGTAGACTGTGAGATAATGCTGATTTCATGTGCTTGGTGTGTCGGGAAGAGCATTTGGAGATTGTCAGGAATGAAAAGAGCGTTCTTGCTGCTGAGTCTCTTGAATGTGTGGAAATGACTGTTACGTAGGAGACATGTTATGTGCTGGAGGAGGGGCTGGAGCTATCTCTGTGGATAAAGTGAAGAATAGTTGGAGGAAGTTCTGGGAGCTGTTGCCTCTCCTGACACTGAGAGGGACCTCCCTCCATGCTAAGAGATCTTTGTATGTGGCACGTGTTAGGAGTGTAATGCTGTATGGTAGTAAGACCTGGGCTGTATGGGAAGAGGATATTCACAGCCTCAAATGTGCAGAAATGACTATGATTATGTGAATGTGCAGTATGTCCTTGAACGAGAGGCCTGGGGGGGTTAGGTTTACGATGGAAGAGTTGAGAGGAAGGATGGGATTGGAGTGTATTGGTGTTGTGATCGAGTGGGGTAGTCTGAGATGGTCTGGACATGTGGAGAGGATGTGGGATGACAAATGGGTGCAGAAAATGAGAAGTGTGATTGCTGGGGGTATGGCTGCGAGAGGCAGATCAAAAAGGACCTGGAATGAAGTCACTGAATGTGACTTCAGGAATACAGGACTGAATAGGAAGGCTGCCAGAGTTTTAGCAGCATGGAAAGTAACCAGTAGGCAACCAGGGGCTGATGCATGCATGCATGTTGGAGTCTTCATAGATGAAACTAAATGAAGGTTGTCATTTGCTCTTGGGTAAATGAGACTCCTTAGAACCCCTTTCTTTGCAATTTATTTTGCCTACTACAACTTAATGTCTTCTTGTATGTTTCCCCCCCCCTCCCCATTGCATAAATAACAACAAAATATATACATGCCATATTTAAAATCTGACTAGTAAGGAAAAGGTGCTAGGGCACATCCATAACTAGGGAGAATATGGTCCCAAATGAACTTACCTGATCGGCACAAAGGTTCTTTTTGTCCCAAAGTACAATAAGGCCACGCTGGTACCCAATGAGTAACTTGTCTGGGATGGTGGGGTGTGGTGCAATGGCTTCCACTGGCCCAGGGTTCACCTTGTAGTCTTCAGGCACACTGACACAAAAAATACAGCATATTTATAACATGAATATACCTGGACTCTCACTCTCAACATCCACAAGGATATACAGGCACATATCATCATCACCCTTGCCCTGCTTTATATATATATATATATATATATATATATATACAGTATATGAGAGCAACATCACACAAGCACGTGATGATAAGTATCCTGTGAAAACTCACAGGGAAATAAAGGGCAGAGGAGCACCAAGCTTTTGTCTGTATTTCAAGACATCTTCAGGGTGATGGATGTGTAGATCAGATATTTGTTCTAAGATATTTACAGTCGTTCTATTTTATCAAGGCAGTTTGGGTCGGGCTCTCTGGGACCTCACTCTGTTAGCTCTGTTGCCACATCATCGCCACACACGTGCTCTCTCTCTCTCTCTCTCTCTCTCTCTCTCATATTATATATTTACTACTACTAATTGTATTTTCTTAATTTTTTCTCTTGTTTTTGACTTTTTTTCCACACCACCCCTGAGGTAAAAGGCTATAGGTGCTTTTTTTTTTTTTTTAATAGCTTCCATGGGGGGAGACTGACCGAATATGACCCGCTCACGCAGGGCTGTCCCTCGTGTCACCACCTGACAACGTCTCAAAGGCAACGCTGACAAGTCTTATGAGATGTATACTATACTACAGTTTTTTTATTGAATTACGTCTATACAGAGTGTTTAAAATTCATTTACAAGTAGTTACTAGCTTAAAATAGGAGAGTGAGAGAGAGAGAGAGAGAGAGGTGAACACAAATAATTACACGTGTGTCGGCGGCGATGTGACAACAGAGCTAACAGTGTGAGGTCCCAGAGCGTCCCACCCAAACTGCCTTCATAAAATAGAACGACTATAGTGGAGAAGTATCTAGAGAAGGGAAAGAAGGTGTATGCTGCCTTCATGGACTCGGAGAAAGCTTGTGACAGAGTAGACAGGCAAGGTATGTGGAAGGTTTTAAGAATATTCGGAGTGGATGGGAAACTGTTGAGTGCTGTGAAGAGTCTGCACGAGGGAGCTAGGGCTACGGTGCGGTGCAAGTGGATGGTGAGCTGAGTGAGTTCTTTGATCTAAATGTGGAACTGAAACAGGGATGTGTTATGTCTCCATGGCTGTTTAATATATTCACGGATGGGGTTGTAAAGGAGGTGCAAAGTAGGGCAATGGATGTGAGGGTGGCTCTAATGAATAAGGGTGAGGTGCGGAAGATTCCGGTGTTGCTGTTTGCTGATGATACAGTATTGTTGAGTGAAGATGAATGGGAGTTGCAAGGTTTGGTGAATGAATTTTGGACAGCATGTAAGAAGAGGAATCTGAAAGTTAACGTAAACAACTTTAATGTAAACAAGAGTAAAGTTATGGTGTTTGATAGGAATAAAGTCACAGAATGCACAGTGAGGCTGGATGGTGAGGATATGGAGAATGTGAATGCATTCAAGTACTTGGGTAGTGTGATGAGTAAGGATGGAAGTTTTGGGGATGAAGTGCTTGAAAGGGCTTGAAAGGGTACAGCAGGGAAGGAAGGATGTTGGTTAACTGAAAGCAGTGATGAGAAATAGGGAGGTGAGTATGGAAGTCAGGAAGTCACTGCATGATAGTATTGTGATCCCTACCCTGACGTATGGAAGCGAGGCGTCGACCTTGCTAGAGGGGAACAAGTCAAGCATGAGAGCAGTGGAAATGAGTTACCTGAGAGGAGCATGTGGTGTGACAGGCTGACGAATGAAGAAGTGAAAGAATGTTGTGGGGTGGATGTGGATGTGATTGAGAGCATTAGGAGAAATACACTGAGGTGGTTTGGACATGTGGAGAGAATGGAGAATGAAAGACTGACTAAGAGGGTGTATGCAGGTGAAGTAGAGGGAGGGAGGGGGAGACCGAGGATGAGGTGGAGGGATGGAGTTGAGAGGTATACGAGGGAGGAGGGATGGAGTTGAGAGGTATACGAGGGAGGAGGGATGGAGTTGAGAGGTATGTGAGGGAGAAGGGAGTGAGTTGGGGGGAAGGGCAGTCAAATGGTGGGTGATAAAACGACTTGGAGGCGTTTTGTCTGCGGCCACCCTTTGCGGGATTAGGGCATTGGGCTATAGATAGATAGATAGATAGATTCAGGGTGAACATGTGTAGAGATGCAAGAAGGCAGTATGTATACAGTAGACCCAACATCCTCAAGAGAGTTGCCAAGCGACTAATCCCTGGGTGGAGTACCTAGCTTGACCACATGGGTCAGATTAACCCTCGTGTGGGTGGGACTTTACACCTGACCTGGTGTTTCGGGGGGGGGGCAGTTAACCAGAAACATCAGGTCAGGTGTAAAGTCCCACCCACGCGAAGGTAAATTTGACCCATGTGGTCAAGTTAGGTACTCCACCCAGGGATTAGTCACTTGGCAACTCTCTTGAGGATGTTGGTTCTACTGTATACTGTACATATTGCCTTCTTGTCTCTCTACACGTGTTCACCCTGAAGATGTCTTGAAATACACATGAAAGCTTGGTGCTCCTCTGCCATTTTTCCTATGAGTTTTCCCATCATATATACATACAGTACTGTATATATAGTCATCTCGCATAAAGTGCATGGATATGGGCGACACAGCCCATTGCACTTTATAAATCTGCACTTTGCAAAGCATAGGATCCCATGTTGAAATGGCTTTATGGGCGACACATCCTGAATTTTTGTATACTGATTCACCAGTAACTATCCCTAACTAAAATGCAAAAGGAAAACTTACAATAGAAACATGCAAGAGTAGTACTGTATATTTATTATGACAATTCAAGACCTAACCAGCATTGTACAGAGGGTCAGAAACTGAATCAGAACACTCAACAGCTGTTCTGCACGGGCCACATCCCTTGCCTCACTTGTCACTCATCACTACAAGAGGGGTTTTGGCTCTCATTTGTATTTTTTTTTTTCTTGGAAGGAATGGTTTGTGAGCCTTTGGTTCCTTCTTTCTTGCATTAAAAGAAAGGAAAAAATAAGATAATACACTGTCTCCATCCTCGGTTCACTCATACATGTGAAAAATCCTTTTTCTCAATCATTACCAATCAAATTTTTCATACCAAATTGCCCCACATGCGGTAATGAAAAATACCAAATGGACACCCTGGTGACAAATGCGCCAGTGATTAACGAATGCTCTTAAATCACAATATTGTATGGCCAGTTTCATGGAATGCACATTTTAGTTTGCACTAGGTTAGGTGCTGCCTGTGGCAGCTCCAGGAAACCCTCAAAGTCCAGGTCAGACACTACAGACATTACATCATCATCCCGCTGCTGTGGCCACCACTCACATACCAGCCGCACCCCACCACACATACTCACCAGACCCACCCTCACCCATCGCACGCTACAAATTATGGTCGTCCGTTGCGAAAGAATACCGTATTCGCCTCAATTTTTCATGCCCGTTGCACATTCCAAGTAGCAAACACAATTTCTAAATAATTAATTATTGTCAAATTCCCATTGCACATTAGGCAAGACGCACTTTACGAATGCGCACTTTAGGTGTGACATGATTGTATGTCTACATATATAAATAGATATACATATATATATACACAGTACAATCCCTGCTATCCGGTATCCAGACAAATGGAATACTCAGAAAAACGGGATAATTCAAGGGCTGGTGAATGTGTCAGTAAGTTATAACTGTACGCCAATCTGAATGGACCACCAAATCGCCGTTTCATCGTGTCACGCGAGGCTAGGTGAAGTCGGACAAGGTGAGGTGAAGGCATTTCCGGCTAATGTAAATCTCTAGTAAATCCTCTTAACCAATCCTCCTCTCCCCCTGTTTCCCCTACTTGAATTCAGTCATTCTCCACACCCTTCATAAATCACCAGTCTGCTTTTTACCACCAGTCAGTAAACAAGCTCTCTTGCTGTTGTGTTGCTCTGATAGACGGTATTTCTACACTCCAAAATGCCTGAAGAGCAAACTAAACGTATGCACGTCATGCTTACCTTGAAACAGAAGCTGGACATATGCAATAGTCTTGAAAAAGACGAACATTTCAAAACACTGATGACTGAATATAATGTAGGAAATTCAATGATTTATGATATCAAGACCCAAGCATCCAAGCTCAATGAATTTTTCATGAAAAGCGAAACAAGTAAGTCCACTGAAAAAAGGCATACTCTTCATCATACGAGTGGTTTTGCTTAGCAAGATCTAAGGGAGCATGTATTTCTGGTCCTCATATACAAGAAAAAGCAAGAGAGTTTCACAGCAAAATGAATATAGAAGTCGAATGTAATTTCAGTACTGGATGGTTAAATCATCTCAAAGAAAGGCATGGAATTCGTTAACCAGACACCTCGGAAAAGCAAATCAGCAAACAGCAAAGGCTGGTGCGTTTTTCTTCCTAACCGACCAACTCTAACTTGCACCACATTAATTCATCTTAGAACTCATATGCACTAGCAGAGTTGAAAAAAAAAAAAAAAAAAATAATATGAATCAAAGTTTACTTTGTTGGAAGCAAAAAAATAATATGCTTGCACTTTGTACATACAGTAACCCCTCCAATATCCGGATCAATAGAGCCATCGGTAGGTTCGGATATTGGTTTTGTCCGGATATTGGGCCCCAGCTTATGGACTTGTACTTACGGACCCTAACACAGAGAAACACCTATACAACTCCCTCCGGACATGCATAGCACCTATTTAACACCCAAATCACACCAATAAGGCACATAAATGACTGAAATAAATGCAATAGACACATAAAATGTGGGTTTAGAAGTATGTTCATACATTAATAAACATTCTGGTACTTATGGACTCTAACCGAACCTAACCGAACTCTGAAAAACACATTCCTACTGCACATGCATGAGGTAAGTTTAGTATGGAAAGAAGTACAGTATGACACTTTCTGGTAAGTATATTATGGGAAAAAATACAATATGAAACATTCTGGTAAATATAGTATGGGAAATAGTACAACATGAAACATTTTGGCTACTTACAGCAAGTCCCTGGCCACCTCGATGAATAACCGCCTCCTCTCGGACTCTGACAGTAAGAACGATTTCCTGAAGCACTTGCACTACACTCTTCCTGAAGTCTTGCACTGAACTTAGTCACTAACACACAGAAGTCCGTTCTTTTCACAGTGTTCACTTTAGTCCAAATAATGTTCCATTAAATTTAAGTGTTGCACATTAACTTTTCCCAAGTTTTTTTAAGTTTCCAAAGCCAAAACAAAGAAGGTTAGTTACGTTAAATTTCTTTTCTACTTAGTCTTTTCTCCCAACTTGAAAACCTTAACACAACACACCGTTTTTTTCACTGCACAACACTCAAAATTCCCGTGTGGTCTAGTGGAGAAGTTCTTGCTGTTTATTCACTGTCAGAGCCCGAGAGTATCACTGGCAGGCGTCCAAGGGGTGCATCGGTGGGTAGTGGTGATGGCGTACCGACTACAGAAGACTCTGAAGACAGCCGCAAACTCACGTCGAGCGGTGACTCTTGTCGCAGTGAGAGACAGGCGGGAAGTGAGGAGGATGCAGCGGCGCTCTATCGGACGTCGGAGGAATGACGAACCAAAACAATGCTCTCACGCGGCGCGCGCGGCAAGCTCAAATTACGGACGGCAAAAAATCGATTTTTTTTCCAATTTTTTTGGATTTTCGGACCATTTTGGGAATGTTTGATCCCAGGACGATAAGGTTCGGTTAGTGGGGATGTTCGGTTATTGGGCGTCCGGATATTAGAGTGATTACTGTAATTTATTTTATTTTGTGCAAAACAGCTGATTGGCGGGTGAGGGGTGGAATGGTGGCGGTCAGGTGGGGAAGAACAGTCGGGGCCAGGACCATAAACAATGCTCATGTGGGGGCACAGGTGTCGTGATAATTCTACAGTGCAGTCTTAACGTCAGTTCACCAATAAATGTTCAAGATTTTATTTCTTTATTTTTCCATTTTTATGAGTACAATACATACAACGAATACTTCGGTAAACAGAATGGTGGAAAACAGCTGACTGGTAGGTGAGGGGTGGAATGGTGGCAGTCAGTTGGGGCTGGGAATGTAAACAAAGCTCACATGAGGGCACAGGTGTCGCGGTAATTCTACAGTCCAGTCTTAACATCAGTTCACCAATAAATGTTCAAGATTTTTTTTTTTTTCCATTTCTATGAGTACAGTACATACACCGAATAATTCGATAGTTAACTGAATAGAGTTGTGCATTTTGCAGTACTGCTAGGCATTGCATGCATGTGCATTATGATCATGGTGTGCGTTTACAAGGCAATTTTTCAGGTGGAATCTCTTAGTGTGGCCCTTGATGTGAGTGGTGAGTACCTGAATTGTATTTACTGCTGTGAGAATTATAGCCTTTGTATATACTTGATTTGAATATCAGAAATACGGGAAAAATCTGAAACTGGGAAGTTAAATTCCCCATGCCTCCCGGTTAACTGGGATTGTACTATATGTATATATATATATATATATATATATATATATATATATATATATATACACAACACGGCAGCAAGTGGTGAACTGACAATTCAGGTGTGTGAGCACGAAGTGAAGGGCAGTCTCGTGTCCTGGATGTTCGTTCTCTTCCTGAAAGTTTTCAGTTTTCTACAAGTCGCACTGCTTCGAATGATCCAGACCAGTACAACAAACCTGAGCAAATGGGTAATGATACAGACAAAAATGTATTTTTCTCTTATTGTCATATCTTTTTTGTTTGTGCCTGTATTAATTCATAATCAAAAACAGGTGATTGTGTGTGTTTTGCAAGAGGACAAAGATTATGTTTTCTGCCTGGGTCGAGATAATGGGTGTAGTTGTGCTTGTTTAG
>NC_137010.1:30307968-30362968 GCF_032717465.1 Coenobita brevimanus
TACGCGATTTCGCACCTAACACGGCACGGTAGGAACGAAACCCACGTGTTCCATGTGAGTTTCCTGTACTGTAAAACGGGTGCGTAAGCATAACACTGATGGAGCTCCGAGAAGTGGGCGAAATCTGCAGACTTCGCCTCTAGCACGATCACCCCTGGTCCAACACGGTCATACTGGACGTTCCCATGACGCTGACAGCCAATCAAAACTTTCGATCAAGTAGCCTCCCCTGCCCGCTATCGTGACGAGATCGTGATGTCGCCCAATGAAAAACGCTTCTGCTCTTACGTGATGTTTTGTTCAAATTTCTCCCGCCACAGCGCCGCTCAGTAGCATAATTTGCATTGGACAGTGCTTTTTTCTCGCTGCATTTTCTGCCCTTGCTACTGCATTTTACCCTGCTCACGATGCCTAGGAAGCCTTCTGAGAACCCCAAGAAGTGGCGGCACCTCCCTCAGGCCACCATGCTAGAATTCATCGAGAGGTAGAAGAAAGGGGAGAGGAATTTCAAAGGATTTATGAGGGAGGTTGAGGAGGAGCAGCAGCCATTACCCACTAGTGACGCCAGTAGCCATCCTCCAGGGACCCAGTAGAACTACCTAGTCTCAGGTATCACCTTCCATTCCAAGCAAGCCCACCAACATTATCCTAAAAGGTTAGTAATCATTCATAGTACAGTATCATTTATTATAGTTAAAGTAGTACCAACATATGTATACATATATGGTAGGTATTTAGGGTGACTTTTCCTAGGGTTGCTGACATACTTCATTTTCCCCCATAAGCTCTGTTGTTTGTCCAACACGTTTTTGGTCCAACACGGGACCCATGCATGACAATATTACCATGTTGGATGCGAGGGTACTGTATACGTATATATATATATATATATATATATATATATATGTGCAGATTGGCCTGGGAGGAAGGTAGAGTCCCGGAGGATTGGAAGTCAGGTATAATTATTCCCTTGTACAAAGGAAAAGAGGAAAAAGAAGTGTGTGGTAATCATAGAGGCATTTGTCTTCTTAGTATAATAGGAAAAGTGTATGGTAGGATACTTATTGACAGAGTTAGAGAAAGAACAGAGAGGTTAGTTGGAGAAGAACAGGGAGGCTTTAGGAAGGGAAGAGGCTGTGTAGATCAGATATTCATTCTTAGATGTTTAGTGGAAAAGTTTCTAGAGAAGGGAAAGAAGTTATATGCGGCTTTCATGGATTTGGAGAAAGCATATGACAGGGTGGATAGACAAGGATTGTGGAAAGTGTTAAGAATATATGGAGTAGATGGGAAGTTGTTGAATGCTGTGAAGAGTATGTATGATGGTGCAAAGGCTGCAGTGCGTGTGGATGGTGAACTAAGTGAATTTTTCTCTTTGAAAGTTGGGTTGAAACAGGGTTGTGTCATGTCTCCATGGTTGATCAATCTGTACATGGATGGGGTAATAAAAGAGGTACAAGGTAGGGTAGTGGATGTTGGAGTGGCCCTGGTGAGAGAGGATAGTATTTGGAAACTCCCTGTACTGTTGTTTGCAGATGATACTGTGTTGTTGAGTGAAGACGAAGGGGAGCTGCAAGGCTTGGTGGATGAGTTTGGGAGAGTGTGTAAGAAACAGAATCTAAAGGTGAATGTAGGGAAGAGTAAAGTGATGGTCTTTGAGAGAGGTGAAGCCAGTGAATGTACAGCGAGGTTGGATAGTGAGGAATTGGAAAATGTGAGTACGTTTAAGTACTTGGGTAGTGTGATGAGTAAGGATGGAGGTTTGGAGGGTGAAGTGCTTGAAAGGGTACAGCAGGGAAGAAAGGTTGCTGGTTCTTTGAAAGCAGTGATAAGAAACAGGGAAGTGAGCATGGAAGTGAAAAAGTTACTACATGACAGTATTGTGATACCAACTCTAACGTACGGAAGTGAAGCTTGGACGTTGTTGGAAGGACACAAGTCAAGAGTGAGAGCAGTGGAAATGAGTTATTTAAGAGGAGCCTGTGGAGTCACATGAGAGACAGGCTGACGAATGAGGATATAAAGGAGCGTTGTGGTGTTGATGTGGAAGTGATAGGAAGCGTTATGAGGAACACACTGAGGTGGTTTGGCCATGTGGAGAGGATGAGGGTGAAAGACTGACGAGGAGAGTGTATATGAGTGAGGTGGAGGGGGGAAGAGGGAGGGGGAGGCCGAGGATGAGATGGAGGGATGGGGTGGAGAGGTATATGAGAGAGGGGGGTGTGAGTTGGGAGCAGGGCAGTGAATTGGTGGGGGACAGGGTGACTTGGAGGCGTTTTGTTTGTGGCCACCCCAAACGGGATTGAGGCGTCTGGCAATAGATAGATAGATAGTTTTATTTTGTAATGCTTATATCACAGTAAAGGCATACTTTGCACTGACATTATTATTCACTCCTACAGAATACTGAGAGAGAGAGAGATGGGGGGACAAGTGGTCACTCCTCACTTCTCTCTCTCGTATGCAGATCCAAAATCAGGAGGAGTTGCCTCGCATGGGCCAACCAGCCTACTGCAGTTCTTTCTTTAAATATATATGTAGTAGATGGGAAGCTGCTGAATGCTGTGAAGAGTATGTACGATGGTGCGAAGGCTGCAGTACGTGTGGATGGTGAACTAAGTGAATTTTTCTCTTTGAAAGTTGGTTTGAAACAGGGATGTGTCATGTCTCCATGGTTGTTCAATCTGTACATGGATGGGGTAATAAAAGAGGTACAAGGTAGGGTAGTGGATGTTAGAGTGGCCCTGGTGAGAGAGGATAGTGTTTGGAAACTCACTGTACTGTTGTTTGCAGATGATACTGTGTTGTTGAGTGAAGACGAAGGGGAGCTGCAAGGCTTGGTGGATGAGTTTGAGAGAGTGTGTAAGAAATGGAATCTAAAGGTGAATGTAGGGAGGAGTAAAGTGATGGTCTTTGAGAGAGGTGAAGTCAGTGAATGTATAGCGAGGTTGGATGGTGAGGAATTGGAAAATGTGAGTACGTTTAAGTACTTGGGTAGTGTGATGAGTAAGGATGGAGGTTTGGAGGGTGAAGTGCTTGAAAGGGTACAGCAGGGAAGAAAGGTTGCTGGTTCTTTGAAAGCAGTGATAAGAAACAGGGAAGTGAGCATGGAAGTGAAAAAGTTACTACATGACAGTATTGTGATACCAACTCTAACGTACGGAAGTGAAGCTTGGACGTTGTTGGAAGGACACAAGTCAAGAGTGAGAGCAGTGGAAATGAGTTATTTAAGAGGAGCCTGTGGAGTCACATGGAGAGACAGGCTGACGAATGCGGATATAAAGGAGCGTTGTGGTGTTGATGTGGATGTGATAGGAAGCGTTATGAGGAACACACTGAGGTGGTTTGGCCATGTGGAGAGGATGAGGGTGAAAGACTGACGAAGAGAGTGTATGTGAGTGAGGTGGAGGGGGGAAGAGGGAGGGGGAGGCCGAGGATGAGATGGAGGGATGGGGTGGAGAGGTATATGAGAGAGAGGGGTGTGAGTTGGGAGCAGGGCAGTGAAATGGCGGGGAACAGGGCGAATTGGAGGCGATTTGTTTGTGGCCACCCCAAATGGGATTGAGGCGTCTGGCAATAGATAGATAGATAGACAATAATAAAGGCATACTTTGCACTGACATACTATTCAGTCCTACAGAATCTTGAAAAACAGAGAGAGAGAGAGAGAGAGAGAGAGAGAGAGCAGCTGCGTATACGAAGAATCAAGATGAGCTTCTCATGTGTGTGTGTGTGTGTGTGTGTGAGAGAGAGCAGAGTAGCCGTAGGGAAGAGGGAGGGATGGGTTGTGATCGGCAAAACGTAGGGAGTTGCTTGTGTCAAGGATGCACACGCACGCACGCACGCGCACACACACACACACACACACACACACACACACACACACACACACACACACTCACACACACACACACACACTCACACACACACACACACACACACACAGAACAAAGGAAGAATATAAAAGAATTAGAAATGAATACACAAGAATACGTAGAGAAGAAGAAAGGAATTTTGAAAAAGGTATAATAGACAAATGCAAGGATGAACCCAAACTGTTTTATAGATTTGTTAATGGCAAACTGAAACAAAAGGAAGGAATCACCAAACTGAAAGTAAAAGGAAAGGTCTATAAAGATGCAGCAATGCAAGCTGAAATAATGAACAAATGTTTCCAATCGGTTTTCACTAACGAAAAAGAGTTTCTGGAAGGGGAGGGAGTGATTAGAAATGTACTGATGATAAAGGATATAAAAGTGGAGGTACAGGAAGTGTATAAATTACTAGAAACTCAAGATGTAAGGAAAGCCCCAGGACCTGATGGAATTTCTAATTGGGTACTGACGGAATGCAGAAAACAACTGGCGGATAAAATTCACAGTTTAATTGTGTGTTTTCTGGAAGAGGGGAAAGTGCCTCAAGAATGGAAGAGGGCAAATGTGGTACCAATTTATACGGGAGGAAACAGGGAAGAACTCCTGAATTATAGACCAGTGTCTCTAACCAGCATGGTCACAAAATTGTGCGAGAGAATCCTGAAAGACAGATGGATAAAATATCTAGAAGAGATGAATATTTTGGCTGAATGTCAGTTTGGATTCAGAAGTGGAAGGTCATGTGTTTCTAATTTGTTGAGCTTTTACTCAAGAGCGATTGACGTAGTACAGGAGAGAGATGGTTGGGTGGATTGTGTGTACTTAGAGAAGGCCTTTGACAAGGTACCTCATAAGAGACTAATGTGGAAACTAGAATATATAGGAGGACTGAAGGGGAAACTTCTGGAATGGATGAGAGACTTTTTGAGAGACATACAAATGAGGACAGTAATAAAGGATAGGATGTCTGGATGGAGGGAAGTAACAAGTGGAGTCCCTCAAGGCTCGGTGTTGGCACCAGTAATGTTCCTGATTTACGTAAATGATATGGTAGATGGAGTGAACAGTTATGCAAGTCTGTTTGCTGATGATGTAAAGATCTTGAGGAAGGTAGAGGTTAAGGAGGACTGTAAAATGCTGCTGGATGATTTGGATAGGATACATGATTGGAGCCGGAAGTGGGAAATGAAATTTAATGTAAAGAAATGTAAAATATAGGAAATGGGTAAAAGTACCAGGAGGCCATCACTGAATTATTTGTTAGGTAATGAATTAATCAGAAAAATGAGAGAAGGGAAAGATTTGGGAGTGCTGGTCCAAGATAGTTTGTCACCAGAAAAGCACATTAACAAGATAGTTGGAGAGACTTATAAACTCTTGACTAACATAAGAGTAGCATTTCATTTATGGATGAGGAGATGATGAAAAAATTAATAGTGGCCATGATCCGCCCCAGGTTAGAATATGCAGCGGTAGTGTGGTCCCCACACAAAAAGAAAGATACAAACAAGATTGAGAGAATACAAAGAACAGCAACCAAGATGGTCCCCAGTCTGGCAGACCTGTCATAAAGAGAGAAGCTGGAAAAACTGGCTTTGCCTTCCTTAGAGGAAAGGAGAAAGAGGGGAGACATGATTGCAGTGTTCAGGACCATGGTGGGAGTAGATGAAATTGACAAAGAAGACCCGTTTGTATGGGATAAGAGAGCAACAAGAGGACATGGAATGAAATTGAAAAAGTCAAGCTGCTTGAAGGATATCAAGAAATATAGCTTTCCTTACAGAAGTACAGACTTATGGAATAGCCTGGACAAAGAGATCGTCCAGTCTAAAAACTTAAACGAGTTTAAAGTTAAATTTGACTTATTGAGAAACAGCGATGGAAACCCACGAGCATAGCACATTCCGTGTATATCACAATTAGGTATATTAGGTAAATACATAAATATTTGGAACGACTTAGACGAAGAGGTGGTGCATGAGAAAAACATTCATGTGTGTAAAGGTAGACTTGATAAATGTGGATTTGGAGACAGGACAACACGAGCATTGCTCAATTCCCGTATACTACAAATAGGTAAATACACACACACACACACACACACACACACACACACTGTTCAAGGTCGGCAGATTAGCGAACTGGCGTGTATGGGGGCAGAGAAGGGGGGATGGGGAGTGCAGCCTGGCAGGTGCTATGAAGAGAGGGTAAACGGAATGGGGGAAAGGAGTTGTGAACGAAGAGTGACGGAAAAGCTGGGGAAAAAGAGAAAATATGACATTTGCCTCACCTCACCTGTCCAGGTTTCTCTGTCCATGACTGTACATCCACCTAATCAGTCATTTCTGTATGCTTGAGCCTACAAATATCCTCTTCCTTTACTTCCCAGGTCTAACTACCATGTAGCACTACACTCCTATTGCATGCTGCATACAAAGATCCTTTAGCACAGAGGGAGAGCCTTCTCAAAGTCAGGAGAGGCAACAGCTCCCTACACTTCTTCCAGCCACTCCTCACTCTAGCCACAAAGCTAGCTCCAGCCCCACCTCCAGCACATAACATATCTCCCAAGTAACAAAACTCAGAGAGACTCAACAGCAAGATTAGTCTCATCACACCCAATAATCTTCACATGATCTCCCTGACACACTGCATGCATGAAATCAGCATTATTTAGCAGTCCACCTCTAATACCACCATCTCTTATGCACCCACTTACCACAAACACTGCACAAGATGGAATTACTTCCCATGCCCTTATGGCAAACTGCACATGGCCATCCACCCTCTTCTTTGACAGTACCACTCTGGATATTCTACCCAGATATTCCTCACTGTATTGCAGTAAGGTATTTGCACTTTGTTTCATGCACCCTATTCAGTGAGACAAGTAGAGTATGTATCACTACTTTTATTGCTATACATTACTAAAATAAAAGATACGTTGATTTACTTCAATTCTTTCACTTAAAAATCCATAAACATAACATAAAAATCATAAGACAGGAAGCTGTAATAAAATTTCTGATTCACAAGCTTTAAGGAACATTTCTATTTTGATGAGGATAAAGAGACTTTTAAGACACTGGCTGTGTGTACATTATATAGTGTCAGTGACTCACTTCTGCATGACCACATCCTGGTAGATGATATTGTCAGACATGTTGAATGTTGCCAGGTCCAGCAGGTAGATGTTGCCACCCTCTGTGCCAACCAGCAGGTGGTGACACTCACTGTCTGCAACCACCACACTGATCTTCTTTAATCTGTACAAGGTTATTGTGGTCAGACCGATGGCATGGAAATAATCATATAATGTTTTTGTTGCAAGCAAAGCACAAATTCCAAATAATTCATAATCCAACTTTTTTTTTTAGTACAAACTGCACTGAACAATCTAATTTACTTGAGCAAATACAAGGTATTAGAAGCCATTTGTGCAGTACAAGATGCTATCACACCTCAAACTGCCACACTCTGTAATGTACAATTTGGTCACATCTCACATCCATATTTCCCTTCTACTATGGCACAGAAACTTCCCTATTACTGTACTATCTTTACAACAACTGGCACTGTGCAGGTATTGTATTTAAAAAAAAAAAAAAATGTACAATGATTGTTACTACAAAATCTTCACAAATAACATAACATCTTTCAAACCATCAGTCATTTTCAGTGACAAAAAAAAATTAGGCCAGACTAACTTACTTTCCTTCCAAGCTGGTTGACTTTAGCTGCTTGAGTTGCATCCCCACAGAATCTAGCTGTTGACTCAGCTGCCACAGGTGTAAGCTATTATCCTCACATAAAGTCACCAGTCCACACTGAATAGGGACATACACAATGAGCAAAGGAATATACAGTATGAAGCCCTTATATCTATTCTTAAAATTGAGACTGAAAAGGGAAAGGCAAGACCCCAACTCCTGACAGTCATTTTTACTTGTGAAACAACAGTAAAATGCATTTTGACACTGTCTTAATGATGAGTATGGTCTGGGATGTGACATGTAGGCTAACCACTTCTGCTTATTGTCATACCTGTCAGAAAGTAAAGAGTTGCATACATACAACTTTGTCCTATTAGCTGTAAGAAGAGTCACTGTAATCAGAAGCATCAATCAACAATGACATAGTTCTGAGATACGGTACATAATACAGTGTACTACAGTTCACATCATTGTTTGCAATGGATTTTAGTAACAACCTCCTGAATATCTGGTGTAACTGGTCTCAAATGATGATGACTGGTATAATTCACATATACAGTATATCAACAGTAAACTCTTAATCATCCATCGTTGCAACATCCGCCCAAGCTATCTTGGCTCTATTAAAGCAACATCCTGCTAAATAATGCAACACCCAGCACTGAAACATGATGTAACTGGTGGTCCAATGCAATACTCGGCGCTGAGGTGTCTCAACCGGCTCATAAGCAGTAGCCAACCAGTGCCAGGGGAAATCCCGAAACTCAGTAGCCAATGAAAATGCCTGCTAAGTGCTAGCCAAGCAGAATCCACCACGGGTGCACCTCTCTCAGTGCGCCAAAAATACCCCTGCACTCTCAGTCTTGCCATTGGATGTCATCCTGTGAAGACATGCCTGTGTGCTTTGCTCTTCCGACCACGCGGTTGCAAATCCCTGGTGCTTTTACTAACTCTGTGGCGTCCTACATTCAAGGTAGTGTACTGCATTACACTGCAATGCTAATAAACTGACAGTGATCATGTCCTAGTGCTCTGTTGTTACTGTAAAATTATTCTGTGTACTATACAGTTTATGAGAGTGAGTGCTAATCCCAGTGCTATTTCCCCTACCCCCGACATTTGGTGAGTACATACAAGAGTACAATATGTATAATACTGCATTACTGTATTGTTTTTATATGCATACAGTCTATCCTTGTCTAACACGGTTTTCCCTAACATGAAAATGGTCTAATGCGGTACAATTTTCCGTAAGCAATAACGCTTCTAACATGGCCATTGATGAAGCTAACATGGTTTTCTGAACCAGGTGGGTGGTGATGTGATGAATCATAGGAGTGTTGCCTTGCCAATGGGAGACATCTACCTCCCAATCACACTTCAGCATGCTCACTTTTGAACTACCCAGCCAATCAGGACATTCACTGCTCCCGCCTGCCTCTCCACTCTGCCTGTTCCCTCCGGCACAGTGTCTCCTCTTATCCTCCCATAAGGTAAACAGAATGTGGCTTTTAACTGTAATAATACTCTTTTATAATTTTTTGAACCCTATTAATGCTTTCTAGGGGTTAAAATTGGGGGTTATAAAATTTTTTTGCACCACAAGGGGGGAAAAAGTGTCAGGACTCCATATTATAAATACAAATCAACAGAAAGCATGATGGATGGATAGACAGAGCACCAGACAAGGTGTGGGAACGGGATATTAGCTTGCAACTCTTTAAGTGAAGGAATGTTGATCGTGCACCGGAAGCAGTACATACACACAGACATACAGTATTCTAGAAGCTTCAACGACAATAGAGCACACGTGACACGACCCCTGTTACACTCTTTAAGTGAAGGAATGTTGATCGTGCACCGGAAGCAGTACATACACACAAACATTTCCACCCACTGCCTAATATGGACTTAAACATGAGAACAAGTAATAAGTTGACTTCACCTAAGTTTGAAACTATGAAACCGATCAATGAAACAACGAAGCCCTGGGAAGATTTGAGTTTGAGTATGTTCAACCAATATTCTGTGCATTGCGAACAGCACTACTGCAAATACAATACAGAAGATTATAAAGACAGTAGGTGCTGGGCTTTACACATAATATGGATTGAACATACTCAAACTCAAATCTTCCCAAGGCTTCATTGTTTTGTTGATCAGTTGCATAGTTTCAAACTTAGGTGAAGTCAACTTAATACTTGTACTCATGTTTGAAATCCCCAGCCAATCAGGACACTCACTGCTCCCGTCTGCCTCTCCACTCTGCCTGGTCCCTCCAGCATAGTGTGTCGCCTCTTATCCTCCCATAAGGTAAATAGAATGTGCCTTTTAACTGTAATAATACTCTTCCACAGGTCTATACATCTATAAGGAAAAATATATTTCTTGATATCCTTCAAGAGTCCGTAACTTCTTCGCCGATGAGCAGTTAGCTATAATTTATAAGAGTCATGTGCGCTCTCAGCTTGAATATTGCTCACCCTTGTGGAATGGTTGTGGAGAGGTTGCATTAAGGCAACTAAACAAAATTCAGAATAAAGCTGTTAGAATCATTAACAACCCTGCCATTACATATAAACTACCTCCCCTGCAAGTAAGAAGGAATGTTGCCTCCCTTGCATTATTTTACAGATATTTTTTTGGCAAATGCTCAGACGAAGTTGCGTCCATGGTGCCACCTCTCCATGCCTTCCCTCGTGCTACATGGGCATCTGGTAGCGCTCATGACTGGAATGTCACTCAACCATATTGCAGAACTTCTGCCTATCAGAATTCTTTTATTCTCCGAACTGCATCTCTCTGGAACTCGCTTCCCCAGAGTTGTTTTCCTCCAAATTTCAACCCACAACTGTTCAAGTCTAACTGTTACAGATATTTTATGAACAGAAGACACCAGTAATCTGGTGTATGGATTATTTTTTTTTACCCATTTGTTTTTCCTTCCTCCGTTCTGTTATTTAAAAAAAAAAAAAAAAAAAGCAGCAGCTTGGTTTCTTGAGTTTCATTCCGTGTCCTCTTGTTACTGTCTTATCCCATACAAACAGATCTTCTTTGTCAATTTTATCTACTCCCACCATGGTCCTGAACACTGCAATCATGTCTCCCCTCTTTCTCCTTTCTTCTAAGGAAGGCAAATCCAGCTTTTCCAACCTCACTCTATACGACAGATCTGCCAGACTGGGGACCATTTTGGTTGCTGTTCTTTGTATTCTCTCAATCTTGTTTATATCTTTCTTTTTGTGTGGGGACCACACTACTGCTGCACATTCTAACCTGGGGCGAATCATGGCCACTATCAATTTTTTCATAATCTCCTCATCCATATAATGAAAAGCTACTCTTATAATACTCAGGAGTTTATATGTCTCTCTAACTGCCTTGTTAATGTGTTTTTCAGGTGGCAAACTATCATGGACCAGCACTCCCAAATCTTTCTCTTCTCTCACTTTTGTGATTGGTTCATTACCCATCAAATAATTCAATGATGGCCTCTTGGTACTTTTACCCATTTCCAATATTTTACATTTCTTTGCATTAAATTTCATTTCCCACGTCTGGCTCCAATCGTGTATCCTATCCAGATCCTCCTGCAGCATTTTACAATCCTCCTCAACTTCTACCTTCCTCATGATCTTTGCATCATCAGCAAACAGACTTGCATAACTGTTCACTCCATCTACCATATCATTTACATAAATCAGGAACATCATTGGTGCCAACACCAAGCCCTGTGGGACTCCACTTGTTACTTCCCTCCATCCAGACATCCTATCCTTTATTACTGTCCTCATTTGTCTGTCTCTCAAAAAGTCTCTCATCCATTCCAGAAGGTTCCCGTCAGTCCTCCTACATGCTCTAGTTTCCACATTAGTCTCTTATGGGGTACCTTGTCGAAGGCCTTCTCCAAATCTAAATACACACAATCCACCCAACCATCTCTCTCCTGTAGCACATCAATCACTCTTGAGTAAAAACTCAACAAGTTGGACACACATGACTTTCCACTTCTAAATCCAAACTGACTATCAGCCAAAAGATCATCTCTTCCAGATATTTTATCCATCTATCTTTCAGAATTCTCTTGCAGAAATTTGCGACCATGCTGGTTAGGGACACTGGTCTATAATTCAGGGGTTCTTCCCTGTTTCCTCCCTTATAAATTGGTACCACATTTGCCCTCTTCCATTCTTGAGGTACTTTCCCCTCTTCCAGAGAACACACAATTAGACTGTGAATCTTATCTGCCAGTTGTTTTCTGCATTCCTTCAGTACCCAATTAGAGATTCCATCTGATCCTGGGGCTTTCCTTACATCTTGAGTTTCCAGTAATTTATACACTTCCTGTACTTCCACTTTTATATCTTTTATCAATACATTTCTGGTCACTCCCTCCCCTTCCACAAACTCACTTTCATTAGTGAAAACTGACTGGAAACGTTTGTTCAATATTTCTGTTTGTATTGCCGCATCTTTATAGACCTCTCCTTCTACTTTCAGTTGGGTGATTCCTTCCTTTTGTTTCAGTTTGCCATAGACAAATCTATAAAACAGTTTGGGTTCATCCGTACAATTGTCTATTATACTTTTTTCAAAATTCCTTTCTTCCTCTCTACGTATTCTTGTGTAATCATTTCTAATTCTTTTATATTCTTCCTTTGTTCTGTTGTTACCTCTCTTTCTCCAATTGTTCCATGCCTTATCTCTCTCTTTTTTTGCTATCATACACCTTCTATTAAACCACTCCTTCTTTCTGTTTTCTTGCCCCCTAACTCTTGGCACAAATTTTTCCACTCCCGAATTATAGAAGCCTAGAAAAATATCCCACTTCCTCTGTATCTCTCTTGTTTCTCTGATTTTTCTCCAATCCGCATTTTTGAAAAATTTTCTCAATCCTGTAAAGTTTGCTTTCCCAAAGTTGTATCTTCCCTGCCTATAAAGCTCATTTCTTGACTCCACGTTCCCTGTTATCAACTGGAACTCAAAGACCACATGATCACTTTTTCCAATAGAACAGAGATATTTCAAGGATTCTACTACATCGGGTTCTTTGGTAAACAGTAAGTCTAGTCTTGCTGGTGTGTCCTCACCTTGGAACCATGTCTCTTCTTTGACCCATTGTGTCATCACATTGTTCATTGTTATATTTAATAATGTAGTGCCCCATGAATCTTTGCTGCCTCCTGAGTCCCATTCCTCCCAGTTCACATCTTTACAACTGAAGTCACCCATTAAAATTATATTGTTACTTTTCTCAATCATTTTCTGTAAAGAGCTAGCCATGTCTGACAACATTTCCTGGTATTCACCATCACTCCATGCTCTGTCTTAGGGGGAACATACACTACTGCCATACCTCTCTTGCTATTCTCTCCAGTATCTAATTTCATATTTATCACTTCAGCCCTGCCTTCTCCCAATTCCACGGTAATGTTTTTCTTCACTGCCATCATCAATCCTCCTCCCGTTTTTTCTCTTCTGTCTCTTCTCCACAGTTTGTATTTACCATCTCCCATATTAAAATTAATATCTTCTCTTAATTTGGTCTCTACAAAGCACATAACATCAGGTTCATGTACCCTCAAAAAATCGTTGATTTCTAGCCTTGCCGATATTAAACCATCAACATTAGAATATGCCACCTTCCAATTCTTTTTGATGTTTTTTATACCCTCTTTTCTCCTTATCTCCGCTGGTACCACTTCCTTAATTTTTGATCCATGACTCTCCAATAAAACACTGTCTTCTCTTCCCCCATTCTCTGTTCGTTTTTGCCTTTGCTTCCTGTACTTACTCCTTTATCTTAGCTCTTTCTTCCTCATTTGCATCTCTCCTTATCCAAACATTTTTTAACCCTTCCTTGTCTGATAATTTCCATGTTCTACTGATAATTTCATTAACTGTTGCTTGGGACTTAAACTTTACCTTCAATGGCCTTGCCCCTCCTTCCTCGTACTTTCTTAACCTAAACATCTCTTCAATCTCTTCTTGAGCTTCGTGATTTTCCTCCATGACTAGTGATATTATTTCTTTAACCTTCCTCATTTCTTCTCTTTCTCTTTCTGATCTTATTGTCATATGTTTTTCTTTAACTCCTGAAATTATTACACATTTTTTCTTATCTGCTATATCTCTAACTAAAGATTCTCTGCTTCTCAGTACCCTAACCACTTCCCTCTCCACTTTTTCCTTGCTTTGTTGTTCTATAATCTCTTTCATATTTACATTTCCTTCTTCCTGAATTTTCTTCCACCCCTTATGTTGCTCCTTGATTTCTTTAATGTACTCGTCCTGTATTCTTGATTTGGATTCATACTCATCTAGTTTGTTTTTCATCCTGTCCCTTTCTTCTTCAAACCTCTTATTCTCCCTCTTAAGCTGATTTATTTCATTAGAGGCTGGTTCATTGCTAACTTTTAATTCGGTAACTTCCCTTGTTCGTCACTGCGTGTACTAATTTTTTCCAGTTTATTCCTTAAGCTTTTGATCTCGTTTTCCTGCTCTATGGTCCATTCCTGTAACTCTTTAATTACTGTCCATACCTTTTTTATCTCCTGGACATACCTCTCCACTGTTTTCTCTACACCTGCTATTCTTGTTTGGTTCAACTTAATACTTCCATTTCCCACATCCTCTTCACAGAAGCCCTTGAACTCTTTCTCGCCACTTGTAAACATTGCACCGTCCCTTTCCGCCATGATTCAACCATATGGAGACTTTTTATTTTCACTATATCTTGTTCTTTTGTGAGCGAAACAGCATTTTTTTTTTACTGCTGTCCAACAGGACCACCATTCATGCACTCATTAACATGATCACAAGTAGGCTGGTCTTCTTTTCGTCGCTGATTTTGCGATTATTTCTCCACGATCCAGGAAGAGCTCCGTCTCTGTCAGCGACCAGTGTGTGTGTGTGTGTGTGTGTGTGTTTCTTCCCTAACTGTATCTTTACAGGATTATGTCAAGCTTATATTGTCCTGTGTTTTGAACCATTATTATCACACACAACATAGAATTTTTTAATAGTGTCCTCTGAACCGCAGAGACAGCAACAGCAATCTCCTCATCAGATGTCGAATAAACTGGATCGCCGCCGTTGTCGTCCAGCCACTTCCTCACATCAGTGGGGGTGGAGGGACATTGGTTACAAGACTATGACAATGTGGGAAACTTTTACCTGGCCGTGGTGTGGTGGACTGCTGCCTGGATCTCACTGAAAGTCCTGGGTTAGATTCCCGACATAATGATAATATACTGGATGATTTTTCCCGTGTAAAATTACAGGTTTCTTTCTTCATTCTGACTTGCCGTAAGTGCTTGGGATAGATTAAAGGCATCTACTTGCTCAAGTGCCAGGGGATTATTTCAGCCTCTTCAGGCCCACAGTGGGGGCAAAGTGACATTGGTTACAAGATTGTGACAACGTGAGATAACGTTTACCTGGTCGTGGTGTAATGGATCGCTGCCTGGCTCTCACCTGAGAGTCCTGGTTTGATTCCCGGCATAGTGGTAATATACTGTATAGAATCCTGAGTTGCTCCATTAAGACCATAAGAGCCTGGGGCTGGGCAAGTTGGTCCTGACATTTAAGATGAGAGTGACCAGCCTCATTCATCCCTGAGTGGCATTACGTGACCAATAAACCCCAACCACCCCTTGGATATAAACCGACACATGCTCAATCCGGCGGGAGTGCCTTAATTACCCACTAAACCACCAGGCACCATAGTTCGGTTATATGGTTACTACCCAGTGTAGTACAGTAATCCCTCCACTATCTGATGTGACAGAGTCAAAGGCATGTCCAAAAAGTGGTCCCATCCGGAAAGTGGGCCCCTGCCTGCTGGACTGGTACTTATGGACCCTAACCCAGCCTAACTTTGAAAGCCACCTAAATAACTCCCTACCGGACATGCATTGCACCTATTTAAACCTATTTAAGACCCTACTCACACCAATAATGGACATAAAGCATGAAATATATGAAAAGGAACCAAAGAATGAGGAATTAGAAGTGAGTATGGAAAAATATTTAGCAGTGTACAGGGTACTTCAGCACGTCTGTGGCCGCCTCCTCTAAGGCTCTGGTAGTGATGAAAATGCTCTTGAAGGACGTACAGTAATCCAGTGTTGTGCTACACTTAATTCTTTGCACTGTGAGTTATAATTGTTTAACACTGAACATTCTGTTCTTAATTGTGCCACACCAGTATCAACCGCCAGTTTCAACCGCGACTTTGCACTCCACACTTAATCCGTTGCACTCTAAATTCTAATTTCTTAACACTGCACAACACTGTGAATTCCCATGTGGTCTAATGATGAGGTACCGCAGTTTATTCACAAAAATGAGCACGTGTGGCATCCATTGCGATGAATATCTACTCTCAACAGTGGTTAGGTGGTAACTGGGGAGGGGGGAGGAAGGAAGGGATGAAGGGGCCGTGCATAAACAACAGCTGTTCAGCGCCGTGCGCCACTTTCAAATTACGGGTGGGAAAAAATTAGGATTTTGTTGGGATTTTTTTTCTTTTCTTGGCCATTTTTGGATTCTAAAGGTCCAGGTCCACAATGTCTGGTACGTGGGGAGTCCGAAAAGTGGGCATCCAGATAGTACAGGGATTACTGTAAATAGTTTCCTGGTGTGCAAGGAACCATTTCGCTTGTCACTCAGTGTAGAGTCACCTGCAGACAGAAGGAAGAGGAAAGAAAGAAGGAAAGAAAGACATAAGAGGAAGAAAGGAAAGAAGGAAAGATGAGAGGAAAGGGCAGCCATCCATGAGTAGCACTACATCAAGTGAGTGGATGGTGAGTGCCTCCACCTAAACTATTTCTTTCGATTTTGCATTCCACTCATCAATTGCTCTATTTAGGATACTGAATTTCCTTACGTCATTATCACCTCTCTTTTTGTATATTTTTTTGCAGTGTCCTCTTCATGTCGCTTCCTCATAGGTTATATACTCATTTATGATCTGTTATCTCTATTCCTGTAATACACTTATATAAAACACATGTCTTCTCTTTTCCTTCTCTCTTGTAATGTTGGTAAGTTTAATTTTTCTGGTGTTTCCTCACAGCTAAGATCCCTTAAGCTTGGAGCCCATCTTGCAGCAGCCCTTTATACCTTTTCAATCTTTTATTTATTTATTATTTTTTTTTTTTAACGTTGATTCCTGACTACAGATGCATACTCCAGAGTTGGTCTAAGTAATGATGTGATTATCTTTCTCAGCATGTCTTCATTAACATACAATATGTCCTCATATTTGGAAGCATTTTACTTTGACACCTCGTTTTTTGCGCAAGAAAAAAAGTTTCCAAGTTGTCTCACAATTCACAAATTTCCCCACAATTCGATGCTCCCAGCCAGCAGCCGACGACGTATACCGATGCTCATTTGTTGGCGGCCATCTTGCGACTACCCTGTCCACCATAACCGACATAGCAACCACCTTTGATGCATACAGCAGGACTACGCCTGAGGCTACCAACATCCTATCGACCTTGAGTGATCTGAAGTCTCAGGTGATGGCTGTCTACAACAAACATTAAGGAGCAGAGACAAGCCAGGATCACACGATATTTTCATGAGAGACAGAAAGTGGCAACTATTCTGCAAGACTTGGACGTCCCAGCAGGGGTGGTTGAAGGAGGAGAAGTGGACAGAGAGGAAGTGGAGGTGCTGGAGCCTGAGTTCAACTTCGATGGCCTCATCATAGGTGATGGAGCTTCCCCAGAGAGGCCCATGTCACCTAGTAACTAGCCCATCTACCCTCAACACACCTTCACCTGCCACTCAAGCCAGTCTTCACTTTATTTCTGGTAAGGATTTTTGGTGTTGCAGCTCTTTATAACAGCTTTAATGTCTTTTCAGGTACATGTTTATTATTTTATGCTGTTTTAGCACTAGTAAACACTCTTCATTTAATTTTGGATAGGGCCTGTTTGGTGTTATAGTACTTTCTGATAGGGTAGGTACATGTCCCACTGGAATGCTCCTCTATTTTTCCCATTGATTCTCAACTTCACAATTCAACATTTCGCATTTTGTGCCATTTTGGAGGAACATCCATGCTTGCGAAAAAAGAGGATTTACTGTAGATGAATGCCACTCTCATATCAGCAAGCAGTGTGTACATGTTCCATACTTTATCATGTATGTGGTAAGTCGGCGATAGACTGTTACTGATAATCCTAAGTCCTTCTCCTTTTCTGATGTGTGTAGAGTTGAACACTCTAACTTATAATCCCAGTATGGTCTTTTTTCACTTTTACCAAAGCTAATTACATGGTACTTGTCCACACTGAATTCCATTTGCCATCTATTGCTCCATTCAAGTAGCTTATTTAATTTTTCTTGTAGCTCTCTGCAAGAGTCTGTGTTTGTAATTTTCCTTTGTATTTTTGCATCATCAGTAAACATAATTATATTGCTTCCATTTCCGATGTTGCTGTCTGTCATTTACATATACTAAAAACATAATTGGTGCCAGCGTTGCCAGATCGTGAGATGCCAACTTCACCAGACAACCACCACAATTTCATCTGATTTCACTAACAAATTATGACAATGCATTATATGAAAATTTTAATGAAAATTATTACACTTATAATTCTATTCGCATTTTCACTATACACGTTTTCAGTACATATCTACATAACTGTGACAACTAATAACCATTAGATCAAAACACACACAACCTGCTGATCATTCCAATATACTGTAGCACCGTACACATAAATAATCCCTTTCCTGACACATGTCATGATTCACTGATCTTTGAAGAGTAACTTCTAGTTATTTTCATCATAGTTTACCTTAAATGGTGTATTTACCTTGTGAAAACTATAACTCCAAGGGAGCGTCACATGATGAGTTCGAACGGTGGAAGTAGCTGAGGTACCAATGCAAGCTGTTTGATGTAAACATGGAACTAGTTTTCATATGCCACTACTGAGTAACAAACATGAGACCATTTCAAATATCCTTGACTATGCACTATACTGAAGTTTACCTTAAAATACTTAAAATTTTCCTCAGCTAGAAGGAAACCTCTATGGTACCAAAATAACTGATTTTGGGAAATATTTTTAAAAGGTCAATCGGAGCGCGAATATCCCCGTGGGACGTGCAAGGACTTCCTCCGACATGCCCGCGGTTTAGGGGTTAACACTGCACATTCTGTTCTTACATGCACCCTGCATTTAATCCTTTGCACTCTGAATTCTTATTTCTTAGCGCTGCACAGCACTGTATATTCCCGTGTGGTCTAGTGGTGAGGTGTTGCAGTTTACTCACGGTTTATTCACAAAAATGAGCACGTGTTGCAGCCATGGCGACGAGCGTGCAGTCACGACGCTAAGTAGGCAGGAACTGGGGAGGGAAGGATGCAGGGGTGCTATACTACACCCCAAAACACAACTGTCTGTCACCGCGCAGCAAATATAAAGTAGGGATGAACACGTATCTTTTTGTGTGTGTGTGTGTGTGTGTGTGTGTGTCCAAGGAACCGAGCCCAAAATGTCCGGGACTTGGGTGTCCGGGTCTTAAAGGGATTACGGTACTGTACAGTACAGTATTTGCATTTAGCAAAGGGGATGGATTAGTCCTTAGTCCAGCATTGAAATTACCAGCATGGCAGAAGAGAGAAAAGTGATGGGTTTGTTGTGTTATCACTCTCTCGCCCCTCTTTCCTCCGTCCTTATACTCCTAAAATTGTATAGTGCTGTATAATCCTATGGTATAATTAAGTATAATAGTAAACACTACTCACTCCTCAATAGATGTCCCAGCAGGATAAAAGTAAGGGAAAATTCCTCGCTTCATCTCACTCATGGCATCTACTATTCTCTCTCTCTCTCTCTCCACTCAGTTCACTGTTCAAAGCACTGCAGCCTTAGCCCCCTCATACATACTCTTCACGGCATACAACAACTTCCCAGTTACTCCATGTATTCTTAATACTTTCCACATTCCTTGTCTGTCCCAGTCATATGCTTCCTCCAGATCCATGAAGGTTGCATACAACTTCTTTCCCTTCTTCAGAAACTTTTCCACTGAGGACCTAAGAATTAATATCTGATTTGCACAACCTCTTCTGTTCCTAAAACTTCCCTGTTCTTCTCCAACTAATTTCTCTGTTATTCTCCTGTGTCAATAACTATCCTACCATAAACTTTTTCTATTACACTAAGAAGTCAAATGCCCTATGATTACCACATATTTCTTTTCCCCCTTTTCCTTTGTACAGGAGAATAATTATACCTGACTTCCAATCCTCTTGGACATTACCTTCCTCCCAGGCCAATCTTCACATCATCCATATCCATTCTACTACTATCTCTCCCCCATGTTTCATCATTCTTCCACACATTCCATCCATGGGGCTTTCCCAATTTTGACTTTCTTCACTTCTTCCAATACTTCTACTGATTTCTCCCTTTCTTCTCACCTGCCTCCTTTTCCAAACCATTAGCCAGCAACTTATACTCACATTACTTTCATTCTCTAGGTTCAGATTTCTTAAAACTCCCTTTAGCCTGCAGTGAATAACTTTAATTAAATTTTGTTTCGTTGTTTAACACTTCGTATTAGATTTTACTGACAAGCCTCATGGAGTTTTATGATGATAGTGCCATCTCTATAAATGTCTTCAAATAGTTTTAACACAAGAAGCATCTTTGTGTTTTTCTCACTTTGCTTTCATTGCTGCCACTGTTTCAACTGAATCAAATGCTTTCTCATTATCAGTGCTCAGAAGTGCCTTTTCTATGACCAATCTTACATGGCACATCAGGGAGAGTGACTCACATGGAAAGGTTGTACTGTACCTTTTGTTCCTGGCCATTCATGTTAGTTTGCAGATTTCCCTTGTCACAGAAACTCATCCCCACCCCAGCAAATCCAGCATGTACTCATCAGTGGTGTGTAACCTGCTGCATGCCAGCTATTTTTAGCCCTATAGATCGCCTCCATGCCGGCCTTTTTTTTTTTTTTTTTTTTTTTTTTTTTTTTTTTGAGGGGGGGTTAAAATGATAGATTTTGATGTGAAAACAATGAATATCACCATTAAAATACCACCAATGCTCAGAAATTGGTTTTATTGAGTCCTGCATTCTCATATACAAGTATTCCCGCTGTCTCACGCTCACTACGTAGTTGAGAGACAGAGTTTTCCGTGTAAGGCAGACTCAGGTATTTATGCTGGGAAGGTATAGCAATGTTCAGTACATGTGTCTTACATTTACTTGAAGACAGGTACAACCTGACTTCACTGTGTACAGTCCTGGCACTTACAAGAAGGTATTTACAACTTGACATCTTCCTTAGCCTTTATCATTTTTTTTCTGTGCCTCCCCCCCTCTCTTCCTATTTCTCCCATCCTTCTTGTCACTTCTTATTGCTTTTCTTTCCTTTACAGGTGGCTTTACATTGAGTGACAAGCCAAATGGTTTCCTGTAAGCCAAGAAACCATTTACAACGCTGAGTAGTAACCATATAACCAAACGATACGTGCTCCCTACGTGCGAACAAGTGGGTTGGTGGAGTGTTAGTGCCCCTCCCCTTAAAACAAATAACTCAAAGACAAGTGGCCACCCCTTAAGGGATTATGGCGTCTGGCAAAAGATAAATAGATAGATTAAGGTTACTTCAACAAATAATCACTGGTCATCTACATTTTCACCAGATTTCACCAAATACTGTCTGGTTTCAAACTCATTTTTTTTCACCAGGAAGCTTGAAATTTCACCAGATTTGGGAAATCTGGTGAAAAATTTCACCAAATGGCAACGCTGATTTGTGATAGCACTGAGCCCTGTGGAACTCCACTAGTCACTTCTCTCATTGATGCGTAATATCCCCTTAGTACTGCTCTTATTTTCCTTTTCTGAGAAAATCTTGCATCCACCAGTACAGAGTATCTCGGATTCCTTCTTGATGGTACAGTTTCCCTAAAAGTCTTTGGTGTGGTACTCTGACAAGTGCCTCCTTGAAGTCCAAATAGATGCTGTCTACCCATCCTTCTCTTTCCTTAAAAGTTTCTGCAACTTTTATCATTGTAGCTTACTAGACTGGTAACACACGATTTTCTAAAACTGAACTGTCTTTTTGTTATCACACTGTGTTCTTCCAGATGATTTACCTATATTTTCTGTATCAGTTTCTCTAATATCTTACGACACTGGTTAGTGATACTGCGTGGTGGCTGAGTGGATTTTGTCAATTTCCTTTCTTGAAGAGAGGAACAATGCTTGCTTTCTTCCAAATATCAAGTAGTTTACCTTGTCTTGGGGTCCCCTGAATATTAAATGTATTGGTCTGCTTAACTCTTCTGCACATTCATGCAATACCCAACTTGAAATCTCGTCAGGATCACTGGCTTTTCCACTAATTTACTCATCTCTTTCTGGACCTCTTGTTGCAATACACATATATTTGTTATTATGTGTGGGGATGCTTGTTCGTTTTGATCTCTCTCAAATCTACTTCCTTCTGTAAAAACTGATTGGAATTTTTTGTTTACTACTTCACAAACATCATCTTCCATCCATCCATCCATTGCCAGACGCCATAATCCCGTACGGGGTGGCCATTTGACTCTGAGTTATTTGTTATACAGGGAGGGGCACTAACTTCATCTTCACTGATATAAATACTGTATTCCCCTCATCCATGACTGATTATTTTATCTCTGACTATAGTTTTGCTTTGTATGCAGCTGTTAAGCAGCTACGGTTGATCTGTACTTTCAATTATAACATCTTCCTCAAACTGCCTTTGAGTTACTCTCCTTATCCTTGTATAACGATTTCTTGCCTGCTTGTTGCTGTTACATGCCCTCTCACAAATATGTTGCCTGTATCTGATCCAAAAGCAAATCTCTTTCCTCTTTTGCTTTTTTACATTCAATATTAAACCATTTCTTTATCCTTATTTCCATTTCTTTGTGCTGTAGGATATAATTTTGGACTCCTGTTTCATAAAATTCTCAGAATTTGTTATATATAACATTGTTATCTTGTTCAAATAGCTCCTTTTCCCCATCTATTTCTATAAAGTACTATTTTAGGTATGACAGCTGACCTTTTTCTAGTTTAGCCTCTTTTTGTAAGTTTTACTATCATTAGCTCTATCATATGCTAACCTGAAATTGTACTCTAATACAGCATGGACGCTTTTGCCAAAAGGAGGGTGATAAATTATACTGTCAATTTCATTTTCTTCCCTAGTAAATATGAGATCTAATATTGATGGTTCTTTTGGTCCTCCTTTTCTGCCATTTTCCTTTACATGCTGTGTTAGGAAAAACTCCTGTATAAGATCTAGGAGCTTTTGATCCCAACAGCTGTCATAGCTTCTTACATCTAGAGTGTTCCGATATATATTTGTGTTGAAATCTCCACTTAATATAATTCTTTCAGATTTTTCTTCCACTCTATGTTGTAGGTCCTTGAACTCTGCACTGTACTTTCTGCCAGGTCTTCATATTCACCTCTATCCCATGTATTTGTCCTGGGTGGCATATATAAATTTGCCACAATTATCTTCCCTTCAGATGTGCTAATCTCTACTGCAACTGATACTACTTGTGAGAGTATGTCTAGTTCTATCTCTTTAACTTGGAGTTTTTTCTTTGTTAATATCATACCTCCTCCCCCATTTTTCAAATTTGTCTCTTCTCCATAAACTGAATTCATCACATTTAAGGAGTCATTGGATATCCTTGAGGTTAATTTTGTTTTTATTAGACAAATATTATAGGGTTCCTTTTCTTTGGTATAGTCTTTTACCTCTCATAATTTGGATATCATTCCATCTACATTTGAGTACATCAACTTAGTCATGTTATTTACATATCTGACATTGATTGTGTCTACTACCTTACAATTTTTTTTGGTTCCTGCTGTTTGGGTGGTATTTTCTTACTTGTAACCCTACTACAGTACTTTGTAAAAAAAAAAAATTACTTCTCTCTTCATCTGATCTTTTATCTTTCTTTATTTTTGTTTCTTCCCTCTTTTCCTTTAGTAATCCATATTCCTCCTGAGTTAGGCATCTTTTTATTCATACATCTTTTAATTCCTCTGATTCCTTAAGTCTGTTAGCATTTTTTAATACAGTACTTCTTTACAGTGTTCACTGTGTGATGTGATGTGATATAATTGTGTGTGTGTGTGTGTGTATATATATATATATATATATATATATATACAGTAAAATTTCAAATTCTGACTGTTTAGAATTCAATTAATCAAATTTCGACGTATTTTGGAGTGGTCTGCCTACCTTACTTTTCGATGCAGATTCGCGTATTTCAATGCTCTCAGGGCCAGACTCCAACCAAAACAAGCAAAGATAATATTTTTGATGCAAACCAAAATCCTAGAAGTGAAGGAAAATTAAAGAAAAAGTATGAGCCTAACCATATGTGGACATGCATTTCACTGCAATTTAGTTGTATGTATTTTCTTTGTATTTTCGTCGCAACTTACCTGTTCCAAGATGGCAAGCAAGAGTGGTTCTTTGGGTAGCAGTGGTAATGTACGAGAGAAGCCTGGCACCTCTAAATCTTCGCAGCCAAAGGAGAAATGGCAATAGAGGAGAGGGCAGAAATACACCAAGTATACACTTGCTGACAGTATAGCAATACAATGCAGAACTACAGTTACTTAACCACAATTATAGTTCACAAAGTTTACAGGTGTGGGCAAAAAATTATGATTTTAGGGAGTTAGGTTCGAAGACCCCGGACCCAAATTAATTTTTCCCATAAGAAGTTCAGTTTAAATATTGATGTATTTGAATTTTGCGGTGATTTTTAGGTACATATGCCCACCGAAAATTGAAATTTCCCAGCATATATATATATATATATATATATATACAGTATACCTCCCTTTCCTTGGGGGAAGCAGCCTAGGTATATAGATAGATAGATATATATATATATATATATATATATATATATATATATATATATAAATATATATATATATAAAATATATATATATATATAAAATATATATATATATATATATATATATATATATATATATATATATATATATATATAAATATATATATATATATATATATATATATATATATATATATATATATATATATATATATATATATATATATATATATATATATATATATATATATATATATATAAAATATATATATATATATATATATATATATATATATATATATATATATAAAATATATATATATATATAAAATATATATATATATATATATATATATATATATATATATATATATATATATATATATATATATATATATATATATATATATATATATATATATATATATATATATATATATATATATATATATATATATATATATATATATATATATATATATATATATATATATATATATATATATATATATATATATATATATATATATATATATATATATATATATATATATATATATATATATATATATATATATATATATATATATATATATAAATATATATATATATATAAATATATATATACAGTATAAAGTATATATATATATATATATATATATATATATATATAAAATATATATAAAATATATATATATATATATATATATACTCAATACTCGTAAACCGAGTGTTTATAAACCACGGATTCGTAAACCGCGGCAAAGTGGCTGTCAGACTGCCGGCACCCTTAAACTGCTGTTAAGTCACGAAAATGGCAGATCTAGCCACCGAAGTGGGCCTTTTCCAAGGAGAATCGTAAACCGCGGCATTCAATTTGATAACCGCGACCCAACAACCATCATCATCAAGCATCAGTCATCTCTGAGGCAGACTTTGAGGGCTTCCTGAGGGAGGCTGAGGAGCTGGAGAGGGGAGAACAGCATGAGGGAGCACCCCCACCTCAAGCTGAGAGGTTCTAACTTCTTCCCAACACCACCCCACTCCATTCACTTAAGCAATATCATCATAGGATTAAGGTGAGATCCCTTAACATTGTTTATTTCTATTAAGTACATGCACTGAATATTCCTAAATTTGCATGTTTGTTTGATGGTGCCTAGATAGGTGTACGTAGGGTGCTTTTGGGGGGTGGTTGGCCAAAGTCCAGACCCTAATTAATTATCCACATAAGAGTTATTATTTATAAACCGTGGATTTTGTAAACCGCGGCAGTGGTCCAGACCCAAATTGCCACGGTTTACGAGGATTGAGTGTGTATATATATATATATATACAGTATATATATATATATATATATATAAAGTAATCCCTCCAATATCCGATGTAACAAAGCCAAAGGCACGTCCGGAAAGTGGGTTTGTCTGGATACTGGGAAAATGCCTCCTGGACAGGTACTTATGGACCCTAACCCACCCTAACTCAGAAAACCACCAACATAACTCCCTACCAGACATGCATAGCACCTATTTAAGCTCCTATTCACACAAATATGGGACAGAAACCATGAAATAAATGAAAAGGAACCAGAGAAAGAGGTATTAAAACTGAGTATGGAAAATATTTAGCAGTGTACAGGGTACTTAAAACACATCCATGGCCATTACGAAGATTAACCCGCCTCCTCTAAGGCTCTGGCAGTGGTGAAAATGCACTTGAAGCACATACAGTAATCCAGTGTTGTGCTGTACTTAATCCTTTGCACTGTGAATTATAACTGTTTAACACTGCACATTCTGTTCTTACTTGCACCAAGCCAGTTGCAACATGCCAGTATGCACTCTTCACTTAATCCCCTGCACTCTGAATTCTAATTACTTAACACTGCACAACACTGTAAATTCCAATGTGGTCTAGTGGCGAGGTATTGTAGTTTATTCACTGTATATTCACAAAAACAAGCACATGCGGCAGCAATTGCAAGGAGCATCTAGTCACAACGGTAGTTAAGCAGGAACTGGGGAGGGAAGGAGGAAGCAGGGGGCCGCAGCTACGCGGCAAAACAAAGCTGTTCAGCACCACACGCCATGTTCAAATTACAGGTGAAAAAAATGTCAGATTTTGGGGGTCTTTTTTACGTTTTTTGGCCATTTTGGGGTTCCGAAGGCCCGGGTCCAAAATGTCTGGACGTTGGGATGCCTGGTTATTGTGCGTCCAGATATTACAGGGATTACTGTACTGTATATGTATATACAGTATATATATATATGTACAGTACCCTCGCATCCAGTACACGTTTGTCCAGTACTATTTTCGTCCAGGACGGTCGGCAAAAAAATAATTTATTACTGCAGTACGGATTTGTTGGACTAGTACAGATCGGCTGTGCAAAGTGGTCCAAATCCAAGGAGTTCTACTCTAGTACCCGCCTGGGCGAGGGATGATGCCCAACACTGAGGAACATTTCCCTAGTACTGCCGCACCAGTCTAGTACGCCTTCCTTGTGACATGTGCCAGTCAATTTGCAGTATTGCACTTCCCCCTGATGACGAAAACGACGATGTGTCAGTGTGTGACTATGAGGGATTTATGAGGGAGGTTGAGGCAGAGGGGCCTCCTCAGGATCCTGATGGTCCTCCTACAGGGGGTCAGTGGGAACTCCTGCAGCCTCGGAAACCCCTCCCCCTTCCCCCTCAAGCCCACCACCACTCACCTTAAAGGTTGGTAAAATCTTAGTTGTGTCAAAATGTAGTTGAATTTTGAGGGGACTTTTTCAAGGCTTGTCTGACATTATTCATTTTTCCCATAAGATCTGTTGTTTGTCTAGTACGGATTTAGTCCAGTACGGCAGTACTGTCTGACAGAAATACCGTACTGGATGCGAGGGTGCTGTATGTATATATATATATATATATATATATATATATATATATATATTCATTCATTCATTCATTGCCAGACGCCATGTATCCCAGATGGGGTGGCCAATGGCTTAGAGTTAATTGTTTTATATATATATATATATATATATATATATATATATATATATATATATATATATATATATATATATATATATATATATATATATATATATATATATATATATATATATATATATATATATATATATATATATATATATATATATATATATATATATATATATATATATATATATATATATATATATATATATACATACAGTACATATATATTCATCATCATCATCAGCCATTGCAAGTCCACTGCTGAACAAACAATGGCCTCTCCCAACCTTTTCCACGAATTCTTTGACTGAGCCAATCTCTGCTATGATTTGCCTGCAAACTTCTCTCTCCACCTCCTGTCTGCTCTTTTTCTGCTATGCTTACAATCTCTTGGAGTCCAGTCAGTCAGCTTCTTCCTCGATCAGTTATCCCTTATTCTTGCTACATGACCTGCCCACCTTCATTTCTGTTCTTTTATAACCTCTATAATATCTTTGACTTTATTCTGCTCTCTCACCCAAGGTAATCTTTTCCTGTCTCTTAAAGATATTCCCAACACTGACCTTTCCATTGCTCTCTGAGGATGGATTATTTGATTTCCATCAATTTTGTCAATTTTCAGGTCTCAAAACTATACATCATTGCTAGGATTATACATTCTTTATGTACTGTACTTTTCATTTCATATACTGTACACTGGCAACCTACTTTTCATGATGTCTCCATTTTTACCAAAAGCTTTTCATCCAACTGTAATACAGTATGTCTTGAATTTTGCTTTCATGGTCTGGCGTTAGTTTTAGTATTTGCCCAGAATAATTGTACTCCTCAACTTTTTAAAGAGTTTCTTCATTTACTGTATTTCGATAAAGCTCTTTGGTGCATTTGGATTAAACATTATTTTTATTCTGGTTCATTTTCAGCCCTACGTTGACATTTTCTCTATTAAGGTCATTTAACATGTGCACTGTCTCTGCTGTTTCTGTATCTATCTATCTATCTATAGTCAGATGCCATAATCACGTAAGGGGTGGTTGTTTGTCTTTGAGTTAGTGGTTTTGTGGGGCAAGGCACTAATCCTCCACCAAACCTGCTCAATGACATGTGGACACTGTCATTTACAAATCTTACAGGGTGTAAGTCTTCTCCATCAATGTTTGCTCCTTTTTTCCTCCCATTCTAGCTTTCTGAAAATGCTTTCAAGGCATGCTGTATATAATTTTGACGAAGTTGTACCACCCTGATGGATGCCATTCTCAATCTTAATTTGCAACAGTTCCCTTTCTGCAGATGCTTTCAAGCAATTTTAAATGTTCTCATTTACTCCTTATTTCCACACTGAAATTATAGTTGATATTCTCCACTGAATAGAAAGCCTTTTTGTAACTGACAAAACCTAAGCAAAGTTGTTTATTAAATTCTGTAGTCTTTTCAATTACTGTTGCTGATTCAGGTAGTGTACATGATCAGCAGTCGAATACCTGCTTGAGAATCCTGTCATTCACAAGGTTGATTTTCATCACAATTTACTGTTATTCTGTTTGTAAGGATTTTTGTGAAGAGTTTGCAAATAACTGATAATAAGCTAATATGTTGATAGTTACTAAGATCTTTTGAGCTGTCTTTCTTGTAAATCAAAATAACTATTGCAGTACCCCATGATTTGGGATTTTTCTTCTTTATATATATATTTAAAAAAAAAAAAAAAAAAAAAAAAAAAAAATGGCAAGTCAGTTTTGAACTTCCACTGCATCCAACAGTGAATCTGCTATTAATCCATCTTTTCCTGAGGCCTTTCCTCTTTTCATACATTTAAAAGAAATTTTTACTTAACCTGGTGTTACCTCTGATATTTCATTTGTCAACTGAAAAGTCGCTGTTGGTACTATTGTGTTTGATGCATATATGGTAGTTCATCATAAAATTCTACAACTCTTTTCACCATCTTCTCTCTGAACTTCATGATTTCACCATTTGTGTCTTTCAGTGATGTACCTTGTTGCTCTCCTGGTGCCATTTTGCTTCGTACCTTTTTCAGATATTTTCCTTCTTTTGGTGGTTACTTTGACCTGATCCATATTTCTCTTTTGTTTTTCTTCTGTTTCTTATTGATAAGTTTATTCAATTCTGCTCTTTCTATTTCATCTTTATTTTTATTTGCCTCTTCTTTTCTTCATAATATTCTCATCTCCAAAAGTACTGAAATTCTCGGTGTTTCACTTAACAACGCCCTCAACTGGAACTCTCATGTCTGATCAACTGCTAAAACCACCTCAAAGAAACTTGGATTACTGTAGAGTCCGTAACTTCTTCACTGACAAGCAGTTAGCTATAATTTATAAATCATGTGCACACTCAGCTTGAATACTGCTCACCCTTGTGGAATGGATGTGGAGAGGTTGCACTAAAACAACCAGACAAAATTCAGAACAAAGCTGTTGGAATTATTAATAACCTGCTGTAATAAATAAACTACCTCCCCTGCAAGTAAGACGAGAATGTTGCTTTCCTTGCATTACTTTACAGATACTTTTATGGCAAATGCTCAGATAGAGTTGCATCCACTGTGCCACCTCTCCATGCCTTCCCTTGTGATAGTGCTACACAGGCATCTGGTAGTGCTCATGATTGGAATGTCACACAGCCATTTTGCAGAACTTCTGCTAACCAGAATTCTTTTATTCCCCCAACTGCATCTCTCTGGAACTCACTTCCCAAGAGATGTTTCCCCCCAAACTTCAACCTGCAGCTGTTCAAGTCCAACTGTTATAGATTTGTTATGAATGGAGGATGTCAGTAATCTGGTTATGGATTTTTTTTTTTTTAATTTACTTGTTTTTCCTTCCTGTTCTTAAAAAAAAAATAAAAAAAAAAAAAAAAAAAAAAAAGGCTCAAGGGTTGATTTTGAATATTTTGAATACTTGTTGGCTTTTGTTGTAATAGCTTTCCCTACTACCTCCATTGCTTCCCTTTACACTTTTGTTGGTCTACCGTTCAACTCATCAACTTCACACTCAGTTCAACTCAGAGCCTGAAATCAGTTCGTTATTTCTAACTGAATGGCACCTTTGTTTTTGTTTACTTTTATTGGAGACACCTTTTTATTTTCAAACAACTTCTTTCTTTCACTTCTGATGTGCAAAAACTAATAATATGTTATTAGATTCAAGGGGCTAAATGCAACAATGAACACTAAAAAGTTATACCAAGAACTCAGTGTATAAAAAAAGTAAAAATTAACATGTTGAAAAAAACACACCTGTCCATGAAGAAAGGTGAGGTGGGTGATGGCACTGTCGCTGTCTTCATTGTGGCCATACACCTCCAGACCTGGCCTCCCATAGCTGGTTGGACTTGGTTAAGGAAACTGTTTTAATGAAGGACTGATTCTAATTACCCAGCTGCCAGTTTATCCAGAATCTATCAACTGCATACAGTTGCTAACATAACCTATGCAATTCAATTAAGAAACTGTATACTGTACATGTTATCCAAAGTGAGTTGCTCTGATGACAGGAAAACTTATCTAAAATTCACGTAAAGTACAGGTATTCTGAATCTCTCGTTTCAAAATTCCTGTACAATACAGTAAGGCTCCAGGTTTTGCGGCATCCAGTTTGGCAAAATGCATTTTCGCAGCAGACATCAAATACAGTCCGTCCCCCTTACAGCGATGAGATGCATTTGGGAAAACTCATTGTTGAGTCAGGGTAACGTTAAACAGGGACGTTATAACACAGAGAGTACAGGGATGTGTTTGGGAGCCTTGAAATTCACCCACCCAACGAAGTCCAAAACCCACCCAAATGATCCAAAAACAAGTTTCTAGCTCACCTAAACTTAAAATAGCTTTAAAACAACCTAAGCTAAGCCTAAAAACAGTTTATAACTAACCCAAACCCAAAAATAAAATCTGAAAATCATCAAAAATAAGTGTGGAAAAAAAATCGAACTTAGTAAAGTGCACTAAAAAATGAGTGTTCACACCACCCATAACTAAAACACATTAATCTAAGCCTAAAAACACTTTATCAATCAACCTAAACACAAAATCTAAGTCTAAAATATCATCAAAATCAGTATAAAAAAAAAAAGATAAAAAAAATAAAAAAAAAACGGATAACAGGGGGCTGGCCATCAAAATGCGGGGAAGGGTGTTGATTTTTTCATAACGTTCAGGCAGGGTATCGTACAGCGATGAATCATATAACAGGGCTGACCTGTATTCCCGTGTCTGAGCATTCAAAAAAAAAAAAAAAAAAAAAAAAAAAAAAAAAAAAATCATGCCTTCTGGCACCGAACGTTTTGAATTCTCACCATGGGGACGCCACCACCAACACTCAGTTTGGCCTGTTCTCCCACACATGTTGAATATGTCCGCAAGTTGTGTTACACTCTAACGTCCTTGATTAGTAATTTTTTTTTTTTTTATGCGAGGAAGAAGGAACCAAAGGCCATGAGCCCGTAATAACAGTTCCCTCCAAGAGAAAAACAAAATACAATAGAGATCCAAATTCAAGATCTGCTGGAAATACACGCATACCCTGGTTTAACGATGTAATTGGTTAGGTAATATTCCATCGTTAGGCGGGGTATCGTATATCGCGGTACTTTTCGCATGTAATGTGCAGCGTTTACCAGCCTTGGGTTTCTCCCAAAACCAATCCCAAAAGCCACCCAAATGAGGCCAAAAACAAGTGTAAAGCCAATCTAAATGGCCTATCAGCTGTCAAGGAAGCTAATTTAAACCTAACACCTGTAAATAACTCTCTGAAACCAACAAATAAAGCCTGAAAACTGGTTAGAAAATATCAAACACCTCTCATCACTTATTTCTTGTAAGTCCATGTATGGTCCCAGTCATCATCCTTGCTATCCTTCCATAAGGCTAGGGGACATGTGGTGCTCCCTAGCACTCACTCATCCTCCTCAAAGCCCTCAAACCCCATCTCTATGAGAGGGGTGTGGGAAGGGGGGGGGGGGGGGGAAGCTGGACAAGGTGGGGTGATCGTAGTGGGAGACTGATGCACTGGTTCTGGGGGTGGTGATGGAGTGCAATGCGATGGCTCTGGGGGTGGTGTTGGAGTGTGATGCGATGACAGACGTTGTAAGGGAGACAGCTGTGATGATCGGTGAGGTGGCAAGGGAGACCGCTGCAATGACAGATGAGGTTGTGATGGAGTCAGATGCAGTGGCTCACATCATGGCAAGGGAGACAGAGGCAGTGGCTTAGGTGGTGAGGGAGATGGAGGCTGGGGTGAGGAAGGTAGCAATGGAGTGGTGGAGTGCCTTAGTGGAGACACACGTGACACGGGAGACGGGGATTGTCTGAAGGTTAGGTCCAGCACTACGGGCCAAGCACATCCTTGGCGGGAGGAGATTCTGGGTGTTTCTCTGCTGGGCGATGGCAGGGGAGATGCTCTGCTGGTTGAAGGTTGGAGAGATGCTCTGCTAGCTGAAGGCTGGGGAGATGCTCTGCTAGCTGAAGGCTGGGGAGATGCTCTGCTCATTGAGAGCTGGGAGGATCTTTTGTGGCTTGCTGATGTGGTGGGGCCTGTTTGAAGAAGACAGTTTGTTGTCTGCCTGTCCACCCTCTTCTTTTCCTCCAGCATCGTCCTGTACACTTTCATCCCCTCCTTCAACCAATTAGCTGTGTCCTTGCTTCCTTCTGGGAGAGGGTCGTGTGTGTGCATCAGTGCAATGATTTCAACCAGCTTGGACAGCATCTCCCTCAGAATTGTTATACTGAGGGCTTGCACTTCAGGGATGACCTCCACCTGCTGTGACTCTTGCTGTACTCGCTGAATCTCCATACTGAGGAGCTCCTCATTGCCAAGCTCCTCCCTGCGGCTTTCGAGAACCTCTGCCACATCCTCCTCATCGACCTCCCCGAAGCCCGCCTCGTGCAATAATTCCACTATGTCCTGCCGCAAACAATGCCCCGGGGGAGTTTGCACGCCCTCGGGGAAGCCGGTGAAGGAGTGCACACACACTGGCCACAGCTTCCACCACACACCATTCATGGTGGGCTGGCTAATTTCACACAACGTTGCAGTTATATTCTCTATGGAGTGACAATATTGTAGCCCTTCCAGAACTGCTGCACTGTTCTCCTATCATCACTGTCACAGGCCCTCATCAACTGCTGCATAGTGTGGTGGAGGTAATACGCTTTGAACGCAGCAATCATCCCTTGGTCCATGGGTTGCAACAACAACGTGGTGTTGGGGGGCGGGAACACCACTTCAATGTTGCTTGCCCATTCCTTCATCGCGGGAGGATGGCTAGGTGCGCTGTCTACCACCACGAGAAATCTGTTCGCCAAATTCTCCCTAGAGGCATACCTCTTCAGAACACAAGAGGTACGAGTGGAAATATGATGAACAGATATCAGAAGTCAGCCAGGTCTCCTTGTCTGACTTCCAAATCACCCCAAGATTTTCTTTAACATACCCCACCAGAGTCCCGGGGTTCTCGGAGTGGTAGACAAGAAAAGGCTTCAACTTGAGGTCGCCCTCAGCTTTGCCCCCCAGCAGGAGTGTAAGCCGGTCCTACAAGCCCTTGAACCATGGCATAGACTTTTCCTCTGTTGTAAGATATGTCTTGGAGGACATTCTCTTCCAAAAGGGCCCAAACTAGTTAAAATTCAAGACCTGCTTCGCACTGTAGCCACCCTCTGCGATGATGCGTTTCAGTTAGTCAGGAAACGCTGCTGCTGCCAACATATCTGCACTCGCTTCACTGTACACCTTCACGTGGTGGAGATTGGCTCACCTCTTGAACTGGTCAAACCACCCATGGCTACCCTTGAAGGTCTCACTAGCATCAAGATCCCACCTCACCTTGATATCCTCCCATAGCAAGAGAGCCTTGGTGCAAATACTGTAATTGCCTGGCTCATGGGTGCCTTCCGCCAGAACCCCTAACAGCCGGCTGACGTGGATAGCCGTCGCGATTCTAGGCTCGGAGCACCGCCTGCTGACGGCATATACCGCACTCACCTTCCCGCCACCCTTTGAATGTGCCCATTTTTTATGATATCCACCAGGTAGGTAGTACCCCCCGGTACCCCACAGATGCGCGGTTCTGTCTGTACATGACACTGGTAGTGTAGGAGCCATGTCGTCTTCTTCGTCATCGTCCAATTCTGTAACACCTCGGGAAGGGCCGATCGCCTCATCAACCCCCGCGAAAGTTCTGCCCTTACTACCTGGGAAAGGACTAAGTGATAGTGCCATTGGTCGTGCCTTGGATGACACCGTGTCCTCACGGACACTTAGTGAGAGCACGTCCTCGGAGGAGAGAAGGATCTACCATGTGGAAAGCGACCTCTCTCACCCTCCGCCCCCTACCCGCTCACAGACGCCAGAGAAGGCCCTCAAACTCCTGCAGGAGGAGGGAAGGGCCTTTGACAGTGGTGAGTTCACTGAGGAGGAGGAGGAGGAGGTAGATGACCCAGTACTCTAGGCAGGTGAGCATGGACCTGGCAGTCATTAGCAAAATAAATGCTGATGAACCATCTCACCTACATGTTCGCCGCCTGCTCACCGATGTCTCATCCTACACCTTAGCCTAGCACCTCATGGGCGGAATCACCACAACCTGGCCCTTCAGGAATGGCATTTTCCACAAAGGCCCCACGTGGTGATACTCGGCACCAATCATCTCCCAGGGAAGTCCTGCATCAGGTGAGTCATCACCCGCTTACTCCCCCACCTCCCACATCTCTCCCTCTCCTTCCCCCTCATCCCTTGCCCGTGGGCATGCACGAGCGCAGAAAAAATGTTCTGCACATGGCAGACAGCCAGCTTCACTACATGTGGGTAGATTCGATATCTTTGTGTGGGAAGATGGAGCCAGCTTAGAGCTGTCTGTGCCCGTGTTTGACAAGGAGGGTGCAGGTGTGCAGGAGGATGCTTCCCCTCAGATCCCGGACTATTAGCAGTATATTCAGGGCTATTTTCATTACTACTATAATGCAATAGCTGGTGAAGGAAATAAATTTCCACCAGGCCATGTGTGAGGAGTGGCTGGATGTGGCTGCCAGCGAGAGCACAAACATGTGTGACTGGATATCTGTGGAGGTGGGGGAGATGTCTGTGAAGCTAGCCCTTACCATGTTGATGGTGCACGTAAGAAAACATGTGCTCCATGACTAATGGTTGGTTGATGAACTTGTGGGCACACCTGTCTTCGGTAAGTATTTAGCCCATGACAGGTACAGTACCTGGCCATCCTAAGGTCCCTTCATTTCAACTGGTGAAAAACTTACTGGAAATACCTTGAGTTAGCCCACCTGTTATCTGAAAAAAAACAATTGTGAGTGGGCCAGAAAGAAAATTACCTGGCTGGCTATAACAAAATTATTGCACTTGATAGTCAGGAAAATTCTGCTGAATATGAGCATCAGTGTATTTGTGATGTGAAGTACAAATAATGTAAGTTGTGTATAACATGAGATTTTCACAATGCCCCTGATTAGTACAAACCAGCCTGAATTATAGTAGAAGTAATTACCTCATCCTCAACGATACTGCGTGAAACAGCCACAGTATTTACTTGTCAAAGTGCAATTACCCGTAATCATGATGTCAAGTGCAATTATAAGTGTCCTTGTAAAGAGAAATTATTATAAATGACGGAAGAAGTGAGTACAGAAAAACGAAGAGATATTTCATTTCCAACACACCTATGGGGTACAATGGCACTATGAAATGGGCGGAAAACCCTTTGGGGAGCCACATGGACAGGGTGATGACTCATCCTAACAACGGTGGGTAAGGAAATGTCGAGGATCGACTGGAATTTTTCACAATCCATCCAAGGATGCCCAGATAGTGTTACGATTACCACTCCAGTCAGTGTCGCCAACGCTAGCCAGCAAGTCCAAAGTCACAGCCAATGGCGAATGCTCGGATCCTGCCCACCATACGTGTAAAACCACTCATCTTCAGCTCATCCTTACTCATTGACAGGACCACCTAGAGACCTCGGGATACCTTCATCGGAAAGAAGAAGTGTTGTTGAGTCTTAGGTGTTTTTATTTTATTCTCTAGCTATTATAGTTTGGCAGATATTAGGATTCGACGTAAGGGTATTATTGCCAAAATCTCGGAAATCCTCCATAAGGAGGAGTGGATGACGGCCGAAAACTCCCGGCGGCTAAGGATCAACCCCCAAGGTGCTATGGATGATGATCGACACTGGCACTGTTTGGTGAGCCGAGTGCTAAGAACATCGATCGTGGAATTCTGTAAAAAACTGGTGGTCAAACTCCCCGGCACAAGGCTGCTCAGGATGGGACGTATGGAGCCTAAACTTGAGTATAAAGTCCTACTTGGCAACTCTGGCTCAGCCACTACCTCCCACAGAGTGACCCCCCACACCACCTCCTCCACCTCTCAATATCCCACAGTGTCTCGTTCCTTGTGTCACGTGCACTGCTCATCCTCTTCTTGTCCTTTCTCTCTATCCCCCCCCCCCCTCTCTCTCTTTCACTTTTATTTATATATTTATTTATTATGTATATTCCTTCTACCAAATAAATATGTTTTATGTCTTTATCATGGTTCCTTGTGTCATGTGCGCTGCTCAACTCCTCCCCGTCCTTCATCTCTACCTCCTCTCTCTCTCCACTTTTATTTAGTTATTTATTATGCACATTCCTTCTACCAAATAAATATGTTTTATGCCTTTATCATGGTTCCTTGTGTCAAGTGAGCAGCTCAACCCCTCCCTGTCCTTTATCTCTACCCTCTCTCTCTCTCTCTTCATTTTTATTTATTTATTTATTTATTTGCTCATTTCTTCTACCAAGTAAATGTGTTTTATGCCTTTATCATATTGCATTCAATACTTTCTGTGAGACGTTTGCAAAAATTACGTTTTTTGTAAATCTCTCTGGTTATTCTCCATTCTCTCCCATACGTGAACGGTTGTGCGGTAACTATTTGATGTATGAGAATGAAATAAACATTTTCTGGTGTGTAAAATCAATCTCTTCAAATGTCAAAGACCAAAATAAATCTTGGTGAAATTTATTGTGGCAAGGGGACAGGAAAAGGCGAGGGAATTCTTCATTTTATTTATTGCTTCTTTAGCTCTCTCTCTCTCCCTCTCTCTTTTACACTTCAAATCTTGTTACTTTTATTAATTTATATGTTTCTGCTTATAAGATGCTACACATACAGTATATAAAATTTCTTGATGTAGATTGATTTTCCATTACTACTTATTTTCTTCACTTTTATTTATTTATTTCTTATGAACAGTCCTTCTACCAAATAAATGTTTTATGAATTCATATCATATTGCATTCATTACTTTTTGTAAAATGTCTGCGAAAACTACATTTTGACAAAATTTCTCCGGTTGTTCTCCATTTTCTCCCAAACACGAGCGTTAATTATTTTCAGCGCTGATGCGTCACTGTGCAGTTAGTATATATTCGACATATGGAAATGAAATATACATTTTCTGGTGTGTGAAATCAACCTCTTCAAATAACAAAATAAAAAATTCAGCTTCGTTAATGCTGAAAAATCGACCCCTAATTGCATTCTGGGGGATAGACAGGGTGGAGGAACTGCGTATCTTAGGGGTTAAAGTTGTAACCTCCCCAGCAGCAGCTTTAATGGCCTCCCCCTTCTTGATGATGGCGGAGACAGTCGACTGGGCCAGGTGGAGAGCCTAGGCAATAGCACATGCACCCTCGCCTTTTTTGTGGCGCTTAAGAATATCAAGCTTGACTTCTAGGGACGCAGTTTTACGCACATGCTTCGCGGGAACATCACCAGCACCAACACCAGCAGGCCGCATTCCACCTCGACTAGGGCCTCCACTTGCACCACCACTTGCAGCACCCTTACCAGACATGATCACACTAATTTAGGCCAAGAAACACACAAAATCACACTCCACACATGATCTTATCACTGCTCTACTCACGGCACTGCTCGTACTCAGTTTCGCTGCACTACGACAGCAGCTTGCGTAACGTGATGTAACACAATGTGTGGTAGGCAACCGTAAGAGAGTTCCTCACTCTGAGATGGCCAATGCGAGAAGAATGATATGGGTGAGTGCAGGGTAAGCGATGGCTGTGGGGCCTGCATGAGCATTTCTGCACATCCTGGGAGGTGGGCGGGCTCAGCTGGCCGCAGGAAGGCGTGTGATTCAAAATTTCAGCCTATCGCCTGTGAACACAACGCCAGAGGGCCCATCATTAAACCAGGGCACGGCCATCGTCTAACAGGGTGTGGTGGTATTTGTACCTCAGTCGCTAAGCTGGGCTATCACATCTTGGGGTATTGTATATCAGGGTATTACTGTATGTCATCTTGTGCTTCAAGTGGAGCCAGATGTGGACCAGGTGATACTGGAAATGGTGTAAGAAGGCGTGAATCTGGAACAGCAGGTGGTAAAGGGAAGGCCAAGAGACTACCACCGCAAGGGAATGAAAAATGCATGTATGATGACAAGTTAAAAAATAAAATTGTGGAGGAAATGGACAAAGGTGCTTGTAACTCTGAAATATGCAAAATGTATAATGTGTCAGAGTTGACTGTGGGTAGTATGAGAAAATGGTTTTGAGAGAAAACGGCCCCAGTTGAGAACGGCCTTCACCAAAACGTCCCCTCTTAAACCAAAACAGCCCCACCCTATGACCAAAACGGCCCCACCCTATGACCAAAACAGCCCCACCCTATGACCAAGACGGCCCCACCCTATGACCAAAACGGCCCCACCCTATGACCTCGCCTGGTATTCATATTTTGTGTATACTGCAGTGTTGCCACTTAAACCAAAACCTAACCTAACCTAACCTAATATGCTGGCAATAATGTTATAGCTATAAAAATAGCAGATCATATCTGTGAGATCAGATTGGATTTTTGCTCACAATACTGTACAGTATGCCACTGTAAATTTAGGTCATAGGGTGGGGCTGTTTTGGTCACAGGGTGGGGCCGTTTTAGTTTGAGTGGGGCTGTTTTGGTGAGGGCTGTTTTCAACTGGGGCTGTTTTCTCCTGCTTTGTGAGAAAACAGCTGAGCGAACTTAAAGCCAATCAATATTTGGATCTCCTGTACTTCGATCTGCCAATTTAAATGTATTTTTCTTAATGTTACATTGGTCCAGTGATCAAGAAAAAATATAATTTCGTTGTGTAATTTATATTTTTTATATTCATATCAAACTCAATTTCTTGCAAAAATTTGTAGGGTGGTGCCTTCGTGACTACCAGCCTGGAAATTTCAGAAAGAAACAGAATTCAGTATAAATACAGTTAAAGTCCTGTAATCCGAGTGGCAGGGCACCTAGGGTCTTTCAAACTTTTTTTTTTTTTTTAACTGCTGGGAGAGACCTCTGAAAACATTAAAAATATATACATGATCATTAAATAAACACATAAAATGATGTGGGTTAATGTTTTACTCACCAGAAATGCACAGAAGTGTAGCTGAATACTTGTAGACAGGTACATCCAAGTCCAAGCCAGATAAATCCATAGATAAAACCCAGATAAAGACCCCCTCAAAAATCCACTTCATTCACTTCGTATTCACTCAATTCTTTCAACGGTAACTTACTATAATTCACTTAATTTTCACTCAATACTCTTAAATTTATTACCACGCTTAAATTATCCGCTGCCTCGGAAAATTCAGAGTACTGGGATATTCGGATTATTGGTGGTCAGATTAAAGGACTTTTTAATGTAAAAAAATATATATATATAAACTGCACAAAAAAATTATATTTTTTTCCTGATCACTTGACCAATATAACTTTAGGAAAAATAATTTAAATTGGCAGAGCGGTACAGGACATCTGGATATTAGCCGCCAATCTAGCCCTAGCGAAGAAGTATTTTGAACCAGGCGCCGGAGGTTGACTAGCAAAAATAGTGACTGAGTACAGCTCAATTATGCTATGGTGGTACTACTCTAAACTGGCAGTTTGGGTGGAGCACGAACCTCTGTACAGTGTTACCGCGTTTTCCATACCCGCGATGCCTCTCTCTCTCTCTCTCTCCTGGGGGGAGATGTGCATCACCCTAGGGAATTTTGTTTCTGAGTGACTTATAATTGTGCTTTCTTTCTTTATTTTGTTTTTTATTATATTATTGTTTTACACATGGTGCCAGATGACCTCGGTGTTGCGGTGCCATGATTTGTTCTCATTCAATCACTCTCTCCTTCCTTCCTTCATCTCTCCCTCAGTTCGACAGTACACTGAACACCGCCCCGGCCTGCCTTCCCTCCCTGTCTCTCTCTCTCTCTCTCTCTCTCTCTCTCTCTCTCTTGTTTATGGTATTTTAGGATACATTTTGGTTATTTTCTTTTACATCATACTGTACATATTGTAAATTTGACTTTATTTCCACACCACCCAGGAGGTAAAAGTCTTGGCGCATTTTTTTTTTTAAAGGTGACACGAGGAAGCTCTGGCTGGGTTAGACTGGGTATGTGCGAGTGTTGCCGCTCACAAGGGTTTAATTTTTTTTTTTTTTTTTTTTTTTTTTTTTTTTTTTTTTTTAACTAAGAAATTGGCATGTTTTTACATATATTCCTGCACTTTATCTTGTAATCATAATTGTGACATTATTACCCACCCCAGAAATATGGTAACAGCCAATAAAACTGACTACCTTTTTTTTTAGCAACAACTGTAAAACATTTATGCCACGTTTCTGTACTGAAGTATAAATATTTTATGCATAATAAGTTTACTGTTCTTTCATATACCTGTATTATAATACACACATTAACGTTGTATTCATATGTGTTTATCTTATTTGTGAGACCTTTTACATATATAACAGCTGTTTCACATCGCGGGTATGGAACACGTGACAACACTGTACAGAGGTTCGTGCTCCACCCAAACCGCCAGTTTAGAGTAGTACCACCATAGTGGTTTAATATTATTTGTTAAAGTGGCTGAATAGGAGGACCAGGGAAGGCGTCAGTGTGCCAGGGCCTGAAATTCAAGACCAGGCCCACCTATTTTATGATGCGGTTGCAAAGAAACCTAACACTGCATCACCCCCTGAGTTCACTGCTTCACGAGGTTGGCTACAGAGGTTCAAAGTCAGGTTAAAAGCAACATTTCAGGTAACAGTTAACTTTAGGACGTATTCAGAGTAGGAAATACACTAGGGGGGTGAGCTTTCTTATGGGCCGGGTTCCTAATAGCTTATTTCCCATAAGATCAATGCCCCAACTTTGGAGGCATTTTTTACAGTCCCTATTAGGTGTGAAACCTGGTGTCCTGCTGTACCTTGCATCTCTTATTTCAATTTCATGTACAGTAGCTTAGAATCTCTCTCCCTCTCTCATCATCATCATCATCATTTTCCTGCTCTCCACCCTTCATTCTACAAACCATGCCCACTTCCTCAACCCATTCCAACATCCTCTTTCTCTCCTCTCCACTCTTCCTCTCTCCATTTATCTTCCACTCCCTTCTTCCTTCCTTATCATTATCCACTCCCTTCCTCTTTTCCTCTCATCAGCCACTCCCTCCTCCCTCCTATTATCATCCACTCCCATCCTCATTTTTCTTTTATCATCTGCCCCCTCCCTCCCTCCTTCCCTATTATCAACCATTTCCTTCCTTCCTCCTTCCCTATCATCATTCACTCCCTCTCTCTCCATCACCATCCACCAATCCCTTCCTCCTTCTTTATCATCATCAACTCCTTCCCATCATCATCTATTCCTTTCCTCCTTCCCTATCATTATCCACTCCCTCCCCCTATCATCATCCACTCCCTCCCTCCCTATCGTCGTCCACTCCCTCCCTCCCCTACACCATCAACTCCCTCCCTATCATCAACCACTCCCTTCCTCATAATCGTCCATTCCCTCCCTCTTCCTATTATCACCCACTCCCTTCCTCCCTTCCTATCATCAGTTACTCCCTTACTTCCTCCCACATCATCATCCATTCCCTCCCTCCTTATCATCGTCCACTCCCTCCCCTCCTATCATTGTCCACTCCCACCCTCCCCTATCACCATCCAATCCCTCCCTCCCCTATCACCATCCTCTCCCTCCCTATCATCGCCCACTTCCTTCCTCTCACCATCATTCTCTCCCCCAATCGTCATCCACTCCCTTACTCCCTCCATACAATCAGCCGCTCCCTTCTTCCCTATCATCAGTCACTCCCTTCCTCCCTCCCTATCATTAGTTGCTCCCTTCCTCCCTATCATCAGTCGCTCCCTTCCTCCCTCCCTATCATCGGTCACCCCCTTCCTCCCTCCCTATCATCGATCACCCTCTTCCTCCCTCCCTATCATCGATCACCCCCTTACTCTCTCCCTATCATCGGTCACTCCCTTACTCCCTCCCTATCATCAGTCACTCCCTTACTCCCTCTCTATCATCAGTCACTCCCTTATTCCCTCCCTATCATCAGCCACTCCCACCCTCCCTCACTCCCTTTCATCATCCAGTCCTTTCCTCCTTCCTTACCATGAGCCACTCCCACCCTCCTTCACTCCTTACCATCATCCACTCCCTTCCTCCTTCCCTTTCATTAGCCACTCCCACCCTCCTTCATTCCCTACCATCATCCACTCCCTTCCTTCTTCCTTATAATCATCCAATCTCTCCTCTCCACTCCCTTTCTCCCTGTCGTCATCCATATCCTCCCCTCCATCCTTCAACCCAGGCTCTCTTCTCCCTCCCTTTCCATCATCCTCTCTCTCTCTCTCTCCTGCTCTCCACTCCTTCCGCCCACGTCCTCTCCCCTCCCTTTCCATCATACCCCCACACCACCACTACTGGAGCCGCCCCAACAATAGACTCATCTCAAGCACCTTACACAACTAATCAATATTTTTCCAAGAAGCAGCTGTCTCTTCAAACACACCAGTTAACATTCCCAACAAAAGAACTGAAAAATAGGGCATATATAAATCATTCTATTCCTATATTCCACTTATAATGTGGTGCCTGGGAAACATGAAACAGTAAAAACAAAGGAACAACTAATAACCTCCTGCTCAAAGTAATGGGCAATGCAAGCATTCATTAATCTATCAGGCTAAAGAATTACCTATTAAGAGCAAGTGAGCCCAGCAAGCAAAGCAACGTTTACGTTCAGCTGAGAAATGAGTAGTCCGGCACAACCCAGCCTGGTCCAACATGACATGGCATGACCACGATGGTTTTCAGAGGCTAATAACTTTTCTACTATGTGAGATAGAGAAGAGATTCTTTCAGCAGGTAGTAGATACATTCAATAAAAATTGTTTTTAGCTTAATATTTACTCATGAGACCAAAGAAACCCCTTGGAATCCCAGTTTACAAGGAAGTGTACCACGGGCTTCAATTAACATGCTCCACTAAGAAACTGATTTAAAGCACTATAAAAGTAACACATGTGAGGTACCGCCTAGGTTGTTTTTCACTTGCACATGCTGTGTGTGTGTGTGTGTGTGTGTGTGTGTGTGTGTGTGTGTGTGTGTGTGTGTGTGTGTGAGAGAGAGAGAGAGTGAGAGACAATGTGAAAGTAAATATTTTAGTCCACTTATTCTTCTGTTTGTGTTCAAGTACCTTACCAGAAATGTTGAAGGTTTACACGAAGATGAAATTATGATGATAAGCATATGTGCAAACACTCAGTTGTCGTCAAGCATTCACAAAACACACTTTACTGGTATGGTATGAGATGGGAGCGACCACAGCCCCATTCCCAGCAATCATTAGTACGTCCTACTTTTAATGGTGCTCGAATGACACCTTCGTGCGATAACACCAAAATAACTGAGTGCCTCCGTTACCCTTAATTCCATATCCCACAATAGGAGTAAGGTGGACTGAAAGGGAAAGGCAACTTCAGCCTGCAGGCCACCAGGTTTAAGTTCAAAATAAGCCTAGGACAACAACAACTACAAATGGTACAGGTATAACTCAATATACGATACCTTTAACTGCGACACCTGGACTTAGCGAGGGGGGGTAGCAATATCACCTGATGGCCAAACCCCAGTTTAACGATGGGTTTTTATTTATTTTTTTAAAACTGATTTTGATGATATTTTAGTTTAAAATTGTGTGTTTGGTTTGATTTATAAACTGTTTTTAGACTTCGATTAATGTGTTTTAGCTATAGGTGAGGTGAACTTTGTCATTTTGGGGTACAGTTTACTAAGCTTGATTTTCTACCTCACTATCTATTGTCAGATGCCTTAATCCCTTATACGGGGCGGCCACAAACAAACTGCCTCCACATCACCCTGTCCCCCACCATTTCACTGCCCTGCTCCCAATTCACACCCCCCTCTCTCATATATCTCTCCACTCCATCCCTAATAACTAATAAAATGCCAGTCATACAGCAATATAAATTAATACATGAAGGAACAAAATCAATACAAAGGCAATAAACTGTACTGTCTGCAATACAATAATACAGGTCTATCCCAGTTTAACGATGCAATTGGTTAAGTAAAAAGCCCATCGTTAGGTGGGGTATCGTATCTTGGGGTACATTTAATATGTAAAATATAGGGATGCATTTTGCCAGACTTATATCTGACAATTTTCAGATTGTATTTATTTGTTTTTAGTGAGTAATTTACAGGTGTCAAGCATAGACTAGCTTCTTTTACAGCTGTTAGGCCATTTAGATTGTCTTTAAACTTGTTTTGGGACTCATTTGGGTGGGTTTAGGACCTGGCTGAGGGGGACACCCAAGGCTAAAAAATCTATCTATCTATCTGTCTATAGCCCAACGCCCTAATCCCGCAAAGGGTGGCCACAGACAAAAAGCCTCCAAGTCGCTCTGTCACCCACCATTTGACTACCCTCCCCCCAACTCACCCCCCCCCATATACCTCTCTACTCCATCCCTCCACCTCATCCTCGGTCTACCCCTCCCTCTCCCTCCCTCCACCTCACCTACATACACCCTCTTAGTCAGTCTATCATTCTCCATTCTCTTCACATGTCCAAACCACCTCAGTGTATTTCTCCTAATCTTCTCATCCACATCCACTCCACAACGTTCCTTCACTTCTTCATTCGTCAACCTGTCCCTCCACGTCACTCCACATGCTCCTCTCAAGTAACTCATTTCCACTGCTCTCACTCTTGACTTGTTCCCCTCTTGCAAGGTCCACGCCTCGCTTCCATACGTCAGGGTAGGGATCACAATACTATCATGCAGTGACTTCTTAACTTCCATACTCACCTCCCTATTTCTCATCACTGCTTTCAGTGCACCAACAACCTTCCTTCCCTGCTGTACCCTTTCACGCACTTCATCCCCTAAAGTTCCATCCTTACTCATCACACTACCCAAGTACTTGAATGCACTCATATTTTCCATATCCTCACCATCCAACCTCACTGCACACTCTGTGACTTCATTCCTCTCAAACACCATACCTTTACTTTTGTTTACATTAACTTTCAGCTTCCTCCTCCTACACACTGTCCCAAATTCATTCACCATACCTTGCAACTCCCATTCATCTTCACTCAACAATATTGTATCATCAGCAAACAGCAACACCAGAATCTTCCAAATCTCACCCTCATTCATTAGAGCCACCCCCACATCCACTGCCCTACCTTGCACCTCCTTTACAACGCCATCCATGTATATATTAAACAGCCATGGAGACATCACACAACCCTGTTTCAGAGCCACACTGAGATCAAAGAACTCACTCAGCTCACCATCCATTCGCACCATAGCCCTAGCTCCCTCGTACATACTCTTCACAGAACTCAACAATTTCCCCTCCACTCCATATATTTTTAATACCTTCCACATACCTTGCCTATCTATTCTGTCATAAGCTTTCTCCAAGTCCATGAAGGAAGCATACACTTTCCTTCCCTTCTCTAGATACTTCTCCACTAAACATCTTAGAACAAATATCTGATCTACACACCCTTTTCCCTAACTAAAACGAAATTAACCCCAAAGATATAAAAACAATGCCCTAAACATTGAGGAATACAATATATGTAGAAGAGACAGAAACTTAAAAAAAAAAAAGGGGAGGAGGAATTATAATATTAACAAAGAAAAAGCTACAAGTCAAAGAAATCAAACTATATTCAGTTTTTTTTACTAAGGTGAAGATGCACTTGACATGTTGGTGATGGCTGGCTGAATGCAACAGATATCTGAAGGAGAAATTTGAGTTACTAAGTTTCAATTCACATTACTATCTATCTATCTACTGCCAGATGCCTTAATCCCATAAGAGGTGGCCACAAATAAATCACCTCCATGTCACCCTGTCCCCCACCATTTCATTGCCCTGCTCCCAGCTCACATCCTCCTCTCTCATATACCACTCCACTCCATCCCTCCACCTAATTCTTGACCTCCCCCTCCACCTCACTCACATACACTCTCCTCATTAGTCTCTCACTCTCCATCCTCTCCACATGGCCAAACCACCTCACTGTGTTTCTCCTAACGTTTCCTATCACATCCACATCCACACCACAATGCTTGTTGGAGGGATACATGTCAAAAGTGAGAGCTGTGGAAATGAGTTATTTGAGAGTAGCATGTGGAGTCACATGGAGAGACAGACTGACAAATGAGGTAGTGAAGGAGCGTTGTGGTGTGGATGTGGATGTGATAGGAAGCATTAGGAGAAACACACTGATGTGGTCTGGCCATGTGGAGAGGATGAAGAGTGAGAGACTGACGAGGAGAGTGTATGTGAGGTGGAGGGGGGGAGAGGGAGAGGGAGGGGGAGGCCAAGGATGAGATGGAGAGATAGAGTGGAGAGGTATATGAGAGAGGGGGGTGTGAACTGGGAGCACAGCAGTGAAATGGCGTTGGACAGGGCGACATGGAAGAGATTTGTTTGTGACCACCCCTTACGGGATTAAGGCATCTGGCAATATATATATATATATATATATATATATATATATATATATATATATATATATATATATATTTATTATAAAACAAATAACTTTAAGTTAAATGGCCACCACTTACGAGATTATGGCGTCTGGCAATAGATAGATATTCGGCACCCTTGAGGTGTGATTCATTTGGCCACACAGACCAAGCAACACGACCAAATGAACACTGTTTCACATTGAGATACGTATCACTTCAAACCTGACTGCAGCCAGGGGTGCCGCATAATTTTTAAGTGGGTGTAATACTGCCTCCAAAAAATTCGTTCCTCCTCCTGCTCTGCTGCAACACAAAACATTATATTAGATTAATTAAATCCAGCAGCTGGTTAAAATTGTTTAACTAACCAAGCAGATTGCAGCTTCCCCCACACTAATGTAGCTAATGTTAAGACTTACCGAACGGCATGAGGAACGGAACTTTTGGAGGCAATAATACCGATAATTAAGAGGTCCAGAGTGGAACTGGACCTTCCTGAGGGGGAAGTGGTAGGGTGAAATGGCCCTTCCCCAAGTTAGGTAAATGAGAAGGGTGAAGATGTGTCAGTGGTAATTATGTACCATATGTAAAACTCGATGTGTTGGAATGCCGTCCATCTATACATACGTCACAGCTCGTTGAGAACCCAAGAAACGGGGCTGACTCAGAATGTGAGAAGAACATGCTACCTCCATACCACCGTTGTGCCAATAAATTACAATGTAGCACTCCTTAAGAAAACTTGAGTCACTGTTTGGTGTTGGAGTTACTGTGTTGGTAACGCAGGTTGGAGGAAACTGCCTAACCACCATTCATAATTACCGGTCCCACCACCTCAATCCACCAAAATTCTCATTAACTACAACACTTATCGCCACAAAGCAGCTTACATTTATATAAATTGCTTGAGAGGGTCACTAATACCACCTTCTTATCAATTTATATCTGTATTTGGAGCATTAACATTCTCTTCTAAGCTACTTATGCAAATTATGTGACGAAAAAAAAAAAGTAACGTCCATGTAATATGTAATACGGTATGAAAAATAAATTGTCTATGAAGAGGTGGTATAAGTCTGCTATGCAGACGTGAATCTGGTTAACATTTTAACCACCAATTTATGCCAGATACTACTACAACCACTATCACAGTTACCAGTGTTACCTCACCAACCGTGAAAAGTCTACCACCATTTACAATCGTACTTACCACCATCACCTTGCCAACCACGACCATCACCCTCTCAACATCAACTACAGCTGTAATCATCCCTCAACCACATGTACCAAAAACCACACCTACTGGCCACCACCAATAATCACACAACCATAATTCTCATCATCACCTCTACAACCACATCTAGCTACCACCATCACCTCAAAGCCATAACTATCACCGTCACAGTTACAACTACCACCATCACAACAATCACAGCTACCATCATCATCAGCAACAACCTCTACCACAACTACCCATCACACAAGGCCTACAGCCACCACCATCACCATACTTACCACCATCCTCAACACCCACCCGCATCCCCTGTACTCGCCAGCCATTTTCACATTGCTATGAATTGAAGCCAATACTGCCATTCTAATTCTACTATCCATGTGCTGAACTGATAAGGCTGTAGATGACACAATACTTTACCATGAAAATACTGAACAGATACAGTGAAGAAAAGGCCGCTTATAGATACTGAACTGGTAATTTCTCTCTCTCTCTCTCTCTTACATACTAGCATTCTCTTCTCTCACACCACAGGTCAGCATAAGAGTGAGAAAGGCATGCTGATCGATTAGAGAGAGAGAGAGAGAGAGAGAGAGAGAGAGAGAGAGAGAGAGAGAGAGGGGGGCATGCTGATCGCATCAGAAAGGCATGTTGATCGCATTAGAGAGAGAGGGGGGGGGAGATTTTATAATTTGAAATGAACAAATAAATATAATTATTATTATTATTATTATTATTATATATTACTGTTTTATCGGAACATGTCTGCTTCAAGATGACGTCACTCCAAGTGTTTATAAAGTCAACACCGTCAACGTTCCCTAAACATTCTTCCATTTAATGACTCTGAACTTGACATAACTTTCTGGTTGCCACTACTACTATTGCAAAAGCAGGACCGCCATTCGAAGCACTGTAGGTATTGTACTGTAACTGAAGTCACTATTCGCATACCGGTCAACTCGTGTACTTCGCTACTATAAATAATAAAAATAATAATAATAATAATAATAATAATAATAATAATAAATTACATCAGCGCACTCGACAAGGCAAGCAGGAGTATTATTCTGCCCGACTTGTGTTTTAGTAAAAAAAAAAAAAAAAAAAAAAAAAAAAAAAAAAATCTGATTTGGACCCAACTTCGTCGAAATGTTAAGGAGCAGCCAAGGCTACGACTGCTATTGCTACTCACTGTCACTCTGCAGTCATCGTGTAGTACCAGCAAGTACCCAGCTTACCCTAACCCTTGTAAGATTTCTGGCACACAGCCTATTCGTGTACTACGCTACTTAACCATGTGCGGATTTAAGGTTACATTACTCTTACCTACAATTTCGCACTTTTTTTTTTATAGGTTCTTACACATGAATTAATGGATGTGTGTGTGTGTGTGTGTGTGTGTGTGTGTGTGTGTGTGTGTGTGTGTGTGTGTGTGTGTGTGTGAGAGAGAGAGAGAGAGAGAGGGGGGGGGGGCAAAAGAATGTGTGTAACAAAGAGAAGGTGATGTGGAGATAGGGGGGTAGTTTACTGCAACAAATAAAGCCATACGAATGACAAGATTTTTCATTTAGAGGTCTTCTAGCATTAGCTCTCTCTCTCTCTCTCTCTCTCTCTCTCTCTCCAGGTGACCAATGTTCACGTACCCGGCAACGTAATCTGGGCAGACTCCTTGCTTAACACTCTTTGCCAAACAGTGCTAAGGCTTGCATTCTCTCATCCCTTGCTGCTCTCTGTTTGCTCTCACTCACCCAATTTACTTGGATCTCTGCCTCTCACTTTTTTCCTCCTTGTTTTATCATTTAATTACTATTTTGGTTATTCTCTCCTAATGTGTTTCCTTTCTCATGTTTTCTTTTTCCATCCGTCCTTCAGTTTACTCTCCCTGTCGGTCAAGAGGTTAACTAATCCTCCTAATCTGGGTTCAGTCCCATCCGGGGGCAGACACTCAAGATGGTACAGCAGTAATCCGTACAGTACGTCTTTTCATGCGTAATCACACGTTCGCACCCAATACACTCTCTTCTCCACAAATACAGCCACTTCGATATGAATTTCCACGTACACTTTTACAAAGCCTTCCACTACTACACCCCTGCCTTACCGTATGTACCAGTACTGGGTGGGGGCAAGTCACGTCTCCACGGCCTGGAAGTGGCGTTCCTCAGCCCAATGGATCAGCGCCCTCGACGACCCCGTAAAACACGACTTGAACGTATATAGCCTGGCAGAGGTGTCCTAGTTACACGCAATGTTCACCCCCGTCCCCACCCCCCGTCTCTTTCACACACACACACACACACACACACACACACACACACACACACACACACACACACGGGTGGTACTCTGGTGGCGCGACAAAGAGTGTAATCTGATCCAGCAACCATACAAGTTACAGAAAGCAGTCAGGGGCGAACCAGGCCAGAGGAGGGAGGAGGAAAGAAGGGAGAGGGAAGAGAAGAGGATGATGAGAGGGAAGGGAAGAGGACGAGTTGAGGGAGATATGGAGGGGAGGCAGAAGAAAAGGAAGAGAGAAGGAAGGGGAAGAGATTGGAGGAGGTGTGCTGAGACACCGGAATGGTGGAAATCACCCCAGTATGAGAGCAAGGATAAGGACGGGAGGTGGTGATTGGAAACTGAGGAGAGAAAAGGAAGGGGAAGAGTGACCCACAGTAAGCCGAAGGATATATAAATAAAAGGGGGGGGGGGAAATCAACCCCAACACGACCAACAACATGTAATTACGGTATACGAAACAATTATACTCTTATGAAGCGGTAGGTGGAGAGACGACCATCATTCACTCACTTGACGCAGAGCTGCCTACTTCTCCCTTCCTCATATCAAATAACTTCTGCGTCTACCCTCCTCTCATCCTCTTTTTCCCTTTCCTTCCTATCGCTATTACTCTTCTTTTCCACTTCAGGTCGTTCTACACTGGGTGAAAAGTCGGATGGTTGTAACCAAGGAAAACATTTACAATGCTGGGTTGTAATCATATACCCAGATCACAGGTGATATAGACCCTACTATGGTGCCTCTTAACTCGGTGGAGTGATGCAAATGCGGCATCCACCCTGGCACCAAGCGTCCACATATTTCTCCGCATCTCTCCGTGGCAAGGCGCAGTCAACCGCAAGGAAAAGTTGGTTCCCTGCACGGGACGGCCCCGCAGGGGCAGTTGCTTGCCGGTGGTTGATAGGTCTACTCGGCCAGACAGACTGGGGTTGATCAGAAACAACAACAACAACTACACTCTGGCTACTTTGTTTTATCTACAGTACCTTCGAGACCAAATCCTTTACTCTTCCTTGTCCTACTAATTACCCTAATGAAAAGCACACACAAAATGCTTGAGATGCGGGACCATGAGGGCCGAATACAGGTCGCTACTAAAACCAACAAGAGTGAAGCAAAATGCGTCCCAAATCCCTTTGGGAGGGGTTGACTGAACGGGCCGCTACAAGAGATGCTCCCGTATCTACAAAATGGATGAGAGTGGGAAGGTGTGAGGGGGTGGGGGGTAAGTGTGGGAAGGTGTGAGGGGGTGGGGGAAGGTGTGAGGGGGTGGGGGAAGGTGTGAGGGGGTGGGGGAAGGTGTGGGAAGCATGGAGAGGGAGAACTGACAGAATGACGACAAAGCAGGAAGAGCGGAGGGGTGAGCGAAATAGAGGGCAGTGGCAGAGGGCAGTAGGGAAGAGGGGGAGTGAGGAGGGACGAGAAAAGGGGAGGAGAAGAGGAAGGCAAGGGAAAGAGAAAAAGAAATTACGGATAAAGTAGGAAGAATGAAGAAGGGGAAAGGAAGAGAAGGGGGAACGACAGGACAAAAAAAAAAAAAAAAAAAAATACAAATAGGAAAGTGAGGGGATGAAAAGAAGTAGGAGGAGGAGGAATGTGTAAGAGAAAGCACAGGGCAAGAAGGGAGAGGAGAGAAAAAAGGGGAGGAGAACAAGGGAAGATGAGAAAGAAACAGAAGAGGGGGTGGGGGTGGAAGAAGGAGGGATACAAGAGCACGACAATAAGAGGAACGAAAGATAAGTATGACAAAGGATTACGGAGGAAATAAAAAGGAAAAGGAGGATGTGTGTGTGTGTGTGTGTGTGTGTGTGTGTGTGTGTGTGTGTGTGTGTGTGTGTGTGTGTGTGTGTGTGTGTGTGTGTGTGTGAGAGAGAGAGAGAGAGAGAGAGAGAGAGAGAGAGAGAGAATTATGAAGAAAAGGACGTCCCGGTACAATTTATCACTACCGGTATCTATATTATATACAGACAGACAGACATAAATATATAACGCAAGTGAAAATAAAACACACACACACACAAACCCCTAGGCCCCCGTTTCACCACAACTGCGAATCTTGTTACGTTTTAACTTCCAATGTGGTGGTTCTGCTCTCTCTCTCTCTCTCTCTCTCTCTCTCTCTCTCGTTACGTTCGAACTTCCAATGTAGTGGTTCTTCTTCTTCTTCTTCTCTCCCTCTCTCTCTCTCTCTCTCTCTCTCTCTCTCTCTCTCTCTCTCTCTCTCTCTCTCTGCGCCCCTACACTCACGTGAGGTAACCCTACCCACCGTCCACTACTCAGCTAGGACGGTCACTGGGTTTAGCCTACACAGTACAGCAATGAAGGCCCTATTATAAGCTTGGCATATACACTATGTAAGATAATAATAATAATAATGTTACCTATTCTTATTCTGTTGCCACAATGAAGATGCTTCGCTATAAGGTAAATGTAGTATAAACATAACCTGAAGACCCTTAGGTAACGCCTTGTGTAACAACATGGGATCTGAAGACAAAGCTGTCGAAGAACGCATGTGTAAATTTTACGTTTGTCTCAATAACTGGATAACTCTAAGCTTAACTGCAACCATACTCCTATCAAATCATTAGAGGGATCACAGCTATATATCTGGAAAGTTTCAGCTTTAAAGTTTTTGTGGTTTTCTCCAAAACGTGTTTGAAAGAAAGAACTCAGCAGATTTGAATTCGGTACTTTCCACTATGCTAACTGGCAAAATATTATGCCACAATTGTTCAATAAAATTTTTTACCAAAGGTATTTCAGCCAAATAGCTGTAGCTATCTCAATTAGTATGAGATATTTAAGATAAGCAATTTTTAGAATAAAAAAGATTATATCACCTTCAAAAATAGGTCAAGGTCATTTATATTTGGCACAAGGACTTGGGTTACCTTAGGGTACCTTCGTGTGTAATATTTAAATTGAAGAAAAAAAAAGTGCAGAGAAAAATAATAATAACTGGTTACTTATTTTTAAGGTGTAACCACAATAAGGAAGCTTCGCCATATGGTATGTAAAGTATGTGTAATATAAACAAGATTTGCAACCCTTACTTAACTTCTTATGTAACATCAACAAGATATGAAGACAAAGGTGTCAAAGAACGCATGTGTAAATTTTACGTTTGTCTCAATAACTGACTAACTCTATGCTTAACTGTAACCACCTTCCTTTCAGATCATAAGAGGGACCACAGCTATACATCTGGGGTTACAGCTTTAAAGCTTTCGTGGTTTTCTCTAAAACGTGTTGCAAAGAAAAAATTGAGCAGATTTGAATTTGGTACTCTTCAATAGGCTAAATGGCAAAATATTAAGCCACAATTATTCAACAAACATTTTTATCAAGGGATTTTCAACCAAACAGCAGTATCTCAATTAGTTTCTGAGATACAGTACTTCAATTTTAAATATGCAATTTTTAGAATAAAAATGAGTACATCACCTTCACGAAAAGGTAAGGCCATTTATATCTGACACAAGGACTTGGGTTGCCCTAGGGCACCTTCATGTTTAATACCATCAAGATCGAAGCAAAAAAGTAAAAAGAAAAATAATAATGCCGATGAGAACAAGAAGCTTAGCTATTTATAAGCCGAAGCTTAATAATACTGACGAAAACAAGCTTCGCCATTTATATGGCAAAGCTCAATCCGTCCATCATCCAATCCTACGTTGACCCATGGGAAGCGTAGAAGCCCCGGGCTGAGCAAGTTGGTCCTGACATTTAAGATGACAGTGACAAGCCTCACTCATCCCTGAGTGGCATTACGTGAGCAATAAACCCCAACCATCCCTTGGATATAAACCTTTCCGACTGGAGTGCCGTATTTACCCACTAAACCACCAGGCGTCATAATTTGGTTATATGGTTACCATCCAGCGTAGTAAATTACTTCCTGGTGTACAGGAAAACATTTGGCTTGTCACTCAGTGTAGAGTCACCCACAGGCAGAAGAGGAAAGAATGAAGGAAAGAAAGAAAGAAGAGGGAGGGTAAAGTCACCCATAAGCAGGACGAGGAAAACTCAATAATAACAATAATATAATAACAATTATAACTATC